>NC_134404.1:275424041-275746520 GCF_038048845.1 Mixophyes fleayi | reverse complement strand
TGATATTTTATAATATGATCTAATCCTTGAATGAAGGATTATGATAAAAAGCAAGAGCAACCTTGATACCTGTGCACTCTCAAAAAATGGTGCATACCAAATAATAAATAAATGTAAAAAATGAGTGCATAGTTTTCTATGCTGTCCATCCCTTTAAAAGAATCAACAGAGTTCCATTTATATATTACTCTTGTCTTCAAAGTGAAGATCTTGTATACAGCATACAATATGAAAGAGACAGGTAAAGACGAGTAATAAGGTAGTGGAGAAATTGAAGAAAAAACGATCATACACACCAAATTACATATGAACATTGCAACTATGATAGATAGAAAAAAAAATGTGAAAATCTCACCAGGATGGCCGAGTGGTTAAGGCGTTGGACTTAAGATCCAATGGATTTATATCCGCGTGGGTTCGAACCCCACTTCTGGTATGAATTTTAATTTCATCTTCCTAAAAGATTCAAGGAAAAATTTGGACATTAAAAGAATTTTAAAGATTCTTTGTTGAGTAGGTATGTTATTGAGCAATATAAACTCTAATTTCAACGACAATATTGCTTTCTGATAAGAAATATGATGAATATTAGCAACTTTTTCCAAAGGAGAGTGATTATTTTTTTGAAGTTGCTGAAGATCACTATTGTATTAAACGTGATACTTTATGCTGTCCAGGCAGATATTTTATAATATGATCTAATCCTTGAATGAAGGATTATGATAAAAAGCAAGAGAAACCTTGATACCTGTGCACTCTCAAAAAATGGTGCATACCAAATAATAAATAAATGTAAAAAATGAGTGCATAGTTTTCTATGCTGTCCATCCCTTTAAAAGAATCAACAGAGTTCCATTTATATATTACTCTTGTCTTCAAAGTGAAGATCTTGTATACAGCATACAATATGAAAGAGACAGGTAAAGACGAGTAATAAGGTAGTAGAGAAATTGAAGAAAAAAACGATCATAGAAACCTAATTACATATGAACATTGCAACTATGATAGATAGAAAAAAAAAAGTGAAAATCTCACCAGGATGGCAGAGTGGTTAAGGCGTTGGACTTAAGATCCAATGGATTTATATCCGCGTGGGTTCGAACCCCACTTCTGGTATGAATTTTAATTTCATCTTCCTAAACGATTCAAGGAAAAATTTGGACATTAAAAGAATTTTAAAGATTCTTTGTTGAGTAGGTATGTTATTGAGCAATATAAACTCTAATTTCAACGACAATATTGCTTTCTGATAAGAAATATGATGAATATTAGCAACTTTTTCCAAAGGAGAGTGATTATTTTTTTGAAGTTGCTGAAGATCACTATTGTATTAACGTGATACTTTATGCTGTCCAGGCAGATATTTTATAATATGATCTAATCCTTGAATGAAGGATTATGATAAAAAGCAAGAGCAACCTTGATACCTGTGCACTCTCAAAAAATGGTGCATACCAAATAATAAATAAATGTAAAAAATGGGTGCATAGTTTTCTATGCTGTCCATCCCTTTAAAAGAATCAACAGAGTTCCATTTATATATTACTCTTGTCTTCAAAGTGAAGATCTTGTATACAGCATACAATATGAAAGAGACAGGTAAAGACGAGTAATAAGGTAGTGGAGAAATTGAAGAAAAAACGATCATACAAACCTAATTACATATGAACATTGCAACTATGATAGATAGAAAAAAAAATGTGAAAATCTCACCAGGATGGCCGAGTGGTTAAGGCGTTGGACTTAAGATCCAATGGATTTATATCCGCGTGGGTTCAAACCCCCACTTCTGGTATGAATTTTAATTTCATCTTCCTAAAAGATTCAAGGAAAAATTTGGACATTAAAAGAATTTTAAAGATTCTTTGTTGAGTAGGTATGTTATTGAGCAATATAAACTCTAATTTTAACGACAATATTGCTTTCTGATAAGAAATATGATGAATATTAGCAACTTTTTCCAAAGGAGAGTGATTATTTTTTTGAAGTTGCTGAAGATCACTATTGTATTAAACGTGATACTTTATGCTGTCCAGGCAGATATTTTATAATATGATCTAATCCTTGAATGAAGGATTATGATAAAAAGCAAGAGCAACCTTGATACCTGTGCACTCTCAAAAAATGGTGCATACCAAATAATAAATAAATGTAAAAAATGAGTGCATAGTTTTCTATGCTGTCCATCCCTTTAAAAGAATCAACAGAGTTCCATTTATATATTACTCTTGTCTTCAAAGTGAAGATCTTGTATACAGCATACAATATGAAAGAGACAGGTAAAGACGAGTAATAAGGTAGTGGAGAAATTGAAGAAAAAACGATCATACACACCAAATTACATATGAACATTGTAACTATGATAGATAGAAAAAAACCTGTGAAAATCTCACCAGGATGGCCGAGTGGTTAAGGCGTTGGACTTAAGATCCAATGGATTTATATCCGTGTGGGTTCGAACCCCACTTCTGGTATGAATTTTAATTTCATCTTCCTAAAAGATTCAAGGAAAAATTTGGACATTAAAAGAATTTTAAAGATTCTTTGTTGAGTAGGTATGTTATTGAGCAATATAAACTCTAATTTCAACGACAATATTGCTTTCTGATAAGAAATATGATGAATATTAGCAACTTTTTCCAAAGGAGAGTGATTATTTTTTTGAAGTTGCTGAAGATCACTATTGTATTAAACGTGATACTTTATGCTGTCCAGGCAGATATTTTATAATATGATCTAATCCTTGAATGAAGGATTATGATAAAAAGCAAGAGCAACCTTGATACCTGTGCACTCTCAAAAAATGGTGCATACCAAATAATAAATAAATGTAAAAATGAGTGCATAGTTTTTTATGCTGTCCATCCCTTTAAAAGAATCAACAGAGTTCCATTTATATATTACTCTTGTCTTCAAAGTGAAGATCTTGTATACAGCATATAATATGAAAGAGACAGGTAAAGACGAGTAATAAGGTAGTGGAGAAATTAAAGAAAAAACTATTATACACGCCAAATTACATATGAACATTGCAACTATGATAGATAGAAAAAAAACTGTGAAACTCTCACCAGGATGGCCGAGTGGTTAAGGCGTTGGACTTAAAATCCAATGGATTTATATCCACGTGGGTTCGGACTCCACTTCTGGTATGAATTTTAATTTCATCTTCCTAAAAGATTCAAGGAAAAATTTGGACATTAAAAGAATTTTAAAGATTCTTTGTTGAGTAGGTATGTTATTGAGCTTTAGAAACTCTAATTTCAACGACAATATTGCTTTCTGATAAGAAATATGATGAATATTAGCAACTATTTCCAAATGAGAGTGATTATTTTTTTTGAAGTTGCTAAAGATCCCTATTGTATTAAACGTGATACTTTATGCTGTCCAGGCAGATATTTTATAATATGATCTAATCCTTGAATGAAGGATTATGATAAAAAGCAAGAGCAACCTTGATACCTGTGCACTCTCAAAAAATGGTGCATACCAAATAATAAATAAATGTAAAAAATGAGTGCATAGTTTTCTATGCTGTCCATCCCTTTAAAAGAATCAACAGAGTTCCATTTATATATTACTTTTGTCTTCAAAGTGAAGATCTTGTATACAGCATACAATATGAAAGAGACAGGTAAAGACGAGTAATAAGGTAGTGGAGAAATTGAAGAAAAAACGATCATACACACCAAATTACATATGAACATTGCAACTATGATAGATAGAAAAAAACCTGTGAAAATCTCGCCAGGATGGCCGAGTGGTTAAGGCGTTGGACTTAAGATCCAAGGGATTTATATCCGCGTGGGTTCGAACCCCACTTCTGGTATGAATGTCTTCAAAGTGAAGATCTTGTATACAGCATACAATATGAAAGAGACAGGTAAAGACGAGTAATAAGGTAGTGGAGAAATTGAAGAAAAAACGATCATACACACCAAATTACATATGAACATTGCAACTATGATAGATAGAAAAAAAAATGTGAAAATCTCACCAGGATGGCCGAGTGGTTAAGGCGTTGGACTTAAGATCCAATGGATTTATATCCGCGTGGGTTCGAACCCCACTTCTGGTATGAATTTTAATTTCATCTTCCTAAAAGATTCAAGGAAAAATTTGGACATTAAAAGAATTTTAAAGATTCTTTGTTGAGTAGGTATGTTATTGAGCAATATAAACTCTAATTTCAACGACAATATTGCTTTCTGATAAGAAATATGATGAATATTAGCAACTTTTTCCAAAGGAGAGTGATTATTTTTTTGAAGTTGCTGAAGATCACTATTGTATTAAATGTGATACTTTATGCTGTCCAGGCAGATATTTTATAATATGATCTAATCCTTGAATGAAGGATTATGATAAAAAGCAAGAGCAACCTTGATACCTGTGCACTCTCAAAAAATGGTGCATACCAAATAATAAATAAATGTAAAAAATGAGTGCATAGTTTTCTATGCTGTCCATCCCTTTAAAAGAATCAACAGAGTTCCATTTATATATTACTCTTGTCTTCAAAGTGAAGATCTTGTATACAGCATACAATATGAAAGAGACAGGTAAAGACGAGTAATAAGGTAGTGGAGAAATTGAAGAAAAAACGATCATACACACCAAATTACATATGAACATTGCAACTATGATAGATAGAAAAAAAAATGTGAAAATCTCACCAGGATGGCCGAGTGGTTAAGGCGTTGGACTTAAGATCCAATGGATTTATATCCGCGTGGGTTCGAACCCCACTTCTGGTATGAATTTTAATTTCATCTTCCTAAAAGATTCAAGGAAAAATTTGGACATTAAAAGAATTTTAAAGATTCTTTGTTGAGTAGGTATGTTATTGAGCAATATAAACTCTAATTTCAACGACAATATTGCTTTCTGATAAGAAATATGATGAATATTAGCAACTTTTTCCAAAGGAGAGTGATTATTTTTTTGAAGTTGCTGAAGATCACTATTGTATTAAACGTGATACTTTATGCTGTCCAGGCAGATATTTTATAATATGATCTAATCCTTGAATGAAGGATTATGATAAAAAGCAAGAGAAACCTTGATACCTGTGCACTCTCAAAAAATGGTGCATACCAAATAATAAATAAATGTAAAAAATGAGTGCATAGTTTTCTATGCTGTCCATCCCTTTAAAAGAATCAACAGAGTTCCATTTATATATTACTCTTGTCTTCAAAGTGAAGATCTTGTATACAGCATACAATATGAAAGAGACAGGTAAAGACGAGTAATAAGGTAGTAGAGAAATTGAAGAAAAAAACGATCATAGAAACCTAATTACATATGAACATTGCAACTATGATAGATAGAAAAAAAAAAGTGAAAATCTCACCAGGATGGCCGAGTGGTTAAGGCGTTGGACTTAAGATCCAATGGATTTATATCCGCGTGGGTTCGAACCCCACTTCTGGTATGAATTTTAATTTCATCTTCCTAAACGATTCAAGGAAAAATTTGGACATTAAAAGAATTTTAAAGATTCTTTGTTGAGTAGGTATGTTATTGAGCAATATAAACTCTAATTTCAACGACAATATTGCTTTCTGATAAGAAATATGATGAATATTAGCAACTTTTTCCAAAGGAGAGTGATTATTTTTTTGAAGTTGCTGAAGATCACTATTGTATTAAACGTGATACTTTATGCTGTCCAGGCAGATATTTTATAATATGATCTAATCCTTGAATGAAGGATTATGATAAAAAGCAAGAGCAACCTTGATACCTGTGCACTCTCAAAAAATGGTGCATACCAAATAATAAATAAATGTAAAAAATGAGTGCATAGTTTTCTATGCTGTCCATCCCTTTAAAAGAATCAACAGAGTTCCATTTATATATTACTCTTGTCTTCAAAGTGAAGATCTTGTATACAGCATACAATATGAAAGAGACAGGTAAAGACGAGTAATAAGGTAGTGGAGAAATTGAAGAAAAAACGATCATACAAACCTAATTACATATGAACATTGCAACTATGATAGATAGAAAAAAAAATGTGAAAATCTCACCAGGATGGCCGAGTGGTTAAGGCGTTGGACTTAAGATCCAATGGATTTATATCCGCGTGGGTTCAAACCCCACTTCTGGTATGAATTTTAATTTCATCTTCCTAAAAGATTCAAGGAAAAATTTGGACATTAAAAGAATTTTAAAGATTCTTTGTTGAGTAGGTATGTTATTGAGCAATATAAACTCTAATTTTAACGACAATATTGCTTTCTGATAAGAAATATGATGAATATTAGCAACTTTTTCCAAAGGAGAGTGATTATTTTTTTGAAGTTGCTGAAGATCACTATTGTATTAAACGTGATACTTTATGCTGTCCAGGCAGATATTTTATAATATGATCTAATCCTTGAATGAAGGATTATGATAAAAAGCAAGAGCAACCTTGATACCTGTGCACTCTCAAAAAATGGTGCATACCAAATAATAAATAAATGTAAAAAATGAGTGCATAGTTTTCTATGCTGTCCATCCCTTTAAAAGAATCAACAGAGTTCCATTTATATATTACTCTTGTCTTCAAAGTGAAGATCTTGTATACAGCATACAATATGAAAGAGACAGGTAAAGACGAGTAATAAGGTAGTGGAGAAATTGAAGAAAAAACGATCATACACACCAAATTACATATGAACATTGTAACTATGATAGATAGAAAAAAACCTGTGAAAATCTCACCAGGATGGCCGAGTGGTTAAGGCGTTGGACTTAAGATCCAATGGATTTATATCCGTGTGGGTTCGAACCCCACTTCTGGTATGAATTTTAATTTCATCTTCCTAAAAGATTCAAGGAAAAATTTGGACATTAAAAGAATTTTAAAGATTCTTTGTTGAGTAGGTATGTTATTGAGCAATATAAACTCTAATTTCAACGACAATATTGCTTTCTGATAAGAAATATGATGAATATTAGCAACTTTTTCCAAAGGAGAGTGATTATTTTTTTGAAGTTGCTGAAGATCACTATTGTATTAAACGTGATACTTTATGCTGTCCAGGCAGATATTTTATAATATGATCTAATCCTTGAATGAAGGATTATGATAAAAAGCAAGAGCAACCTTGATACCTGTGCACTCTCAAAAAATGGTGCATACCAAATAATAAATAAATGTAAAAAATGAGTGCATAGTTTTTTATGCTGTCCATCCCTTTAAAAGAATCAACAGAGTTCCATTTATATATTACTCTTGTCTTCAAAGTGAAGATCTTGTATACAGCATATAATATGAAAGAGACAGGTAAAGACGAGTAATAAGGTAGTGGAGAAATTAAAGAAAAAACTATTATACACGCCAAATTACATATGAACATTGCAACTATGATAGATAGAAAAAAAACTGTGAAACTCTCACCAGGATGGCCGAGTGGTTAAGGCGTTGGACTTAAAATCCAATGGATTTATATCCGCGTGGGTTCGGACTCCACTTCTGGTATGAATTTTAATTTCATCTTCCTAAAAGATTCAAGGAAAAATTTGGACATTAAAAGAATTTTAAAGATTCTTTGTTGAGTAGGTATGTTATTGAGCAATATAAACTCTAATTTCAACGACAATATTGCTTTCTGATAAGAAATATGATGAATATTAGCAACTTTTTCCAAAGGAGAGTGATTATTTTTTTGAAGTTGCTGAAGATCACTATTGTATTAAACGTGATACTTTATGCTGTCCAGGCAGATATTTTATAATATGATCTAATCCTTGAATGAAGGATTATGATAAAAAGCAAGAGCAACCTTGATACCTGTGCACTCTCAAAAAATGGTGCATACCAAATAATAAATAAATGTAAAAAATGAGTGCATAGTTTTCTATGCTGTCCATCCCTTTAAAAGAATCAACAGAGTTCCATTTATATATTACTCTTGTCTTCAAAGTGAAGATCTTGTATACAGCATACAATATGAAAGAGACAGGTAAAGACGAGTAATAAGGTAGTGGAGAAATTGAAGAAAAAACGATCATACAAACCTAATTAGATATGAACATTGCAACTATGATAGATAGAAAAAAACCTGTGAAAATCTCACCAGGATGGCCGAGTGGTTAAGGCGTTGGACTTAAGATCCAATGGATTTATATCCGCGTGGGTTCGAACCCCACTTCTGGTATGAATTTTAATTTCATCTTCCTAAAAGATTCAAGGAAAAATTTGGACATTAAAAGAATTTTAAAGATTCTTTATTGAGTAGGTATGTTATTGAGCAATATAAACTCTAATTTCAACGACAATATTGCTTTCTGATAAGAAATATGATGAATATTAGCAACTTTTTCCAAAGGAGAGTGATTATTTTTTTGAAGTTGCTGAAGATCACTATTGTATTAAACGTGATACTTTATGCTGTCCAGGCAGATATTTTATAATATGATCTAATCCTTGAATGAAGGATTATGATAAAAAGCAAGAGCAACCTTGATACCTGTGCACTCTCAAAAAATGGTGCATACCAAATAATAAATAAATGTAAAAAATGAGTGCATAGTTTTCTATGCTGTCCATCCCTTTAAAAGAATCAACAGAGTTCCATTTATATATTACTCTTGTCTTCAAAGTGAAGATCTTGTATACAGCATACAATATGAAAGAGACAGGAAAAGACGAGTAATAAGGTAGTGGAGAAATTGAAGAAAAAACGATCATACACACCTAATTACATATGAACATTGCAACTATGATAGCTAGAAAAAAAATGTGAAAATCTCACCAGGATGGCCGAGTGGTTAAGACGTTGGACTTAAGATCCAATGGATTTATATCCGCGTGGGTTTGAACCCCACTTCTGGTATGAATTTTAATTTCATCTTCCTAAAAGATTCAAGGAAAAATTTGGACATTAAAAGAATTTTAAAGATTCTTTGTTGAGTAGGTATGTTATTGAGCCATATAAACTCTAATTTCAACGACAATATTGCTTTCTGATTAGAAATATGATGAATATTAGCAACTTTTTCCAAAGGAGAGTGATTATTTTTTTGAAGTTGCTGAAGATCCCTATTGTATTAAACGTGATACTTTATGCTGTCCAGGCAGATATTTTATAATATGATCTAATCCTTGAATGAAGGATTATGATAAAAAGCAAGAGCAACCTTGATACCTGTGCACTCTCAAAAAATGGTGCATACCAAATAATAAATAAATGTAAAAAATGAGTGCATAGTTTTCTATGCTGTCCATCCCTTTAAAAGAATCAACAGAGTTCCATTTATATATTACTCTTGTCTTCAAAGTGAAGATCTTGTATACAGCATATAATATGAAAGAGACAGGTAAAGACGAGTAATAAGGTAGTGGAGAAATTGAAGAAAAAACGATCATATACACCAAATTACATATGAACATTGCAACTATGATAGATAGAAAAAAATCTGTGAAAATCTCACCAGGATGGCCGAGTGGTTAAGGTGTTGGACTTAAGATCCAATGGATTTATATCCGCGTGGGTTCGAACCCCACTTCTGGTATGAATTTTAATTTCATCTTCCTAAAAGATTCAAGGAAAAATTTGGACATTAAAAGAATTTTAAAGATTCTTTGTTGAGTAGGTATGTTATTGAGCTTTAGAAACTCTAATTTCAACGACAATATTGCTTTCTGATAAGAAATATGATGAATATTAGCAACTATTTCCAAATGAGAGTGATTATTTTTTTTGAAGTTGCTAAAGATCCCTATTGTATTAAACGTGATACTTTATGCTGTCCAGGCAGATATTTTATAATATGATCTAATCCTTGAATGAAGGATTATGATAAAAAGCAAGAGCAACCTTGATACCTGTGCACTCTCAAAAAATGGTGCATACCAAATAATAAATAAATGTAAAAAATGAGTGCATAGTTTTCTATGCTGTCCATCCCTTTAAAAGAATCAACAGAGTTCCATTTATATATTACTCTTGTCTTCAAAGTGAAGATCTTGTATACAGCATACAATATGAAAGAGACAGGTAAAGACGAGTAATAAGGTAGTGGAGAAATTAAAGAAAAAACGATTATACACGCCAAATTACATATGAACATTGCAACTATGATAGATAGAAAAAAATCTGCGAAAATCTCACCAGGATGGCCGAGTGGTTAAGGCGTTGGACTTAAAATCCAATGGATTTATATCCGCGTGGGTTCGAACTCCACTTCTGTTATGAATTTTAATTTCATCTTCCTAAAAGATTCAAGGAAAAATTTGGACATTAAAAGAATTTTAAAGATTCTTTGTTGAGTATGTATGTTATTGAGCTTTAGAAACTCTAATTTCAACGACAATATTGCTTTCTGATAAGAAATATGATGAATATTAGCAACTATTTCCAAATGAGAGTGATTATTTTTTTTGAAGTTGCTAAAGATCCCTATTGTATTAAACGTGATACTTTATGCTGTCCAGGCAGATATTTTATAATATGATCTAATCCTTGAATGAAGGATTATGATAAAAAGCAAGAGCAACCTTGATACCTGTGCACTCACAAAAAATGGTGCATACCAAATAATAAATAAATGTAAAAAATGAGTGCATAGTTTTCTATGCTGTCCATCCCTTTAAAAGAATCAACAGAGTTCCATTTATATATTACTCTTGTCTTTAAAGTGAAGATCTTGTATACAGCATACAATATGAAAGAGACAGGTAAAGACGAGTAATAAGGTAGTGGAGAAATTGAAGAAAAAACGATCATACAAACCTAATTACATATGAACATTGCTACTATGATAGATAGAAAAAAACCTGTGAAAATCTCACCAGGATGGCCGAGTGGTTAAGGCGTTGGACTTAAGATCCAATGGATTTATATCCGCGTGGGTTCGAACCCCACTTCTGGTATGAATTTTAATTTCATCTTCCTAAAAGATTCAAGGAAAAATTTGGACATTAAAAGAATTTTAAAGATTCTTTGTTGAGTAGGTATGTTATTGAGCAATATAAACTCTAATTTCAACGACAATATTGCTTTCTGATAAGAAATATGATGAATATTAGCAACTTTTTCCAAAGGAGAGTGATTATTTTTTTGAAGTTGCTGAAGATCACTATTGTATTAAACATACTTTATGCTGTCCAGGCAGATATTTTATACTATGATCTAATCCTTGAATGAAGGATTATGATAAAAAGCAAGAGCAACCTTGATACCTGTGCACTCTCAAAAAATGGTGCATACCAAATAATAAATAAATGTAAAAAATGAGTGCATAGTTTTCTATGCTGTCCATCCCTTTAAAAGAATCAACAGAGTTCCATTTATATATTGCTCTTGTCTTCAAAGTGAAGATCTTGTATACAGCATACAATATGAAAGAGACAGGTAAAGACGAGTAATAAGGTAGTGGAGAAATTGAAGAAAAAACGATCATACACACCAAATTACATATGAACATTGTAACTATGATAGATAGAAAAAAACCTGTGAAAATCTAACCAGGATGGCCGAGTGGTTAAGGCGTTGGACTTAAGATCCAGTGGATTTATATCCGTGTGGGTTTGAACCCCACTTCTGGTATGAATTTTAATTTCATCTTCCTAAAAGATTCAAGGAAAAATTTGGACATTAAAAGAATTTTAAAGATTCTTTGTTGAGTAGGTATGTTATTGAGCAATATAAACTCTAATTTCAACGACAATATTGCTTTCTGATAAGAAATATGATGAATATTAGCAACTTTTTCCAAAGGAGAGTGATTATTTTTTTGAAGTTGCTGAAGATCACTATTGTATTAAACGTGATACTTTATGCTGTCCCGGCAGATATTTTATAATATGATCTAATCCTTGAATGAAGGATTATGATAAAAAGCAAGAGCAACCTTGATACCTGTGCACTCTCAAAAAATGGTGCATACCAAATAATAAATAAATGTAAAAAATGAGTGCATAGTTTTTTATGCTGTCCATCCCTTTAAAAGAATCAACAGAGTTCCATTTATATATTACTCTTGTCTTCAAAGTGAAGATCTTGTATACAGCATACAATATGAAAGAGACAGGTAAAGACGAGTAATAAGGTAGTGGAGAAATTGAAGAAAAAACGATCATACACACCAAATTACATATGAACATTGCAACTATGATAGATAGAAAAAAAAATGTGAAAATCTCACCAGGATGGCCGAGTGGTTAAGGCGTTGGACTTAAGATCCAATGGATTTATATCCGCGTGGGTTTGAACCCCACTTCTGGTATGAATTTTAATTTCATCTTCCTAAAAGATTCAAGGAAAAATTTGGACATTAAAAGAATTTTAAAGATTCTTTGTTGAGTAGGTATGTTATTGAGCCATATAAACTCTAATTTCAACGACAATATTGCTTTCTGATAAGAAATATGATGAATATTAGCGACTTTTCCAAAGGAGAGTGATTATTTTTTTGAAGTTGCTGAAGATCCCTATTGTATTAAACGTGATACTTTATGCTGTCCAGGCAGATATTTTATAATATGATCTAATCCTTGAATGAAGGATTATGATAAAAAGCAAGAGCAACCTTGATACCTGTGCACTCTCAAAAAATGGTGCATACCAAATAATAAATAAATGTAAAAAATGAGTGCATAGTTTTCTATGCTGTCCATCCCTTTAAAAGAATCAACAGAGTTCCATTTATATATTACTCTTATCTTCAAAGTGAAGATCTTGTATACAGCATATAATATGAAAGAGACAGGTAAAGACGAGTAATAAGGTAGTGGAGAAATTAAAGAAAAAACTATTATACACGCCAAATTACATATGAACATTGCAACTATGATAGATAGAAAAAAATCTGTGAAAATCTCACCAGGATGGCCGAGTGGTTAAGGCGTTGGACTTAAAATCCAATGGATTTATATCCGCGTGGGTTCGGACTCCACTTCTGGTATGAATTTTAATTTCATCTTCCTAAAAGATTCAAGGAAAAATTTGGACATTAAAAGAATTTTAAAGATTCTTTGTTGAGTAGGTATGTTATTGAGCAATATAAACTCTAATTTCAACGACAATATTGCTTTCTGATAAGAAATATGATGAATATTAGCAACTTTTTCCAAAGGAGAGTGATTATTTTTTTGAAGTTGCTGAAGATCACTATTGTATTAAACGTGATACTTTATGCTGTCCAGGCAGATATTTTATAATATGATCTAATCCTTGAATGAAGGATTATGATAAAAAGCAAGAGCAACCTTGATACCTGTGCACTCTCAAAAAATGGTGCATACCAAATAATAAATAAATGTAAAAAATGAGTGCATAGTTTTCTATGCTGTCCATCCCTTTAAAAGAATCAACAGAGTTCCATTTATATATTACTCTTGTCTTCAAAGTGAAGATCTTGTATACAGCATACAATATGAAAGAGACAGGTAAAGACGAGTAATAAGGTAGTGGAGAAATTGAAGAAAAAACGATCATACACACCAAATTACATATGAACATTGCAACTATGATAGATAGAAAAAAACCTGTGAAAATCTCACCAGGATGGCCGAGTGGTTAAGGCGTTGGACTTAAGATCCAATGGATTTATATCCGCGTGGGTTCGAACCCCACTTCTGGTATGAATTTTAATTTCATCTTCCTAAAAGATTCAAGGAAAAATTTGGACATTAAAAGAATTTTAAAGATTCTTTGTTGAGTAGGTATGTTATTGAGCAATATAAACTCTAATTTCAACGACAATATTGCTTTCTGATAAGAAATATGATGAATATTAGCAACTTTTTCCAAAGGAGAGTGATTATTTTTTTGAAGTTGCTGAAGATCACTATTGTATTAAACGTGATACTTTATGCTGTCCAGGCAGATATTTTATAATATGATCTAATCCTTGAATGAAGGATTATGATAAAAAGCAAGAGCAACCTTGATACCTGTGCACTCTCAAAAAATGGTGCATACCAAATAATAAATAAATGTAAAAAATGAGTGCATAGTTTTCTATGCTGTTCATCCCTTTAAAAGAATCAATAGAGTTCCATTTATATATTACTCTTGTCTTCAAAGTGAAGATCTTGTATACAGCATACAATATGAAAGAGACAGGAAAAGACGAGTAATAAGGTAGTGGAGAAATTGAAGAAAAAACGATCATACACACCTAATTACATATGAACATTGCAACTATGATAGATAGAAAAAAAAATGTGAAAATCTCACCAGGATGGCCGAGTGGTTAAGACGTTGGACTTAAGATCCAATGGATTTATATCCGCGTGGGTTTGAACCCCACTTCTGGTATGAATTTTAATTTCATCTTCCTAAAAGATTCAAGGAAAAATTTGGACATTAAAAGAATTTTAAAGATTCTTTGTTGAGTAGGTATGTTATTGAGCCATATAAACTCTAATTTCAACGACAATATTGCTTTCTGATAAGAAATATGATGAATATTAGCGACTTTTTCCAAAGGAGAGTGATTATTTTTTTGAAGTTGCTGAAGATCCCTATTGTATTAAACGTGATACTTTATGCTGTCCAGGCAGATATTTTATAATATGATCTAATCCTTGAATGAAGGATTATGATAAAAAGCAAGAGCAACCTTGATACCTGTGCACTCTCAAAAAATGGTGCATACCAAATAATAAATAAATGTAAAAAATGAGTGCATAGTTTTCTATGCTGTCCATCCCTTTAAAAGAATCAACAGAGTTCCATTTATATATTACTCTTGTCTTCAAAGTGAAGATCTTGTATACAGCATATAATATGAAAGAGACAGGTAAAGACGAGTAATAAGGTAGTGGAGAAATTGAAGAAAAAACGATCATATACACCAAATTACATATGAACATTGCAACTATGATAGATAGAAAAAAATCTGTGAAAATCTCACCAGGATGGCCGAGTGGTTAAGGTGTTGGACTTAAGATCCAATGGATTTATATCCGCGTGGGTTCGAACCCCACTACTGGTATGAATTTTAATTTCATCTTCCTAAAAGATTCAAGGAAAAATTTGGACATTAAAAGAATTTTAAAGATTCTTTGTTGAGTATGTATGTTATTGAGCTTTAGAAACTCTAATTTCAATGACAATATTGCTTTCTGATAAGAAATATGATGAATATTAGCAACTATTTCCAAATGAGAGTGATTATTTTTTTTGAAGTTGCTAAAGATCCCTATTGTATTAAACGTGATACTTTATGCTGTCCAGGCAGATATTTTATAATATGATCTAATCCTTGAATGAAGGATTATGATAAAAAGCAAGAGCAACCTTGATACCTGTGCACTCACAAAAAATGGTGCATACCAAATAATAAATAAATGTAAAAAATGAGTGCATAGTTTTCTATGCTGTCCATCCCTTTAAAAGAATCAACAGAGTTCCATTTATATATTACTCTTGTCTTTAAAGTGAAGATCTTGTATACAGCATACAATATGAAAGAGACAGGTAAAGACGAGTAATAAGGTAGTGGAGAAATTGAAGAAAAAACGATCATACAAACCTAATTACATATGAACATTGCAACTATGATAGATAGAAAAAAACCTGTGAAAATCTCACCAGGATGGCCGAGTGGTTAAGACGTTGGACTTAAGATCCAATGGATTTATATCCACGTGGGTTTGAACCCCACTTCTGGTATGAATTTTAATTTCATCTTCCTAAAAGATTCAAGGAAAAATTTGGACATTAAAAGAATTTTAAAGATTCTTTGTTGAGTAGGTATGTTATTGAGCCATATAAACTCTAATTTCAACGACAATATTGCTTTCTGATAAGAAATATGATGAATATTAGCGACTTTTTCCAAAGGAGAGTGATTATTTTTTTGAAGTTGCTGAAGATCCCTATTGTATTAAACGTGATACTTTATGCTGTCCAGGCAGATATTTTATAATATGATCTAATCCTTGAATGAAGGATTATGATAAAAAGCAAGAGCAACCTTGATACCTGTGCACTCTCAAAAAATGGTGCATACCAAATAATAAATAAATGTAAAAAATGAGTGCATAGTTTTCTATGCTGTCCATCCCTTTAAAAGAATCAACAGAGTTCCATTTATATATTACTCTTGTCTTCAAAGTGAAGATCTTGTATACAGCATATAATATGAAAGAGACAGGTAAAGACGAGTAATAAGGTAGTGGAGAAATTGAAGAAAAAACGATCATATACACCAAATTACATATGAACATTGCAACTATGATAGATAGAAAAAAATCTGTGAAAATCTCACCAGGATGGCCGAGTGGTTAAGGTGTTGGACTTAAGATCCAATGGATTTATATCCGCGTGGGTTCGAACCCCACTACTGGTATGAATTTTAATTTCATCTTCCTAAAAGATTCAAGGAAAAATTTGGACATTAAAAGAATTTTAAAGATTCTTTGTTGAGTATGTATGTTATTGAGCTTTAGAAACTCTAATTTCAACGACAATATTGCTTTCTGATAAGAAATATGATGAATATTAGCAACTATTTCCAAATGAGAGTGATTATTTTTTTTGAAGTTGCTAAAGATCCCTATTGTATTAAACGTGATACTTTATGCTGTCCAGGCAGATATTTTATAATATTATCTAATCCTTGAATGAAGGATTATGATAAAAAGCAAGAGCAACCTTGATACCTGTGCACTCACAAAAAATGGTGCATACCAAATAATAAATAAATGTAAAAAATGAGTGCATAGTTTTCTATGCTGTCCATCCCTTTAAAAGAATCAACAGAGTTCCATTTATATATTACTCTTGTCTTTAAAGTGAAGATCTTGTATACAGCATACAATATGAAAGAGACAGGTAAAGACGAGTAATAAGGTAGTGGAGAAATTGAAGAAAAAACGATCATACAAACTTAATTACATATGAACATTGCAACTATGATAGATAGAAAAAAACCTGTGAAAATCTCACCAGGATGGCCGAGTGGTTAAGGCGTTGGACTTAAGATCCAATGGATTTATATCCGCGTGGGTTCAAACCCCACTTCTGGTATGAATTTTAATTTCATCTTCCTAAAAGATTCAAGGAAAAATTTGGACATTAAAAGAATTTTAAAGATTCTTTGTTGAGTAGGTATGTTATTGAGCAATATAAACTCTAATTTCAACGACAATATTGCTTTCTGATAAGAAATATGATGAATATTAGCAACTTTTTCCAAAGGAGAGTGATTATTTTTTTGAAGTTGCTGAAGATCACTATTGTATTAAACGTGATACTTTATGCTGTCCAGGCAGATATTTTATAATATGATCTAATCCTTGAATGAAGGATTATGATAAAAAGCAAGAGTAACCTTGATACCTGTGCACTCTCAAAAAATGGTGCATACCAAATAATAAATAAATGTAAAAAATGAGTGCATAGTTTTCTATGCTGTCCATCCCTTTAAAAGAATCAACAGAGTTCCATTTATATATTACTCTTGTCTTCAAAGTGAAGATCTTGTATACAGCATACAATATGAAAGAGACAGGTAAAGACGAGTAATAAGGTAGTGGAGAAATTGAAGAAAAAACGATCATACACACCAAATTACATATGAACATTGCAACTATGATAGATAGAAAAAAACCTGTGAAAATCTTACCAGGATGGCCGAGTGGTTAAGGCGTTGGACTTAAGATCCAATGGATTTATATCCGTGTGAGTTCAAACCCCACTTCTGGTATGAATTTTAATTTCATCTTCCTAAAAGATTCAAGGAAAAATTTGGACATTAAAAGAATTTTAAAGATTCTTTGTTGAGTAGGTATGTTATTGAGCAATATAAACTCTAATTTCAATGACAATATTGCTTTCTGATAAGAAATATGATGAATATTAGCAACTTTTTCCAAAGGAGAGTGATTATTTTTTTGAAGTTGCTGAAGATCACTATTGTATTAAACGTGATACTTTATGCTGTCCAAGCAGATATTTTATAATATGATCTAATCCTTGAATGAAGGATTATGATAAAAAGCAAGAGCAACCTTGATACCTGTGCACTCTCAAAAAATGGTGCATACCAAATAATAAATAAATGTAAAAAATGAGTGCATAGTTTTCTATGCTGTCCATCCCTTTAAAAGAATCAACAGAGTTCCATTTATATATTACTCTTGTCTTCAAAGTGAAGATCTTGTATACAGCATACAATATGAAAGAGACAGGAAAAGACGAGTAATAAGGTAGTGGAGAAATTGAAGAAAAAACGATCATACACACCTAATTACATATGAACATTGCAACTATGATAGATAGAAAAAAAAATGTGAAAATCTCACCAGGATGGCCGAGTGGTTAAGACGTTGGACTTAAGATCCAATGGATTTATATCCGCGTGGGTTTGAACCCTACTTCTGGTATGAATTTTAATTTCATCTTCCTAAAAGATTCAAGGAAAAATTTGGACATTAAAAGAATTTTAAAGATTCTTTGTTGAGTAGGTATGTTATTGAGCCATATAAACTCTAATTTCAACGACAATATTGCTTTCTGATAAGAAATATGATGAATATTAGCAACTTTTTCCAAAGGAGAGTTATTATTTTTTTGAAGTTGCTGAAGATCACTATTGTATTAAACATACTTTATGCTGTCCAGGCAGATATTTTATACTATGATCTAATCCTTGAATGAAGGATTATGATAAAAAGCAAGAGCAACCTTGATACCTGTGCACTCTCAAAAAATGGTGCATACCAAATAATAAATAAATGTAAAAAATGAGTGCATAGTTTTCTATGCTGTCCATCCCTTTAAAAGAATCAACAGAGTTCCATTTATATATTACTCTTGTCTTCAAAGTGAAGATCTTGTATACAGCATACAATATGAAAGAGACAGGAAAAGACGAGTAATAAGGTAGTGGAGAAATTGAAGAAAAAACGATCATACACACCTAATTACATATGAACATTGCAACTATGATAGATAGAAAAAAAAATGTGAAAATCTCACCAGGATGGCCGAGTGGTTAAGACGTTGGACTTAAGATCCAATGGATTTATATCCGCGTGGGTTTGAACCCTACTTCTGGTATGAATTTTAATTTCATCTTCCTAAAAGATTCAAGGAAAAATTTGGACATTAAAAGAATTTTAAAGATTCTTTGTTGAGTAGGTATGTTATTGAGCCATATAAACTCTAATTTCAACGACAATATTGCTTTCTGATAAGAAATATGATGAATATTAGCGACTTTTTCCAAAGGAGAGTGATTATTTTTTTGAAGTTGCTGAAGATCCCTATTGTATTAAACGTGATACTTTATGCTGTCCAGGCAGATATTTTATAATATGATCTAATCCTTGAATGAAGGATTATGATAAAAAGCAAGAGCAACCTTGATACCTGTGCACTCTCAAAAAATGGTGCATACCAAATAATAAATAAATGTAAAAAATGAGTGCATAGCTTTCTATGCTGTCCATCCCTTTAAAAGAATCAACAGAGTTCCATTTATATATTACTCTTGTCTTCAAAGTGAAGATCTTGTATACAGCATATAATATGAAAGAGACAGGTAAAGACGCGTAATAAGGTAGTGGAGAAATTGAAGAAAAAACGATCATATACACCAAATTACATATGAACATTGCAACTATGATAGATAGAAAAAAATCTGTGAAAATCTCACCAGGATGGCCGAGTGGTTAAGGTGTTGGACTTAAGATCCAATGGATTTATATCCGCGTGGGTTCGAACCCCACTACTGGTATGAATTTTAATTTCATCTTCCTAAAAGATTCAAGGAAAAATTTGGACATTAAAAGAATTTTAAAGATTCTTTGTTGAGTATGTATGTTATTGAGCTTTAGAAACTCTAATTTCAACGACAATATTGCTTTCTGATAAGAAATATGATGAATATTAGCAACTATTTCCAAATGAGAGTGATTATTTTTTTTGAAGTTGCTAAAGATCCCTATTGTATTAAACGTGATACTTTATGCTGTCCAGGCAGATATTTTATAATATGATCTAATCCTTGAATGAAGGATTATGATAAAAAGCAAGAGCAACCTTGATACCTGTGCACTCACAAAAAATGGTGCATACCAAATAATAAATAAATGTAAAAAATGAGTGCATAGTTTTCTATGCTGTCCATCCCTTTAAAAGAATCAACAGAGTTCCATTTATATATTACTCTTGTCTTTAAAGTGAAGATCTTGTATACAGCATACAATATGAAAGAGACAGGTAAAGACGAGTAATAAGGTAGTGGAGAAATTGAAGAAAAAACGATCATAGAAACCTAATTACATATGAACATTGCAACTATGATAGATAGAAAAAAACCTGTGAAAATCTCACCAGGATGGCCGAGTCGTTAAGGCGTTGGACTTAAGATCCAATGGATTTATATCCGCGTGGGTTCGAACCCCACTTCTGGTATGAATTTTAATTTCATCTTCCTAAAAGATTCAAGGAAAAATTTGGACATTAAAAGAATTTTAAAGATTCTTTGTTGAGTAGGTATGTTATTGAGCAATATAAACTCTAATTTCAACGACAATATTGCTTTCTGATAAGAAATATGATGAATATTAGCAACTTTTTCCAAAGGAGAGTGATTATTTTTTTGAAGTTGCTGAAGATCACTATTGTATTAAACGTGATACTTTATGCTGTCCAGGCAGATATTTTATAATATGATCTAATCCTTGAATGAAGGATTATGATAAAAAGCAAGAGTAACCTTGATACCTGTGCACTTTCAAAAAATGGTGCATACCAAATAATAAATAAATGTAAAAAATGAGTGCATAGTTTTCTATGCTGTCCATCCCTTTAAAAGAATCAACAGAGTTCCATTTATATATTACTCTTGTCTTCAAAGTGAAGATCTTGTATACAGCATACAATATGAAAGAGACAGGTAAAGACGAGTAATAAGGTAGTGGAGAAATTGAAGAAAAAACGATCATACAAACCTAATTACATATGAACATTGCAACTATGATAGATAGAAAAAAAAATGTGAAAATCTCACCAGGATGGCCGAGTGGTTAAGGCGTTGGACTTAAGATCCAATGGATTTATATCCGCATGGGTTCAAACCCCACTTCTGGTATGAATTTTAATTTCATCTTCCTAAATGATTCAAGGAAAAATTTGGACATTAAAAGAATTTTAAAGATTCTTTGTTGAGTAGGTATGTTATTGAGCAATATAAACTCTAATTTCAACGACAATATTGCTTTCTGATAAGAAATATGATGAATATTAGCAACTTTTTCCAAAGGAGAGTTATTATTTTTTTGAAGTTGCTGAAGATCACTATTGTATTAAACATACTTTATGCTGTCCAAGCAGATATTTTATACTATGATCTAATCCTTGAATGAAGGATTATGATAAAAAGCAAGAGCAACCTTGATACCTGTGCACTCTCAAAAAATGGTGCATACCAAATAATAAATAAATGTAAAAAATGAGTGCATAGTTTTCTATGCTGTCCATCCCTTTAAAAGAATCAACAGAGTTCCATTTATATATTACTCTTGTCTTCAAAGTGAAGATCTTGTATACAGCATACAATATGAAAGAGACAGGTAAAGACGAGTAATAAGGTAGTGGAGAAATTGAAGAAAAAACGATCATACACACCAAATTACATATGAACATTGCAACTATGATAGATAGAAAAAAACCTGTGAAAATCTTACCAGGATGGCCGAGTGGTTAAGGCGTTGGACTTAAGATCCAATGGATTTATATCCGTGTGAGTTCAAACCCCACTTCTGGTATGAATTTTAATTTCATCTTCCTAAAAGATTCAAGGAAAAATTTGGACATTAAAAGAATTTTAAAGATTCTTTGTTGAGTAGGTATGTTATTGAGCAATATAAACTCTAATTTCAACGACAATATTGCTTTCTGATAAGAAATATGATGAATATTAGCAACTTTTTCCAAAGGAGAGTGATTATTTTTTTGAAGTTGCTGAAGATCACTATTGTATTAAACGTGATACTTTATGCTGTCCAAGCAGATATTTTATAATATGATCTAATCCTTGAATGAAGGATTATGATAAAAAGCAAGAGCAACCTTGATACCTGTGCACTCTCAAAAAATGGTGCATACCAAATAATAAATAAATGTAAAAAATGAGTGCATAGTTTTCTATGCTGTCCATCCCTTTAAAAGAATCAACAGAGTTCCATTTATATATTACTCTTGTCTTCAAAGTGAAGATCTTGTATACAGCATACAATATGAAAGAGACAGGAAAAGACGAGTAATAAGGTAGTGGAGAAATTGAAGAAAAAACGATCATACACACCTAATTACATATGAACATTGCAACTATGATAGATAGAAAAAAAAATGTGAAAATCTCACCAGGATGGCCGAGTGGTTAAGACGTTGGACTTAAGATCCAATGGATTTATATCCGCGTGGGTTTGAACCCTACTTCTGGTATGAATTTTAATTTCATCTTCCTAAAAGATTCAAGGAAAAATTTGGACATTAAAAGAATTTTAAAGATTCTTTGTTGAGTAGGTATGTTATTGAGCCATATAAACTCTAATTTCAACGACAATATTGCTTTCTGATAAGAAATATGATGAATATTAGCGACTTTTTCCAAAGGAGAGTGATTATTTTTTTGAAGTTGCTGAAGATCCCTATTGTATTAAACGTGATACTTTATGCTGTCCAGGCAGATATTTTATAATATGATCTAATCCTTGAATGAAGGATTATGATAAAAAGCAAGAGCAACCTTGATACCTGTGCACTCTCAAAAAATGGTGCATACCAAATAATAAATAAATGTAAAAAATGAGTGCATAGTTTTCTATGCTGTCCATCCCTTTAAAAGAATCAACAGAGTTCCATTTATATATTACTCTTGTCTTCAAAGTGAAGATCTTGTATACAGCATATAATATGAAAGAGACAGGTAAAGACGAGTAATAAGGTAGTGGAGAAATTGAAGAAAAAACGATCATACACACCAAATTACATATGAACATTGCAACTATGATAGATAGAAAAAAACCTGTGAAAATCTTACCAGGATGGCCGAGTGGTTAAGGCGTTGGACTTAAGATCCAATGGATTTATATCCGTGTGAGTTCAAACCCCACTTCTGGTATGAATTTTAATTTCATCTTCCTAAAAGATTCAAGGAAAAATTTGGACATTAAAAGAATTTTAAAGATTCTTTGTTGAGTAGGTATGTTATTGAGCAATATAAACTCTAATTTCAACGACAATATTGCTTTCTGATAAGAAATATGATGAATATTAGCAACTTTTTCCAAAGGAGAGTGATTATTTTTTTGAAGTTGCTGAAGATCACTATTGTATTAAACGTGATACTTTATGCTGTCCAAGCAGATATTTTATAATATGATCTAATCCTTGAATGAAGGATTATGATAAAAAGCAAGAGCAACCTTGATACCTGTGCACTCTCAAAAAATGGTGCATACCAAATAATAAATAAATGTAAAAAATGAGTGCATAGTTTTCTATGCTGTCCATCCCTTTAAAAGAATCAACAGAGTTCCATTTATATATTACTCTTGTCTTCAAAGTGAAGATCTTGTATACAGCATACAATATGAAAGAGACAGGAAAAGACGAGTAATAAGGTAGTGGAGAAATTGAAGAAAAAACGATCATACACACCTAATTACATATGAACATTGCAACTATGATAGATAGAAAAAAAAATGTGAAAATCTCACCAGGATGGCCGAGTGGTTAAGACGTTGGACTTAAGATCCAATGGATTTATATCCGCGTGGGTTTGAACCCTACTTCTGGTATGAATTTTAATTTCATCTTCCTAAAAGATTCAAGGAAAAATTTGGACATTAAAAGAATTTTAAAGATTCTTTGTTGAGTAGGTATGTTATTGAGCCATATAAACTCTAATTTCAACGACAATATTGCTTTCTGATAAGAAATATGATGAATATTAGCGACTTTTTCCAAAGGAGAGTGATTATTTTTTTGAAGTTGCTGAAGATCCCTATTGTATTAAACGTGATACTTTATGCTGTCCAGGCAGATATTTTATAATATGATCTAATCCTTGAATGAAGGATTATGATAAAAAGCAAGAGCAACCTTGATACCTGTGCACTCTCAAAAAATGGTGCATACCAAATAATAAATAAATGTAAAAAATGAGTGCATAGCTTTCTATGCTGTCCATCCCTTTAAAAGAATCAACAGAGTTCCATTTATATATTACTCTTGTCTTCAAAGTGAAGATCTTGTATACAGCATATAATATGAAAGAGACAGGTAAAGACGAGTAATAAGGTAGTGGAGAAATTGAAGAAAAAACGATCATATACACCAAATTACATATGAACATTGCAACTATGATAGATAGAAAAAAATCTGTGAAAATCTCACCAGGATGGCCGAGTGGTTAAGGTGTTGGACTTAAGATCCAATGGATTTATATCCGCGTGGGTTCGAACCCCACTACTGGTATGAATTTTAATTTCATCTTCCTAAAAGATTCAAGGAAAAATTTGGACATTAAAAGAATTTTAAAGATTCTTTGTTGAGTATGTATGTTATTGAGCTTTAGAAACTCTAATTTCAACGACAATATTGCTTTCTGATAAGAAATATGATGAATATTAGCAACTATTTCCAAATGAGAGTGATTATTTTTTTTGAAGTTGCTAAAGATCCCTATTGTATTAAACGTGATACTTTATGCTGTCCAGGCAGATATTTTATAATATGATCTAATCCTTGAATGAAGGATTATGATAAAAAGCAAGAGCAACCTTGATACCTGTGCACTCACAAAAAATGGTGCATACCAAATAATAAATAAATGTAAAAAATGAGTGCATAGTTTTCTATGCTGTCCATCCCTTTAAAAGAATCAACAGAGTTCCATTTATATATTACTCTTGTCTTTAAAGTGAAGATCTTGTATACAGCATACAATATGAAAGAGACAGGTAAAGACGAGTAATAAGGTAGTGGAGAAATTGAAGAAAAAACGATCATACAAACCTAATTACATATGAACATTGCAACTATGATAGATAGAAAAAAACCTGTGAAAATCTCACCAGGATGGCCGAGTCGTTAAGGCGTTGGACTTAAGATCCAATGGATTTATATCCGCGTGGGTTCGAACCCCACTTCTGGTATGAATTTTAATTTCATCTTCCTAAAAGATTCAAGGAAAAATTTGGACATTAAAAGAATTTTAAAGATTCTTTGTTGAGTAGGTATGTTATTGAGCAATATAAACTCTAATTTCAACGACAATATTGCTTTCTGATAAGAAATATGATGAATATTAGCAACTTTTTCCAAAGGAGAGTGATTATTTTTTTGAAGTTGCTGAAGATCACTATTGTATTAAACGTGATACTTTATGCTGTCCAGGCAGATATTTTATAATATGATCTAATCCTTGAATGAAGGATTATGATAAAAAGCAAGAGTAACCTTGATACCTGTGCACTCTCAAAAAATGGTGCATACCAAATAATAAATAAATGTAAAAAATGAGTGCATAGTTTTCTATGCTGTCCATCCCTTTAAAAGAATCAACAGAGTTCCATTTATATATTACTCTTGTCTTCAAAGTGAAGATCTTGTATACAGCATACAATATGAAAGAGACAGGTAAAGACGAGTAATAAGGTAGTGGAGAAATTGAAGAAAAAACGATCATACAAACCTAATTACATATGAACATTGCAACTATGATAGATAGAAAAAAAAATGTGAAAATCTCACCAGGATGGCCGAGTGGTTAAGGCGTTGGACTTAAGATCCAATGGATTTATATCCGCATGGGTTCAAACCCCACTTCTGGTATGAATTTTAATTTCATCTTCCTAAATGATTCAAGGAAAAATTTGGACATTAAAAGAATTTTAAAGATTCTTTGTTGAGTAGGTATGTTATTGAGCAATATAAACTCTAATTTCAACGACAATATTGCTTTCTGATAAGAAATATGATGAATATTAGCAACTTTTTCCAAAGGAGAGTTATTATTTTTTTGAAGTTGCTGAAGATCACTATTGTATTAAACATACTTTATGCTGTCCAAGCAGATATTTTATACTATGATCTAATCCTTGAATGAAGGATTATGATAAAAAGCAAGAGCAACCTTGATACCTGTGCACTCTCAAAAAATGGTGCATACCAAATAATAAATAAATGTAAAAAATGAGTGCATAGTTTTCTATGCTGTCCATCCCTTTAAAAGAATCAACAGAGTTCCATTTATATATTACTCTTGTCTTCAAAGTGAAGATCTTGTATACAGCATACAATATGAAAGAGACAGGTAAAGACGAGTAATAAGGTAGTGGAGAAATTGAAGAAAAAACGATCATACACACCAAATTACATATGAACATTGCAACTATGATAGATAGAAAAAAACCTGTGAAAATCTTACCAGGATGGCCGAGTGGTTAAGGCGTTGGACTTAAGATCCAATGGATTTATATCCGTGTGAGTTCAAACCCCACTTCTGGTATGAATTTTAATTTCATCTTCCTAAAAGATTCAAGGAAAAATTTGGACATTAAAAGAATTTTAAAGATTCTTTGTTGAGTAGGTATGTTATTGAGCAATATAAACTCTAATTTCAACGACAATATTGCTTTCTGATAAGAAATATGATGAATATTAGCAACTTTTTCCAAAGGAGAGTGATTATTTTTTTGAAGTTGCTGAAGATCACTATTGTATTAAACGTGATACTTTATGCTGTCCAAGCAGATATTTTATAATATGATCTAATCCTTGAATGAAGGATTATGATAAAAAGCAAGAGCAACCTTGATACCTGTGCACTCTCAAAAAATGGTGCATACCAAATAATAAATAAATGTAAAAAATGAGTGCATAGTTTTCTATGCTGTCCATCCCTTTAAAAGAATCAACAGAGTTCCATTTATATATTACTCTTGTCTTCAAAGTGAAGATCTTGTATACAGCATACAATATGAAAGAGACAGGAAAAGACGAGTAATAAGGTAGTGGAGAAATTGAAGAAAAAACGATCATACACACCTAATTACATATGAACATTGCAACTATGATAGATAGAAAAAAAAATGTGAAAATCTCACCAGGATGGCCGAGTGGTTAAGACGTTGGACTTAAGATCCAATGGATTTATATCCGCGTGGGTTTGAACCCTACTTCTGGTATGAATTTTAATTTCATCTTCCTAAAAGATTCAAGGAAAAATTTGGACATTAAAAGAATTTTAAAGATTCTTTGTTGAGTAGGTATGTTATTGAGCCATATAAACTCTAATTTCAACGACAATATTGCTTTCTGATAAGAAATATGATGAATATTAGCGACTTTTTCCAAAGGAGAGTGATTATTTTTTTGAAGTTGCTGAAGATCCCTATTGTATTAAACGTGATACTTTATGCTGTCCAGGCAGATATTTTATAATATGATCTAATCCTTGAATGAAGGATTATGATAAAAAGCAAGAGCAACCTTGATACCTGTGCACTCTCAAAAAATGGTGCATACCAAATAATAAATAAATGTAAAAAATGAGTGCATAGTTTTCTATGCTGTCCATCCCTTTAAAAGAATCAACAGAGTTCCATTTATATATTACTCTTGTCTTCAAAGTGAAGATCTTGTATACAGCATATAATATGAAAGAGACAGGTAAAGACGAGTAATAAGGTAGTGGAGAAATTGAAGAAAAAACGATCATATACACCAAATTACATATGAACATTGCAACTATGATAGATAGAAAAAAATCTGTGAAAATCTCACCAGGATGGCCGAGTGGTTAAGGTGTTGGACTTAAGATCCAATGGATTTATATCCGCGTGGGTTCGAACCCCACTTCTGGTATGAATTTTAATTTCATCTTCCTAAAAGATTCAAGGAAAAATTTGGACATTAAAAGAATTTTAAAGATTCTTTGTTGAGTAGGTATGTTATTGAGCTTTAGAAACTCTAATTTCAACGACAATATTGCTTTCTGATAAGAAATATGATGAATATTAGCAACTATTTCCAAATGAGAGTGATTATTTTTTTTGAAGTTGCTAAAGATCCCTATTGTATTAAACGTGATACTTTATGCTGTCCAGGCAGATATTTTATAATATGATCTAATCCTTGAATGAAGGATTATGATAAAAAGCAAGAGCAACCTTGATACCTGTGCACTCTCAAAAAATGGTGCATACCAAATAATAAATAAATGTAAAAAATGAGTGCATAGTTTTCTATGCTGTCCATCCCTTTAAAAGAATCAACAGAGTTCCATTTATATATTACTTTTGTCTTCAAAGTGAAGATCTTGTATACAGCATACAATATGAAAGAGACAGGTAAAGACGAGTAATAAGGTAGTGGAGAAATTGAAGAAAAAACGATCATACACACCAAATTACATATGAACATTGCAACTATGATAGATAGAAAAAAACCTGTGAAAATCTCACCAGGATGGCCGAGTGGTTAAGGCGTTGGACTTAAGATCCAATGGATTTATATCCGCATGGGTTCGAACCCCACTTCTGGTATGAATTTTAATTTCATCTTCCTAAAAGATTCAAGGAAAAATTTGGACATTAAAAGAATTTTAAAGATTCTTTGTTGAGTAGGTATGTTATTGAGCAATATAAACTCTAATTTCAACGACAATATTGCTTTCTGATAAGAAATATGATGAATATTAGCAACTTTTTCCAAAGGAGAGTGATTATTTTTTTGAAGTTGCTGAAGATCACTATTGTATTAAACGTGATACTTTATGCTGTCCAGGCAGATATTTTATAATATGATCTAATCCTTGAATGAAGGATTATGATAAAAAGCAAGAGCAACCTTGATACCTGTGCACTCTCAAAAAATGGTGCATACCAAATAATAAATAAATGTAAAAAATGAGTGCATAGTTTTCTATGCTGTCCATCCCTTTAAAAGAATCAACAGAGTTCCATTTATATATTACTCTTGTCTTCAAAGTGAAGATCTTGTATACAGCATATAATATGAAAGAGACAGGTAAAGACGAGTAATAAGGTAGTGGAGAAATTGAAGAAAAAACGATCATATACACCAAATTACATATGAACATTGCAACTATGATAGAAAAAAATCTGTGAAAATCTCACCAGGATGGCCGAGTGGTTAAGGTGTTGGACTTAAGATCCAATGGATTTATATCCGCGTGGGTTCGAACCCCACTTCTGGTATGAATTTTAATTTCATCTTCCTAAAAGATTCAAGGAAAAATTTGGACATTAAAAGAATTTTAAAGATTCTTTGTTGAGTAGGTATGTTATTGAGCTTTAGAAACTCTAATTTCAACGACAATATTGCTTTCTGATAAGAAATATGATGAATATTAGCAACTATTTCCAAATGAGAGTGATTATTTTTTTTGAAGTTGCTAAAGATCCCTATTGTATTAAACGTGATACTTTATGCTGTCCAGGCAGATATTTTATAATATGATCTAATCCTTGAATGAAGGATTATGATAAAAAGCAAGAGCAACCTTGATACCTGTGCACTCTCAAAAAATGGTGCATACCAAATAATAAATAAATGTAAAAAATGAGTGCATAGTTTTCTATGCTGTCCATCCCTTTAAAAGAATCAACAGAGTTCCATTTATATATTACTTTTGTCTTCAAAGTGAAGATCTTGTATACAGCATACAATATGAAAGAGACAGGTAAAGACGAGTAATAAGGTAGTGGAGAAATTGAAGAAAAAACGATCATACACACCAAATTACATATGAACATTGCAACTATGATAGATAGAAAAAAACCTGTGAAAATCTCACCAGGATGGCCGAGTGGTTAAGGCGTTGGACTTAAGATCCAATGGATTTATATCCGCATGGGTTCGAACCCCACTTCTGGTATGAATTTTAATTTCATCTTCCTAAAAGATTCAAGGAAAAATTTGGACATTAAAAGAATTTTAAAGATTCTTTGTTGAGTAGGTATGTTATTGAGCAATATAAACTCTAATTTCAACGACAATATTGCTTTCTGATAAGAAATATGATGAATATTAGCAACTTTTTCCAAAGGAGAGTGATTATTTTTTTGAAGTTGCTGAAGATCACTATTGTATTAAACGTGATACTTTATGCTGTCCAGGCAGATATTTTATAATATGATCTAATCCTTGAATGAAGGATTATGATAAAAAGCAAGAGCAACCTTGATACCTGTGCACTCTCAAAAAATGGTGCATACCAAATAATAAATAAATGTAAAAAATGAGTGCATAGTTTTCTATGCTGTCCATCCCTTTAAAAGAATCAACAGAGTTCCATTTATATATTACTCTTGTCTTCAAAGTGAAGATCTTGTATACAGCATACAATATGAAAGAGACAGGTAAAGACGAGTAATAAGGTAGTGGAGAAATTGAAGAAAAAACGATCATACACACCAAATTACATATGAACATTGCAACTATGATAGATAGAAAAAAACCTGTGAAAATCTCACCAGGATGGCCGAGTGGTTAAGGCGTTGGACTTAAGATCCAATGGATTTATATCCGCGTGGGTTCGAACCCCACTTCTGGTATGAATTTTAATTTCATCTTCCTAAAAGATTCAAGGAAAAATTTGGACATTAAAAGAATTTTAAAGATTCTTTGCTGAGTAGGTATGTTATTGAGCAATATAAACTCTAATTTCAACGACAATATTGCTTTCTGATAAGAAATATGATGAATATTAGCAACTTTTTCCAAAGGAGAGTGATTATTTTTTTGAAGTTGCTGAAGATCACTATTGTATTAAACGTGATACTTTATGCTGTCCAAGCAGATATTTTATAATATGATCTAATCCTTGAATGAAGGATTATGATAAAAAGCAAGAGCAACCTTGATACCTGTGCACTCTCAAAAAATGGTGCATACCAAATAATAAATAAATGTAAAAAATGAGTGCATAGTTTTCTATGCTGTCCATCCCTTTAAAAGAATCAACAGAGTTCCATTTATATATTACTCTTGTCTTCAAAGTGAAGATCTTGTATACAGCATACAATATGAAAGAGACAGGTAAAGACGAGTAATAAGGTAGTGGAGAAATTGAAGAAAAAACGATCATACAAACCTAATTACATATGAACATTGCAACTATGATAGATAGAAAAAAACCTGTGAAAATCTCACCAGGATGGCCGAGTGGTTAAGGCGTTGGACTTAAGATCCAATGGATTTATATCCGCGTGGGTTCGAACCCCACTTCTGGTATGAATTTTAATTTCATCTTCCTAAAAGATTCAAGGAAAAATTTGGACATTAAAAGAATTTTAAAGATTCTTTGTTGAGTAGGTATGTTATTGAGCAATATAAACTCTAATTTCAACGACAATATTGCTTTCTGATAAGAAATATGATGAATATTAGCAACTTTTTCCAAAGGAGAGTGATTATTTTTTTGAAGTTGCTGAAGATCACTATTGTATTAAACGTGATACTTTATGCTGTCCAGGCAGATATTTTATAATATGATCTAATCCTTGAATGAAGGATTATGATAAAAAGCAAGAGTAACCTTGATACCTGTGCACTCTCAAAAAATGGTGCATACCAAATAATAAATAAATGTAAAAAATGAGTGCATAGTTTTCTATGCTGTCCATCCCTTTAAAAGAATCAACAGAGTTCCATTTATATATTACTCTTGTCTTCAAAGTGAAGATCTTGTATACAGCATACAATATGAAAGAGACAGGTAAAGACGAGTAATAAGGTAGTGGAGAAATTGAAGAAAAAACGATCATACAAACCTAATTACATATGAACATTGCAACTATGATAGATAGAAAAAAAAAAGTGAAAATCTCACCAGGATGGCCGAGTGGTTAAGGCGTTGGACTTAAGATCCAATGGATTTATATCCGCATGGGTTCAAACCCCACTTCTGGTATGAATTTTAATTTCATCTTCCTAAATGATTCAAGGAAAAATTTGGACATTAAAAGAATTTTAAAGATTCTTTGTTGAGTAGGTATGTTATTGAGCAATATAAACTCTAATTTCAACGACAATATTGCTTTCTGATAAGAAATATGATGAATATTAGCAACTTTTTCCAAAGGAGAGTTATTATTTTTTTGAAGTTGCTGAAGATCACTATTGTATTAAACATACTTTATGCTGTCCAGGCAGATATTTTATACTATGATCTAATCCTTGAATGAAGGATTATGATAAAAAGCAAGAGCAACCTTGATACCTGTGCACTCTCAAAAAATGGTGCATACCAAATAATAAATAAATGTAAAAAATGAGTGCATAGTTTTCTATGCTGTCCATCCCTTTAAAAGAATCAACAGAGTTCCATTTATATATTACTCTTGTCTTCAAAGTGAAGATCTTGTATACAGCATACAATATGAAAGAGACAGGTAAAGACGAGTAATAAGGTAGTGGAGAAATTGAAGAAAAAACGATCATACACACCAAATTACATATGAACATTGCAACTATGATAGATAGAAAAAAACCTGTGAAAATCTTACCAGGATGGCCGAGTGGTTAAGGCGTTGGACTTAAGATCCAATGGATTTATATCCGTGTGAGTTCAAACCCCACTTCTGGTATGAATTTTAATTTCATCTTCCTAAATGATTCAAGGAAAAATTTGGACATTAAAAGAATTTTAAAGATTCTTTGTTGAGTAGGTATGTTATTGAGCCATATAAACTCTAATTTCAACGACAATATTGCTTTCTGATAAGAAATATGATGAATATTAGCGACTTTTTCCAAAGGAGAGTGATTATTTTTTTGAAGTTGCTGAAGATCCCTATTGTATTAAACGTGATACTTTATGCTGTCCAGGCAGATATTTTATAATATGATCTAATCCTTGAATGAAGGATTATGATAAAAAGCAAGAGCAACCTTGATACCTGTGCACTCTCAAAAAATGGTGCATACCAAATAATAAATAAATGTAAAAAATGAGTGCATAGTTTTCTATGCTGTCCATCCCTTTAAAAGAATCAACAGAGTTCCATTTATATATTACTTTTGTCTTCAAAGTGAAGATCTTGTATACAGCATACAATATGAAAGAGACAGGTAAAGACGAGTAATAAGGTAGTGGAGAAATTGAAGAAAATACGATCATACACACCAAATTACATATGAACATTGCAACTATGATAGATAGAAAAAAACCTGTGAAAATCTCACCAGGATGGCCGAGTGGTTAAGGCGTTGGACTTAAGATCCAATGGATTTATATCCGCGTGGGTTCGAACCCCACTTCTGGTATGAATTTTAATTTCATCTTCCTAAAAGATTCAAGGAAAAATTTGGACATTAAAAGAATTTTAAAGATTCTTTGTTGAGTAGGTATGTTATTGAGCAATATAAACTCTAATTTCAACGACAATATTGCTTTCTGATAAGAAATATGATGAATATTAGCAACTTTTTCCAAAGGAGAGTGATTATTTTTTTGAAGTTGCTGAAGATCACTATTGTATTAAACGTGATACTTTATGCTGTCCAGGCAGATATTTTATAATATGATCTAATCCTTGAATGAAGGATTATGATAAAAAGCAAGAGCAACCTTGATACCTGTGCACTCTCAAAAAATGGTGCATACCAAATAATAAATAAATGTAAAAAATGAGTGCATAGTTTTCTATGCTGTCCATCCCTTTAAAAGAATCAACAGAGTTCCATTTATATATTACTCTTGTCTTCAAAGTGAAGATCTTGTATACAGCATACAATATGAAAGAGACAGGTAAAGACGAGTAATAAGGTAGTGGAGAAATTGAAGAAAAAACGATCATACACACCAAATTACATATGAACATTGCAACTATGATAGATAGAAAAAAACCTGTGAAAATCTCACCAGGATGGCCGAGTGGTTAAGGCGTTGGACTTAAGATCCAATGGATTTATATCCGCGTGGGTTCGAACCCCACTTCTGGTATGAATTTTAATTTCATCTTCCTAAAAGATTCAAGGAAAAATTTGGACATTAAAAGAATTTTAAAGATTCTTTGTTGAGTAGGTATGTTATTGAGCAATATAAACTCTAATTTCAACGACAATATTGCTTTCTGATAAGAAATATGATGAATATTAGCAACTTTTTCCAAAGGAGAGTGATTATTTTTTTGAAGTTGCTGAAGATCACTATTGTATTAAACGTGATACTTTATGCTGTCCAAGCAGATATTTTATAATATGATCTAATCCTTGAATGAAGGATTATGATAAAAAGCAAGAGCAACCTTGATACCTGTGCACTCTCAAAAAATGGTGCATACCAAATAATAAATAAATGTAAAAAATGAGTGCATAGTTTTCTATGCTGTCCATCCCTTTAAAAGAATCAACAGAGTTCCATTTATATATTACTCTTGTCTTCAAAGTGAAGATCTTGTATACAGCATACAATATGAAAGAGACAGGTAAAGACGAGTAATAAGGTAGTGGAGAAATTGAAGAAAAAACGATCATACAAACCTAATTACATATGAACATTGCAACTATGATAGATAGAAAAAAAAATGTGAAAATCTCACCAGGATGGCCGAGTGGTTAAGGCATTGGACTTAAGATCCAATGGATTTATATCCGCGTGGGTTCGAACCCCACTTCTGGTATGAATTTTAATTTCATCTTCCTAAAAGATTCAAGGAAAAATTTGGACATTAAAAGAATTTTAAAGATTCTTTGTTGAGTAGGTATGTTATTGAGCAATATAAACTCTAATTTCAACGACAATATTGCTTTCTGATAAGAAATATGATGAATATTAGCAACTTTTTCCAAAGGAGAGTGATTATTTTTTTGAAGTTGCTGAAGATCACTATTGTATTAAACGTGATACTTTATGCTGTCCAGGCAGATATTTTATAATATGATCTAATCCTTGAATGAAGGATTATGATAAAAAGCAAGAGCAACCTTGATACCTGTGCACTCTCAAAAAATGGTGCATACCAAATAATAAATAAATGTAAAAAATGAGTGCATAGTTTTCTATGATGTCCATCCCTTTAAAAGAATCAACAGAGTTCCATTTATATATTACTCTTGTCTTCAAAGTTAAGATCTTGTATACAGCATACAATATGAAAGAGACAGGTAAAGACGAGTAATAAGGTAGTGGAGAAATTGAAGAAAAAACGATCATACACACCAAATTACATATGAACATTGCAACTATGATAGATAGAAAAAAACCTGTGAAAATCTCACCAGTATGGCCGAGTGGTTAAGGCGTTGGACTTAAGATCCAATGGATTTATATCCGCGTGGGTTCAAACCCCCCTTCTGGTATGAATTTTAATTTCATCTTCCTGAAAGATTCAAGGAAAAATTTGGACATTAAAAGAATTTTAAAGATTCTTTGTTGAGTAGGTATGTTATTGAGCAATATAAACTCTAATTTCAACGACAATATTGCTTTCTGATAAGAAATATGATGAATATTAGCAACTTTTTCCAAAGGAGAGTGATTATTTTTTTGAAGTTGCTGAAGATCACTATTGTATTAAACGTGATACTTTATGCTGTCCACGCAGATATTTTATAATATGATCTAATCCTTGAATGAAGGATTATGATAAAAAGCAAGAGCAACCTTGATACCTGTGCACTCTCAAAAAATGGTGCATACCAAATAATAAATAAATGTAAAAAATGAGTGCATAGTTTTCTATGCTGTCCATCCCTTTAAAAGAATCAACAGAGTTCCATTTATATATTACTCTTGTCTTCAAAGTGAAGATCTTGTATACAGCATACAATATGAAAGAGACAGGTAAAGATGAGTAATAAGGTAGTGGAGAAATTGAAGAAAAAACGATCATACAAACCTAATTACATATGAACATTCCAACTATGATAGATAGAAAAAAAAATGTGAAAATCTCACCAGGATGGCCGAGTGGTTAAGGCGTTGGACTTAAGATCCAATGGATTTATATCCGCGTGGGTTCAAACCCCACTTCTGGTATGAATTTTAATTTCATCTTCCTAAAAGATTCAAGGAAAAATTTGGACATTAAAAGAATTTTAAAGATTCTTTGTTGAGTAGGTATGTTATTGAGCAATATAAACTCTAATTTCAACGACAATATTGCTTTCTGATAAGAAATATGATGAATATTAGCAACTTTTTCCAAAGGAGAGTGATTATTTTTTTGAAGTTGCTGAAGATCACTATTGTATTAAATGTGATACTTTATGCTGTCCAGGCAGATATTTTATAATATGATCTAATCCTTGAATGAAGGATTATGATAAAAAGCAAGAGCAACCTTGATACCTGTGCACTCTCAAAAAATGGTGCATACCAAATAATAAATAAATGTAAAAAATGAGTGCATAGTTTTCTATGCTGTCCATCCCTTTAAAAGAATCAACAGAGTTCCATTTATATATTACTCTTGTCTTCAAAGTGAAGATCTTGTATACAGCATACAATATGAAAGAGACAGGTAAAGACGAGTAATAAGGTAGTAGAGAAATTGAAGAAAAAAACGATCATAGAAACCTAATTACATATGAACATTGCAACTATGATAGATAGAAAAAAAAAAGTGAAAATCTCACCAGGATGGCCGAGTGGTTAAGGCGTTGGACTTAAGATCCAATGGATTTATATCCGCGTGGGTTCGAACCCCACTTCTGGTATGAATTTTAATTGCATCTTCCTAAAAGATTCAAGGAAAAATTTGGACATTAAAAGAATTTTAAAGATTCTTTGTTGAGTAGGTATGTTATTGAGCAATATAAACTCTAATTTCAACGACAATATTGCTTGCTGATAAGAAATATGATGAATATTAGCAACTTTTTCCAAAGGAGAGTGATTATTTTTTTGAAGTTGCTGAAGATCACTATTGTATTAAACGTGTTACTTTATGCTGTCCTGGCAGATATTTTATAATATGATCTAATCCTTGAATGAAGGATTATGATAAAAAGCAAGAGCAACCTTGATACCTGTGCACTCTCAAAAAATGGTGCATACCAAATAATAAATAAATGTAAAAAATGAGTGCATAGTTTTCTATGCTGTCCATCCCTTTAAAAGAATCAACAGAGTTCCATTTATATATTACTCTTGTCTTCAAAGTGAAGATCTTGTATACAGCATACAATATGAAAGAGACAGGAAAAGACGAGTAATAAGGTAGTGGAGAAATTGAAGAAAAAACGATCATACACACCTAATTACATATGAACATTGCAACTATGATAGATAGAAAAAAAAATGTGAAAATCTCACCAGGATGGCCGAGTGGTTAAGACGTTGGACTTAAGATCCAATGGATTTATATCCGCGTGGGTTTGAACCCCACTTCTGGTATGAATTTTAATTTCATCTTCCTAAAAGATTCAAGGAAAAATTTGGACATTAAAAGAATTTTAAAGATTCTTTGTTGAGTAGGTATGTTATTGAGCCATATAAACTCTAATTTCAACGACAATATTGCTTTCTGATAAGAAATATGATGAATATTAGCGACTTTTTCCAAAGGAGAGTGATTATTTTTTTGAAGTTGCTGAAGATCCCTATTGTATTAAACGTGATACTTTATGCTGTCCAGGCAGATATTTTATAATATGATCTAATCCTTGAATGAAGGATTATGATAAAAAGCAAGAGCAACCTTGATACCTGTGCACTCTCAAAAAATGGTGCATACCAAATAATAAATAAATGTAAAAAATGAGTGCATAGTTTTCTATGCTGTCCATCCCTTTAAAAGAATCAACAGAGTTCCATTTATATATTACTCTTGTCTTCAAAGTGAAGATCTTGTATACAGCATACAATATGAAAGAGACAGGTAAAGACGAGTAATAAGGTAGTGGAGAAATTGAAGAAAAAACGATCATACAAACCTAATTACATATGAACATTGCAACTATGATAGATACAAAAAAAAAAATGTGAAAATCTCACCAGGATGGCCGAGTGGTTAAGGCGTTGGACTTAAGATCCAATGGATTTATATCCGCGTGGCTTCAAACCCCACTTCTGGTATGAATTTTAATTTCATCTTCCTAAATGATTCAAGGAAAAATTTGGACATTAAAAGAATTTTAAAGATTCTTTGTTGAGTAGGTATGTTATTGAGCAATATAAACTCTAATTTCAACGACAATATTGCTTTCTGATAAGAAATATGATGAATATTAGCAACTTTTTCCAAAGGAGAGTTATTATTTTTTTGAAGTTGCTGAAGATCACTATTGTATTAAACATACTTTATGCTGTCCAGGCAGATATTTTATACTATGATCTAATCCTTGAATGAAGGATTATGATAAAAAGCAAGAGCAACCTTGATACCTGTGCACTCTCAAAAAATGGTGCATACCAAATAATAAATAAATGTAAAAAATGAGTGCATAGTTTTCTATGCTGTCCATCCCTTAAAAGAATCAACAGAGTTCCATTTATATATTACTCTTGTCTTCAAAGTGAAGATCTTGTATACAGCATACAATATGAAAGAGACAAGTAAAGACGAGTAATAAGGTAGTAGAGAAATTGAAGAAAAAAACGATCATAGAAACCTAATTACATATGAACATTGCAACTATGATAGATAGAAAAAAAAATGTGAAAATCTCACCAGGATGGCCGAGTGGTTAAGGCGTTGGACTTAAGATCCAATGGATTTATATCCGCGTGGGTTCGAACCCCACTTCTGGTATGAATTTTAATTTTATCTTCCTAAAAGATTCAAGGAAAAATTTGGACATTAAAAGAATTTTAAAGATTCTTTGTTGAGTAGGTATGTTATTGAGCAATATAAACTCTAATTTCAACGACAATATTGCTTTCTGGTAAGAAATATGATGAATATTAGCAACTTTTTCCAAAGGAGAGTGATTATTTTTTTGAAGTTGCTGAAGATCACTATTGTATTAAATGTGATACTTTATGCTGTCCAGGCAGATATTTTATAATATGATCTAATCCTTGAATGAAGGATTATGATAAAAAGCAAGAGCAACCTTGATACCTGTGCACTCTCAAAAAATGGTGCATACCAAATAATAAATAAATGTAAAAAATGAGTGCATAGTTTTCTATGCTGTCCATCCCTTTAAAAGAATCAACAGAGTTCCATTTATATATTACTCTTGTCTTCAAAGTGAAGATCTTGTATACAGCATACAATATGAAAGAGACAGGTAAAGACGAGTAATAAGGTAGTAGAGAAATTGAAGAAAAAAACGATCATAGAAACCTAATTACATATGAACATTGCAACTATGATAGATAGAAAAAAAAATGTGAAAATCTCACCAGGATGGCCGAGTGGTTAAGGCGTTGGACTTAAGATCCAATGGATTTATATCCGCGTGGGTTCGAACCCCACTTCTGGTATGAATTTTAATTGCATCTTCCTAAAAGATTCAAGGAAAAATTTGGACATTAAAAGAATTTTAAAGATTCTTTGTTGAGTAGGTATGTTATTGAGCAATATAAACTCTAATTTCAACGACAATATTGCTTTCTGATAAGAAATATGATGAATATTAGCAACTTTTTCCAAAGGAGAGTGATTATTTTTTTGAAGTTGCTGAAGATCACTATTGTATTAAACGTGATACTTTATGCTGTCCAGGCAGATATTTTATAATATGATCTAATCCTTGAATGAAGGATTATGATAAAAAGCAAGAGCAACCTTGATACCTGTGCACTCTCAAAAAATGGTGCATACCAAATAATAAATAAATGTAAAAAATGAGTGCATAGTTTTCTATGCTGTCCATCCCTTTAAAAGAATCAACAGAGTTCCATTTATATATTACTCTTGTCTTCAAAGTGAAGATCTTGTATACAGCATACAATATGAAAGAGACAGGAAAAGACGAGTAATAAGGTAGTGGAGAAATTGAAGAAAAAACGATCATACACACCTAATTACATATGAACATTGCAACTATGATAGATAGAAAAAAAAATGTGAAAATCTCACCAGGATGGCCGAGTGGTTAAGACGTTGGACTTAAGATCCAATGGATTTATATCCGCGTGGGTTTGAACCCCACTTCTGGTATGAATTTTAATTTCATCTTCCTAAAAGATTCAAGGAAAAATTTGGACATTAAAATAATTTTAAAGATTCTTTGTTGAGTAGGTATGTTATTGAGCCATATAAACTCTAATTTCAACGACAATATTGCTTTCTGATAAGAAATATGATGAATATTAGCGACTTTTTCCAAAGGAGAGTGATTATTTTTTTGAAGTTGCTGAAGATCCCTATTGTATTAAACGTGATACTTTATGCTGTCCAGGCAGATATTTTATAATATGATCTAATCCTTGAATGAAGGATTATGATAAAAAGCAAGAGCAACCTTGATACCTGTGCACTCTCAAAAAATGGTGCATACCAAATAATAAATAAATGTAAAAAATGAGTGCATAGTTTTCTATGCTGTCCATCCCTTTAAAAGAATCAACAGAGTTCCATTTATATATTACTCTTGTCTTCAAAGTGAAGATCTTGTATACAGCATACAATATGAAAGAGACAGGTAAAGACGAGTAATAAGGTAGTGGAGAAATTGAAGAAAAAACGATCATACAAACCTAATTACATATGAACATTGCAACTATGATAGATAAAAAAAAAAAATGTGAAAATCTCACCAGGATGGCCGAGTGGTTAAGGCGTTGGACTTAAGATCCAATGGATTTATATCCGCGTGGCTTCAAACCCCACTTCTGGTATGAATTTTAATTTCATCTTCCTAAATGATTCAAGGAAAAATTTGGACATTAAAAGAATTTTAAAGATTCTTTGTTGAGTAGGTATGTTATTGAGCAATATAAACTCTAATTTCAACGACAATATTGCTTTCTGATAAGAAATATGATGAATATTAGCAACTTTTTCCAAAGGAGAGTTATTATTTTTTTGAAGTTGCTGAAGATCACTATTGTATTAAACATACTTTATGCTGTCCAGGCAGATATCTTATACTATGATCTAATCCTTGAATGAAGGATTATGATAAAAAGCAAGAGCAACCTTGATACCTGTGCACTCTCAAAAAATGGTGCATACCAAATAATAAATAAATGTAAAAAAATGAGTGCATAGTTTTCTATGCTGTCCATCCCTTTAAAAGAATCAACAGAGTTCCATTTATATATTACTCTTGTCTTCAAAGTGAAGATCTTGTATACAGCATACAATATGAAAGAGACAAGTAAAGACGAGTAATAAGGTAGTAGAGAAATTGAAGAAAAAAACGATCATAGAAACCTAATTACATATGAACATTGCAACTATGATAGATAGAAAAAAAAATGTGAAAATCTCACCAGGATGGCCGAGTGGTTAAGGCGTTGGACTTAAGATCCAATGGATTTATATCCACGTGGGTTCGAACCCCACTTCTGGTATGAATTTTAATTTTATCTTCCTAAAAGATTCAAGGAAAAATTTGGACATTAAAAGAATTTTAAAGATTCTTTGTTGAGTAGGTATGTTATTGAGCAATATAAACTCTAATTTCAACGACAATATTGCTTTCTGGTAAGAAATATGATGAATATTAGCAACTTTTTCCAAAGGAGAGTGATTATTTTTTTGAAGTTGCTGAAGATCACTATTGTATTAAATGTGATACTTTATGCTGTCCAGGCAGATATTTTATAATATGATCTAATCCTTGAATGAAGGATTATGATAAAAAGCAAGAGCAACCTTGATACCTGTGCACTCTCAAAAAATGGTGCATACCAAATAATAAATAAATGTAAAAAATGAGTGCATAGTTTTCTATGCTGTCCATCCCTTTAAAAGAATCAACAGAGTTCCATTTATATATTACTCTTGTCTTCAAAGTGAAGATCTTGTATACAGCATACAATATGAAAGAGACAGGTAAAGACGAGTAATAAGGTAGTAGAGAAATTGAAGAAAAAAACGATCATAGAAACCTAATTACATATGAACATTGCAACTATGATAGATAGAAAAAAAAATGTGAAAAATCTCACCAGGATGGCCGAGTGGTTAAGGCGTTGGACTTAAGATCCAATGGATTTATATCCGCGTGGGTTCGAACCCCACTTCTGGTATGAATTTTAATTGCATCTTCCTAAAAGATTCAAGGAAAAATTTGGACATTAAAAGAATTTTAAAGATTCTTTGTTGAGTAGGTATGTTATTGAGCAATATAAACTCTAATTTCAACGACAATATTGCTTTCTGATAAGAAATATGATGAATATTAGCAACTTTTTCCAAAGGAGAGTGATTATTTTTTTGAAGTTGCTGAAGATCACTATTGTATTAAACGTGATACTTTATGCTGTCCAGGCAGATATTTTATAATATGATCTAATCCTTGAATGAAGGATTATGATAAAAAGCAAGAGCAACCTTGATACCTGTGCACTCTCAAAAAATGGTGCATACCAAATAATAAATAAATGTAAAAAATGAGTGCATAGTTTTCTATGCTGTCCATCCCTTTAAAAGAATCAACAGAGTTCCATTTATATATTACTCTTGTCTTCAAAGTGAAGATCTTGTATACAGCATACAATATGAAAGAGACAAGTAAAGACGAGTAATAAGGTAGTAGAGAAATTGAAGAAAAAAACGATCATAGAAACCTAATTACATATGAACATTGCAACTATGATAGATAGAAAAAAAAATGTGAAAATCTCACCAGTATGGCCGAGTGGTTAAGGCGTTGGACTTAAGATCCAATGGATTTATATCCGCGTGGGTTCGAACCCCACTTCTGGTATGAATTTTAATTTTATCTTCCTAAAAGATTCAAGGAAAAATTTGGACATTAAAAGAATTTTAAAGATTCTTTGTTGAGTAGGTATGTTATTGAGCAATATAAACTCTAATTTCAACGACAATATTGCTTTCTGGTAAGAAATATGATGAATATTAGCAACTTTTTCCAAAGGAGAGTGATTATTTTTTTGAAGTTGCTGAAGATCACTATTGTATTAAATGTGATACTTTATGCTGTCCAGGCAGATATTTTATAATATGATCTAATCCTTGAATGAAGGATTATGATAAAAAGCAAGAGCAACCTTGATACCTGTGCACTCTCAAAAAATGGTGCATACCAAATAATAAATAAATGTAAAAAATGAGTGCATAGTTTTCTATGCTGTCCATCCCTTTAAAAGAATCAACAGAGTTCCATTTATATATTACTCTTGTCTTCAAGTGAAGATCTTGTATACAGCATACAATATGAAAGAGACAGGTAAAGACGAGTAATAAGGTAGTAGAGAAATTGAAGAAAAAAACGATCATAGAAACCTAATTACATATGAACATTGCAACTATGATAGATAGAAAAAAAAATGTGAAAATCTCACCAGGATGGCCGAGTGGTTAAGGCGTTGGACTTAAGATCCAATGGATTTATATCCGCGTGGGTTCGAACCCCACTTCTGGTATGAATTTTAATTGCATCTTCCTAAAAGATTCAAGGAAAAATTTGGACATTAAAAGAATTTTAAAGATTCTTTGTTGAGTAGGTATGTTATTGAGCAATATAAACTCTAATTTCAACGACAATATTGCTTTCTGATAAGAAATATGATGAATATTAGCAACTTTTTCCAAAGGAGAGTGATTATTTTTTTGAAGTTGCTGAAGATCACTATTGTATTAAACGTGATACTTTATGCTGTCCAGGCAGATATTTTATAATATGATCTAATCCTTGAATGAAGGATTATGATAAAAAGCAAGAGCAACCTTGATACCTGTGCACTCTCAAAAAATGGTGCATACCAAATAATAAATAAATGTAAAAAATGAGTGCATAGTTTTCTATGCTGTCCATCCCTTTAAAAGAATCAACAGAGTTCCATTTATATATTACTCTTGTCTTCAAAGTGAAGATCTTGTATACAGCATACAATATGAAAGAGACAGGAAAAGACGAGTAATAAGGTAGTGGAGAAATTGAAGAAAAAACGATCATACACACCTAATTACATATGAACATTGCAACTATGATAGATAGAAAAAAAAATTTGAAAATCTCACCAGGATGGCCGAGTGGTTAAGACGTTGGACTTAAGATCCAATGGATTTATATCCGCGTGGGTTTGAACCCCACTTCTGGTATGAATTTTAATTTCATCTTCCTAAAAGATTCAAGGAAAAATTTGGACATTAAAATAATTTTAAAGATTCTTTGTTGAGTAGGTATGTTATTGAGCCATATAAACTCTAATTTCAACGACAATATTGCTTTCTGATAAGAAATATGATGAATATTAGCGACTTTTTCCAAAGGAGAGTGATTATTTTTTTGAAGTTGCTGAAGATCCCTATTGTATTAAACGTGATACTTTATGCTGTCCAGGCAGATATTTTATAATATGATCTAATCCTTGAATGAAGGATTATGATAAAAAGCAAGAGCAACCTTGATACCTGTGCACTCTCAAAAAATGGTGCATACCAAATAATAAATAAATGTAAAAAATGAGTGCATAGTTTTCTATGCTGTCCATCCCTTTAAAAGAATCAACAGAGTTCCATTTATATATTACTCTTGTCTTCAAAGTGAAGATCTTGTATACAGCATACAATATGAAAGAGACAGGTAAAGACGAGTAATAAGGTAGTGGAGAAATTGAAGAAAAAGCGATCATACAAACCTAATTACATATGAACATTGCAACTATGATAGATAAAAAAAAAAAATGTGAAAATCTCACCAGGATGGCCGAGTGGTTAAGGCGTTGGACTTAAGATCCAATGGATTTATATCCGCGTGGCTTCAAACCCCACTTCTGGTATGAATTTTAATTTCATCTTCCTAAATGATTCAAGGAAAAATTTGGACATTAAAAGAATTTTAAAGATTCTTTGTTGAGTAGGTATGTTATTGAGCAATATAAACTCTAATTTCAACGACAATATTGCTTTCTGATAAGAAATATGATGAATATTAGCAACTTTTTCCAAAGGAGAGTTATTATTTTTTTGAAGTTGCTGAAGATCACTATTGTATTAAACATACTTTATGCTGTCCAGGCAGATATCTTATACTATGATCTAATCCTTGAATGAAGGATTATGATAAAAAGCAAGAGCAACCTTGATACCTGTGCACTCTCAAAAAATGGTGCATACCAAATAATAAATAAATGTAAAAAATGAGTGCATAGTTTTCTATGCTGTCCATCCCTTTAAAAGAATCAACAGAGTTCCATTTATATATTACTCTTGTCTTCAAAGTGAAGATCTTGTATACAGCATACAATATGAAAGAGACAGGTAAAGACGAGTAATAAGGTAGTGGAGAAATTGAAGAAAAAACGATCATACAAACCTAATTACATATGAACATTGCAACTATGATAGATAGAAAAAAAAATGTGAAAATCTCACCAGGATGGCCGAGTGGTTAAGGCGTTGGACTTAAGATCCAATGGATTTATATCCGCGTGGGTTCGAACCCCACTTCTGGTATGAATTTTAATTTCATCTTCCTAAAAGATTCAAGGAAAAATTTGGACTTTAAAAGAATTTTAAAGATTCTTTGTTGAGTAGGTATGTTATTGAGCAATATAAACTCTAATTTCAACGACAATATTGCTTTCTGATAAGAAATATGATGAATATTAGCAACTTTTTCCAAAGGAGAGTGATTATTTTTTTGAAGTTGCTGAAGATCACTATTGTATTAAACGTGATACTTTATGCTGTCCAGGCAGATATTTTATAATATGATCTAATCCTTGAATGAAGGATTATGATAAAAAGCAAGAGCAACCTTGATACCTGTGCACTCTCAAAAAATGGTGCATACCAAATAATAAATAAATGTAAAAAATGAGTGCATAGTTTTCTATGCTGTCCATCCCTTTAAAAGAATCAACAGAGTTCCATTTATATATTACTCTTGTCTTCAAAGTGAAGATCTTGTATACAGCATACAATATGAAAGAGACAGGTAAAGACGAGTAATAAGGTAGTGGAGAAATTGAAGAAAAAACGATCATACACACCAAATTACATATGAACATTGCAACTATGATAGATAGAAAAAAACCTGTGAAAATCTCACCAGGATGGCCGAGTGGTTAAGGCGTTGGACTTAAGATCCAATGGATTTATATCCGCGTGGGTTCGAACCCCACTTCTGGTATGAATTTTAATTTCATCTTCCTGAAAGATTCAAGGAAAAATTTGGACATTAAAAGAATTTTAAAGATTCTTTGTTGAGTAGGTATGTTATTGAGCAATATAAACTCTAATTTCGACGACAATATTGCTTTCTGATAAGAAATATGATGAATATTAGCAACTTTTTCCAAAGGAGAGTGATTATTTTTTTGAAGTTGCTGAAGATCACTATTGTATTAAACGTGATACTTTATGCTGTCCAGGCAGATATTTTATAATATGATCTAATCCTTGAATGAAGGATTATGATAAAAAGCAAGAGCAACCTTGATACCTGTGCACTCTCAAAAAATGGTGCATACCAAATAATAAATAAATGTAAAAAATGAGTGCATAGTTTTCTATGCTGTCCATCCCTTTAAAAGAATCAACAGAGTTCCATTTATATATTACTCTTGTCTTCAAAGTGAAGATCTTGTATACAGCATACAATATGAAAGAGACAGGTAAAGACGAGTAATAAGGTAGTGGAGAAATTGAAGAAAAAATGATCATACAAACCTAATTACATATGAACATTGCAACTATGAGAGATAGAAAAAAAAATGTGAAAATCTCACCAGGATGGCCGAGTGGTTAAGGCGTTGGACTTCAGATCCAATGGATTTATATCCGCGTGGGTTTGAACCCCACTTCTGGTATGAATTTTAATTTCATCTTCCTAAAAGATTCAAGGAAAAATTTGGACATTAAAAGAATTTTAAAGATTCTTTGTTGAGTAGGTATGTTATTGAGCAATATAAACTCTAATTTCAATGACAATATTGCTTTCTGATAAGAAATATGATGAATATTAGCAACTTTTTCCAAAGGAGAGTGATTATTTTTTAAGTTGCTGAAGATCACTATTGTATTAAACGTGATACTTTATGCTGTCCAGGCAGATATTTTATAATATGATCTAATCCTTGAATGAAGGATTATGATAAAAAGCAAGAGCGACCTTGATACCTGTGCACTCTCAAAAAATGGTGCATACCAAATAATAAATAAATGTAAAAAATGAGTGCATAGTTTTCTATGCTGTCCATCCCTTTAAAAGAATCAACAGAGTTCCATTTATATATTACTCTTGTCTTCAAAGTGAAGATCTTGTATACAGCATACAATATGAAAGAGACAGGTAAAGACGAGTAATAAGGTAGTGGAGAAATTGAAGAAAAAATGATCATACAAACCTAATTACATATGAACATTGCAACTATGAGAGATAGAAAAAAAAATGTGAAAATCTCACCAGGATGGCCGAGTGGTTAAGGCGTTGGACTTCAGATCCAATGGATTTATATCCGCGTGGGTTTGAACCCCACTTCTGGTATGAATTTTAATTTCATCTTCCTAAAAGATTCAAGGAAAAATTTGGACATTAAAAGAATTTTAAAGATTCTTTGTTGAGTAGGTATGTTATTGAGCAATATAAACTCTAATTTCAATGACAATATTGCTTTCTGATAAGAAATATGATGAATATTAGCAACTTTTTCCAAAGGAGAGTGATTATTTTTTTGAAGTTGCTGAAGATCACTATTGTATTAAACGTGATACTTTATGCTGTCCAGGCAGATATTTTATAATATGATCTAATCCTTGAATGAAGGATTATGATAAAAAGCAAGAGCAACCTTGATACCTGTGCACTCTCAAAAAATGGTGCATACCAAATAATAAATAAATGTAAAAAATGAGTGCATAGTTTTCTATGCTGTCCATCCCTTTAAAAGAATCAACAGAGTTCCATTTATATATTACTCTTGTCTTCAAAGTGAAGATCTTGTATACAGCATACAATATGAAAGAGACAGGTAAAGACGAGTAATAAGGTAGTGGAGAAATTGAAGAAAAAACGATCATACACACCAAATTACATATGAACATTGCAACTATGATAGATAGAAAAAAACCTGTGAAAATCTCACCAGGATGGCCGAGTGGTTAAGGCGTTGGACTTAAGATCCAATGGATTTATATCCGCGTGGGTTCGAACCCCACTTCTGGTATGAATTTTAATTTCATCTTCCTAAAAGATTCAAGGAAAAATTTGGACATTAAAAGAATTTTAAAGATTCTTTGTTGAGTAGGTATGTTATTGAGCAATATAAACTCTAATTTCAATGACAATATTGCTTTCTGATAAGAAATATGATGAATATTAGCAACTTTTTCCAAAGGAGAGTGATTATTTTTTTGAAGTTGCTGAAGATCACTATTGTATTAAACGTGATACTTTATGCTGTCCAGGCAGATATTTTATAATATGATCTAATCCTTGAATGAAGGATTATGATAAAAAGCAAGAGCAACCTTGATACCTGTGCACTCTCAAAAAATGGTGCATACCAAATAATAAATAAATGTAAAAAATGAGTGCATAGTTTTCTATGCTGTCCATCCCTTTAAAAGAATCAACAGAGTTCCATTTATATATTACTCTTGTCTTCAAAGTGAAGATCTTGTATACAGCATACAATATGAAAGAGACAGGTAAAGACGAGTAATAAGGTAGTGGAGAAATTGAAGAAAAAACGATCATACACACCAAATTACATATGAACATTGCAACTATGATAGATAGAAAAAAACCTGTGAAAATCTCACCAGGATGGCCGAGTGGTTAAGGCGTTGGACTTAAGATCCAATGGATTTATATCCGCGTGGGTTCGAACCCCACTTCTGGTATGAATTTTAATTTCATCTTCCTAAAAGATTCAAGGAAAAATTTGGACATTAAAAGAATTTTAAAGATTCTTTGTTGAGTAGGTATGTTATTGAGCAATATAAACTCTAATTTCAACGACAATATTGCTTTCTGATAAGAAATATGATGAATATTAGCAACTTTTTCCAAAGGAGAGTGATTATTTTTTTGAAGTTGCTGAAGATCACTATTGTATTAAACGTGATACTTTATGCTGTCCAGGCAGATATTTTATAATATGATCTAATCCTTGAATGAAGGATTATGATAAAAAGCAAGAGCAACCTTGATACCTGTGCACTCTCAAAAAATGGTGCATACCAAATAATAAATAAATGTAAAAAATGAGTGCATAGTTTTCTATGCTGTCCATCCCTTTAAAAGAATCAACAGAGTTCCATTTATATATTACTCTTGTCTTCAAAGTGAAGATCTTGTATACAGCATACAATATGAAAGAGACAGGTAAAGACGAGTAATAAGGTAGTGGAGAAATTGAAGAAAAAACGATCATACACACCAAATTACATATGAACATTGCAACTATGATAGATAGAAAAAAAAATGTGAAAATCTCACCAGGATGGCCGAGTGGTTAAGGCGTTGGACTTAAGATCCAATGGATTTATATCCGCGTGGGTTCGAACCCCACTTCTGGTATGAATTTTAATTTCATCTTCCTAAAAGATTCAAGGAAAAATTTGGACATTAAAAGAATTTTAAAGATTCTTTGTTGAGTAGGTATGTTATTGAGCAATATAAACTCTAATTTCAACGACAATATTGCTTTCTGATAAGAAATATGATGAATATTAGCAACTTTTTCCAAAGGAGAGTGATTATTTTTTTGAAGTTGCTGAAGATCACTATTGTATTAAACGTGATACTTTATGCTGTCCAGGCAGATATTTTATAATATGATCTAATCCTTGAATGAAGGATTATGATAAAAAGCAAGAGCAACCTTGATACCTGTGCACTCTCAAAAAATGGTGCATACCAAATAATAAATAAATGTAAAAAATGAGTGCATATTTTTCTATGCTGTCCATCCCTTTAAAAGAATCAACAGAGTTCCATTTATATATTACTCTTGTCTTCAAAGTAAAGATCTTGTATACAGCATACAATATGAAAGAGACAGGTAAAGACGAGTAATAAGGTAGTGGAGAAATTGAAGAAAAAACGATCATACACACCAAATTACATATGAACATTGCAACTATGATAGATAGAAAAAAACCTGTGAAAATCTCACCAGGATGGCCGAGTGGTTAAGGCGTTGGACTTAAGATCCAATGGATTTATATCCGCGTGGGTTCGAACCCCACTTCTGGTATGAATTTTAATTTCATCTTCCTGAAAGATTCAAGGAAAAATTTGGACATTAAAAGAATTTTAAAGATTCTTTGATGAGTAGGTATGTTATTGAGCAATATAAACTCTAATTTCAATGACAATATTGCTTTCTGATAAGAAATATGATGAATATTAGCAACTTTTTCCAAAGGAGAGTGATTATTTTTTTGAAGTTGCTTGCTAAAGATCACTATTGTATTAAACGTGATACTTTATGCTGTCCAGGCAGATATTTTATAATATGATCTAATCCTTGAATGAAGGATTATGATAAAAAGCAAGAGCAACCTTGATACCTGTGCACTCTCAAAAAATGGTGCATACCAAATAATAAATAAATGTAAAAAATGAGTGCATAGTTTTCTATGCTGTCCATCCCTTTAAAAGAATCAACAGAGTTCCATTTATATATTACTCTTGTCTTCAAAGTGAAGATCTTGTATACAGCATACAATATGAAAGAGACAGGTAAAGACGAGTAATAAGGTAGTGGAGAAATTAAAGAAAAAACGATTATACACGCCAAATTACATATGAACATTGCAACTATGATAGATAGAAAAAAATCTGTGAAAATCTCACCAGGATGGCCGAGTGGTTAAGGCGTTGGACTTAAAATCCAATGGATTTATATCCGCGTGGGTTCGAACTCCACTTCTGGTATGAATTTTAATTTCATCTTCCTAAAAGATTCAAGGAAAAATTTGGACATTAAAAGAATTTTAAAGATTCTTTGTTGAGTAGGTATGTTATTGAGCAATATAAACTCTAATTTCAACGACAATATTGCTTTCTGATAAGAAATATGATGAATATTAGCAACTTTTTCCAAAGGAGAGTGATTATTTTTTTGAAGTTGCTGAAGATCACTATTGTATTAAACGTGATACTTTATGCTGTCCAGGCAGATATTTTATAATATGATCTAATCCTTGAATGAAGGATTATGATAAAAAGCAAGAGCAACCTTGATACCTGTGCACTCTCAAAAAATGGTGCATACCAAATAATAAATAAATGTAAAAAATGAGTGCATAGTTTTCTATGCTGTCCATCCCTTTAAAAGAATCAACAGAGTTCCATTTATATATTACTCTTGTCTTCAAAGTGAAGATCTTGTATACAGCATACAATATGAAAGAGACAGGTAAAGACGAGTAATAAGGTAGTGGAGAAATTTAAGAAAAAATGATCATACAAACCTAATTACATATGAACATTGCAACTATGAGAGATAGAAAAAAAAATGTGAAAATCTCACCAGGATGGCTGAGTGGTTAAGGCGTTGGACTTCAGATCCAATGGATTTATATCCGTGTGGGTTTGAACCCCACTTCTGGTATGAATTTTAATTTCATCTTCCTAAAAGATTCAAGGAAAAATTTGGACATTAAAAGAATTTTAAAGATTCTTTGTTGAGTAGGTATGTTATTGAGCAATATAAACTCTAATTTCAATGACAATATTGCTTTCTGATAAGAAATATGATAAATATTAGCAACTTTTTCCAAAGGAGAGTGATTATTTTTTAAGTTGCTGAAGATCACTATTGTATTAAACGTGATACTTTATGCTGTCCAGGCAGATATTTTATAATATGATCTAATCCTTGAATGAAGGATTATGATAAAAAGCAAGAGCAACCTTGATACCTGTGCACTCTCAAAAAATGGTGCATACCAAATAATAAATAAATGTAAAAAATGAGTGCATAGTTTTCTATGCTGTCCATCCCTTTAAAAGAATCAACAGAGTTCCATTTATATATTACTCTTGTCTTCAAAGTGAAGATCTTGTATACAGCATACAATAGGAAAGAGACAGGTAAAGACGAGTAATAAGGTAGTGGAGAAATTGAAGAAAAAACGATCATACACACCAAATTACATATGAACATTGCAACTATGATAGATAGAAAAAAACCTGTGAAAATCTCACCAGGATGGCCGAGTGGTTAAGGCGTTGGACTTAAGATCCAATGGATTTATATCCGCGTGGGTTCGAACCCCACTTCTGGTATGAATTTTAATTTCATCTTCCTGAAAGATTCAAGGAAAAATTTGGACATTAAAAGAATTTTAAAGATTCTTTGATGAGTAGATATGTTATTGAGCAATATAAACTCTAATTTCAATGACAATATTGCTTTCTGATAAGAAATATGATGAATATTAGCAACTTTTTCCAAAGGAGAGTGATTATTTTTTTGAAGTTGCTTGCTAAAGATCACTATTGTATTAAACGTGATACTTTATGCTGTCCAGGCAGATATTTTATAATATGATCTAATCCTTGAATGAAGGATTATGATAAAAAGCAAGAGCAACCTTGATACCTGTGCACTCTCAAAAAATGGTGCATACCAAATAATAAATAAATGTAAAAAATGAGTGCATAGTTTTCTATGCTGTCCATCCCTTTAAAAGAATCAACAGAGTTCCATTTATATATTACTCTTGTCTTCAAAGTGAAGATCTTGTATACAGCATACAATATGAAAGAGACAGGTAAAGACGAGTAATAAGGTAGTGGAGAAATTAAAGAAAAAACGATTATACACGCCAAATTACATATGAACATTGCAACTATGATAGATAGAAAAAAATCTGTGAAAATCTCACCAGGATGGCCGAGTGGTTAAGGCGTTGGACTTAAAATCCAATGGATTTATATCCGCGTGGGTTCGAACTCCACTTCTGGTATGAATTTTAATTTCATCTTCCTAAAAGATTCAAGGAAAAATTTGGACATTAAAAGAATTTTAAAGATTCTTTGTTGAGTAGGTATGTTATTGAGCAATATAAACTCTAATTTCAACGACAATATTGCTTTCTGATAAGAAATATGATGAATATTAGCAACTTTTTCCAAAGGAGAGTGATTATTTTTTTGAAGTTGCTGAAGATCACTATTGTATTAAACGTGATACTTTATGCTGTCCAGGCAGATATTTTATAATATGATCTAATCCTTGAATGAAGGATTATGATAAAAAGCAAGAGCAACCTTGATACCTGTGCACTCTCAAAAAATGGTGCATACCAAATAATAAATAAATGTAAAAAATGAGTGCATAGTTTTCTATGCTGTCCATCCCTTTAAAAGAATCAACAGAGTTCCATTTATATATTACTCTTGTCTTCAAAGTGAAGATCTTGTATACAGCATACAATATGAAAGAGACAGGTAAAGACGAGTAATAAGGTAGTGGAGAAATTTAAGAAAAAATGATCATACAAACCTAATTACATATGAACATTGCAACTATGAGAGATAGAAAAAAAAATGTGAAAATCTCACCAGGATGGCTGAGTGGTTAAGGCGTTGGACTTCAGATCCAATGGATTTATATCCGTGTGGGTTTGAACCCCACTTCTGGTATGAATTTTAATTTCATCTTCCTAAAAGATTCAAGGAAAAATTTGGACATTAAAAGAATTTTAAAGATTCTTTGTTGAGTAGGTATGTTATTGAGCAATATAAACTCTAATTTCAATGACAATATTGCTTTCTGATAAGAAATATGATAAATATTAGCAACTTTTTCCAAAGGAGAGTGATTATTTTTTAAGTTGCTGAAGATCACTATTGTATTAAACGTGATACTTTATGCTGTCCAGGCAGATATTTTATAATATGATCTAATCCTTGAATGAAGGATTATGATAAAAAGCAAGAGCAACCTTGATACCTGTGCACTCTCAAAAAATGGTGCATACCAAATAATAAATAAATGTAAAAAATGAGTGCATAGTTTTCTATGCTGTCCATCCCTTTAAAAGAATCAACAGAGTTCCATTTATATATTACTCTTGTCTTCAAAGTGAAGATCTTGTATACAGCATACAATAGGAAAGAGACAGGTAAAGACGAGTAATAAGGTAGTGGAGAAATTGAAGAAAAAACGATCATACACACCAAATTACATATGAACATTGCAACTATGATAGATAGAAAAAAACCTGTGAAAATCTCACCAGGATGGCCGAGTGGTTAAGGCATTGGACTTAAGATCCAATGGATTTATATCCGCGTGGGTTCGAACCCCACTTCTGGGATGAATTTTAATTTCATGTTCCTAAAAGATTCAAGGAAAAATTTGGACATTAAAAGAATTTTAAAGATTCTTTGTTGAGTAGGTATGTTATTGAGCATTATAAACTCTAATTTCAACGACAATATTGCTTTCTGATAAGAAATATGATGAATATTAGCAACTTTTTCCAAAGGAGAGTGATTATTTTTTTGAAGTTGCTGAAGATCACTATTGTATTAAACGTGATACTTTATGCTGTCCAGGCAGATATTTTATAATATGATCTAATCCTTGAATGAAGGATTATGATAAAAAGCAAGAGCAACCTTGATACCTGTGCACTCTCAAAAAATGGTGCATACCAAATAATAAATAAATGTAAAAAATGAGTGCATAGTTTTCTATGCTGTCCATCCCTTTAAAAGAATCAACAGAGTTCCATTTATATATTACTCTTGTCTTCAAAGTGAAGATCTTGTATACAGCATACAATATGAAAGAGACAGGTAAAGACGAGTAATAAGGTAGTGGAGAAATTGAAGAAAAAACGATCATACACACCAAATTACATATGAACATTGCAACTATGATAGATAGAAAAAAACCTGTGAAAATCTCACCAGGATGGCCGAGTGGTTAAGGCGTTGGACTTAAAATCCAATGGATTTATATCCGCGTGGGTTCGAACCCCACTTCTGGTATGAATTTTAATTTCATCTTCCTAAAAGATTCAAGGAAAAATTTGGACATTAAAAGAATTTTAAAGATTCTTTGTTGAGTAGGTATGTTATTGAGCAATATAAACTCTAATTTCAACGACAATATTGCTTTCTGATAAGAAATATGATGAATATTAGCAACTTTTTCCAAAGGAGAGTGATTATTTTTTTGAAGTTGCTGAAGATCACTATTGTATTAAACGTGATACTTTATGCTGTCCAGGCAGATATTTTATAATATGATCTAATCCTTGAATGAAGGATTATGATAAAAAGCAAGAGCAACCTTGATACCTGTGCACTCTCAAAAAATGGTGCATACCAAATAATAAATAAATGTAAAAAATGAGTGCATAGTTTTCTATGCTGTCCATCCCTTTAAAAGAATCAACAGAGTTCCATTTATATATTACTCTTGTCTTCAAAGTGAAGATCTTGTATACAGCATACAATATGAAAGAGACAGGTAAAGACGAGTAATAAGGTAGTGGAGAAATTGAAGAAAAAACGATCATACACACCAAATTACATATGAACATTGCAACTATGATAGATAGAAAAAAATCTGTGAAAATCTCACCAGGATGGCCGAGTGGTTAAGGCGTTGGACTTAAGATCCAATGGATTTATATCCGCGTGGGTTCGAATCCCACTTCTGGTATGAATTTTAATTTCATCTTCCTAAAAGATTCAAGAAAAAATTTGGACATTAAAAGAATTTTAAAGATTCTTTGTTGAGTAGGTATGTTATTGAGCAATATAAACTCTAATTTCAACGACAATATTGCTTTCTGATAAGAAATATGATAAATATTTGCAACTTTTTCCAAAGGAGAGTGATTATTTTTTTGAAGTTGCTGAAGATCACTATTGTATTAAACGTGATACTTTATGCTGTCCAGGCAGATATTTTATAATATGATCTAATCCTTGAATGAAGGATTATGATAAAAAGCAAGAGCAACCTTGATACCTGTGCACTCACAAAAAATGGTGCATGCCAAATAATAAATAAATGTAAAAAATGAGTGCATAGTTTTCTATGCTGTCCATCCCTTTAAAAGAATCAACAGAGTTCCATTTATATATTACTCTTGTCTTCAAAGTGAAGATCTTGTATACAGCATACAATATGAAAGAGACAGGTAAAGACGAGCAATAAGGTAGTGGAGAAATTGAAGAAAAAACGATCATACACACCAAATTACATATGAACATTGCAACTATGATAGATAGAAAAAAACCTGTGAAAATCTCACCAGGATGGCTGAGTGCTTAAGGCGTTGGACTTAAGATCCAATGGATTTAAATCCGCGTGGGTTCAAACCCCACTTCTGGTATGAATTTTAATTTCATCTTCCTAAAAGATTCAAGGAAAAATTTGGACATTAAAAGAATTTTAAAGATTCTTTGTTGAGTAGGTATGTTATTGAGCAATATAAACTCTAATTTCAACGACAATATTGCTTTCTGATAAGAAATATGATGAATATTAGCAACTTTTTCCAAAGGAGAGTGATTATTTTTTTGAAGTTGCTTAAGATCACTATTGTATTAAACGTGATACTTTATGCTGTCCAGGCAGATATTTTATAATATGATCTAATCCTTGAATGAAGGATTATGATAAAAAGCAAGAGCAACCTTGATACCTGTGCACTCACAAAAAATGGTGCATACCAAATAATAAATACATGTAAAAAATGAGTGCATAGTTTTCTATGCTGTCCATCCCTTTAAAAGAATCAACAGAGTTCCATTTATATATTACTCTTGTCTTCAAAGTGAAGATCTTGTATACAGCATACAATATGAAAGAGACAGGTAAAGACGAGTAATAAGGTAGTGGAGAAATTGAAGAAAAAACGATCATACAAACCTAATTACATATGAACATTGCAACTATGATAGATGGAAAAAAAAATGTGAAAATCTCACCAGGATGGCCGAGTGGTTAAGGCGTTGGACTTAAGATCCAATGGATTTATATCCGCGTGGGTTCGAACCCCACTTCTGGTATGAATTTTAATTTCATCTTCCTAAAAGATTCAAGGAAAAATTTGGACATTAAAAGAATTTTAAAGATTCTTTGTTGTGTAGGTATGTTATTGAGCAATATAAACTCTAATTTCAACGACAATATTGCTTTCTGATAAGAAATATGATGAATATTAGCAACTTTTTCCAAAGGAGAGTGATTATTTTTTTGAAGTTGCTGAAGATCACTATTGTATTAAACGTGATACTTTATGCTGTCCAGGCAGATATTTTATAATATGATCTAATCCTTGAATGAAGGATTATGATAAAAAGCAAGAGCAACCTTGATACCTGTGCACTCTCAAAAAATGGTGCATACCAAATAATAAATAAATGTAAAAAATGAGTGCATAGTTTTCTATGCTGTCCATCCCTTTAAAAGAATCAACAGAGTTCCATTTATATATTACTCTTGTCTTCAAAGTGAAGATCTTGTATACAGCATATAATATGAAAGAGACAGGTAAAGACGAGTAATAAGGTAGTGGAGAAATTGAAGAAAAAACGATCATATAGACCAAATTACATATGAACATTGCAACTATGATAGATAGAAAAAAATCTGTGAAAATCTCACCAGGATGGCCGAGTGGTTAAGGCGTTGGACTTAAGATCCACTGGATTTATATCCGTGTGGGTTCGAACCCCACTTCTGGTATGAATTTTAATTTCATCTTCCTAAAAGATTCAAGGAAAAATTTGGACATTAAAAGAATTTTAAAGATTCTTTGTTGAGTAGGTATGTTATTGAGCAATATAAACTCTAATTTCAACGACAATATTGCTTTCTGATAAGAAATATGATGAATATTAGCAACTTTTTCCAAAGGAGAGTGATTATTTTTTTGAAGTTGCTTAAGATCACTATTGTATTAAACGTGATACTTTATGCTGTCCAGGCAGATATTTTATAATATGATCTAATCCTTGAATGAAGGATTATGATAAAAAGCAAGAGCAACCTTGATACCTGTGCACTCACAAAAAATGGTGCATACCAAATAATAAATACATGTAAAAAATGAGTGCATAGTTTTCTATGCTGTCCATCCCTTTAAAAGAATCAACAGAGTTCCATTTATATATTACTCTTGTCTTCAAAGTGAAGATCTTGTATACAGCATACAATATGAAAGAGACAGGTAAAGACGAGTAATAAGGTAGTGGAGAAATTGAAGAAAAAACGATCATACAAACCTAATTACATATGAACATTGCAACTATGATAGATGGAAAAAAAAATGTGAAAATCTCACCAGGATGGCCGAGTGGTTAAGGCGTTGGACTTAAGATCCAATGGATTTATATCCGCGTGGGTTCGAACCCCACTTCTGGTATGAATTTTAATTTCATCTTCCTAAAAGATTCAAGGAAAAATTTGGACATTAAAAGAATTTTAAAGATTCTTTGTTGTGTAGGTATGTTATTGAGCAATATAAACTCTAATTTCAACGACAATATTGCTTTCTGATAAGAAATATGATGAATATTAGCAACTTTTTCCAAAGGAGAGTGATTATTTTTTTGAAGTTGCTGAAGATCACTATTGTATTAAACGTGATACTTTATGCTGTCCAGGCAGATATTTTATAATATGATCTAATCCTTGAATGAAGGATTATGATAAAAAGCAAGAGCAACCTTGATACCTGTGCACTCTCAAAAAATGGTGCATACCAAATAATAAATAAATGTAAAAAATGAGTGCATAGTTTTCTATGCTGTCCATCCCTTTAAAAGAATCAACAGAGTTCCATTTATATATTACTCTTGTCTTCAAAGTGAAGATCTTGTATACAGCATACAATATGAAAGAGACAGGTAAAGACGAGTAATAAGGTAGTGGAGAAATTGAAGAAAAAACGATCATACAAACCTAATTACATATGAACATTGCAACTATGATAGATAGAAAAAAAAAAGGGAAAATCTCACCAGGATGGCCGAGTGGTTAAGGCGTTGGACTTAAGATCCAATGGATTTATATCCGCGTGGGTTCAAACCCCACTTCTGGTATGAATTTTAATTTCATCTTCCTAAAAGATAAAGGGAAAAATTTGGACATTAAAAGAATTTTAAAGATTCTTTGTTGAGTAGGTATGTTATTGAGCTTTATAAACTCTAATTTCAACGACAATATTGCTTTCTGATAAGAAATATGATGAATATTAGCAACTATTTCCAAAGGAGAGTGATTATTTTTTTGAAGTTGCTGAAGATCACTATTGTATTAAACGTGATACTTTATGCTGTCCAGGCAGATATTTTATAATATGATCTAATCCTTGAATGAAGGATTATGATAAAAAGCAAGAGCAACCTTGATACCTGTGCACTCTCAAAAAATGGTGCATACCAAATAATAAATAAATGTAAAAAATGAGTGCATAGTTTTCTATGCTGTCCATCCCTTTAAAAGAATCAACAGAGTTCCATTTATATATTACTCTTATCTTCAAAGTGAAGATCTTGTATACAGCATACAATATGAAAGAGACAGGTAAAGACGAGTAATAAGGTAGTGGAGAAATTGAAGAAAAAATGATTATGCACAGCAAATTACATATGAACATTGCAACTATGATAGATAGAAAAAACCTGTGAAAATCTCACCAGGATGGCCGAGTGGTTAAGGCGTTGGACTTAAGATCCAATGGATTTATATCTGCGTGGGTTCGAACCCCACTTCTGGTATGAATTTTAATTTCATCTTCCTAAAAGATTCAAGGAAAAATTTGGACATTAAAAGAATTTTAAAGATTCTTTGTTGAGTAGGTATGTTATTGAGCAATATAAACTCTAATTTCAACGACAATATTGCTTTCTGATAAGAAATATGATGAATATTAGCAACTTTTTCCAAAGGAGAGTGATTATTTTTTTGAAGTTGCTGAAGATCACTATTGTATTAAACGTGATACTTTATGCTGTCCAGGCAGATATTTTATAATATGATCTAATATGAATCTGAAGGATTATGATAAAAAGCAAGAGCAACCTTGATACCTGTGCACTCTCAAAAAATGGTGCATACCAAATAATAAATAAATGTAAAAAATGAGTGCATAGTTTTCTATGCTGTCCATCCCTTTAAAAGAATCAACAGAGTTCCATTTATATATTACTCTTGTCTTCAAAGTGAAGATCTTGTATACAGCATACAATATGAAAGAGACAGGTAAAGACGAGTAATAAGGTAGTGGAGAAATTGAAGAAAAAACGATCATACAAACCTAATTACATATGAACATTGCAACTATGATAGATAGAAAAAAAAAAAGGGAAAATCTCACCAGGATGGCCGAGTGGTTAAGGCGTTGGACTTAAGATCCAATGGATTTATATCCACGTGGGTTCGAACCCCACTTCTGGTATGAATTTTAATTTCATCTTCCTAAAAGATTCAAGGAAAAAGTTGCTGAAGATCACTATTGTATTAAACGTGATACTTTATGCTGTCCAGGCAGATATTTTATAATATGATCTAATCCTTGAATGAAGGATTATGATAAAAAGTAAGAGCAACCTTGATACCTGTGCACTCACAAAAAATGGTGCATACCAAATAATAAATAAATGTAAAAAATGAGTGCATAGTTTTCTATGCTGTCCATCCCTTTAAAAGAATCAACAGAGTTCCATTTATATATTACTCTTGTCTTCAAAGTGAAGATCTTGTATACAGCATACAATATGAAAGAGACAGGTAAAGACGAGTAATAAGGTAGTGGAGAAATTGAAGAAAAAACGATCATACAAACCTAATTACATATGAACATTGCAACTATGATAGATAGAAAAAAAAATGTGAAAATCTCACCAGGATGGCCGAGTGGTTAAGGCGTTGGACTTAAGATCCAATGGATTTATATCCGCGTGGGTTCGAACCCCACTTCTGGTATGAATTTTAATTTCATCTTCCTAAAAGATTCAAGGAAAAATTTGGACATTAAAAGAATTTTAAAGATTCTTTGTTGAGTAGGTATGTTATTGAGCAATATAAACTCTAATTTCAATGACAATATTGCTTTCTGATAAGAAATATGATGAATATTAGCAACTTTTTCCAAAGGAGAGTGATTATTTTTTTGAAGTTGCTGAAGATCACTATTGTATTAAACGTGATACTTTATGCTGTCCAGGCAGATATTTTATAATATGATCTAATCCTTGAATGAAGGATTATGATAAAAAGCAAGAGCAACCTTGATACCTGTGCACTCTCAAAAAATGGTGCATACCAAATAATAAATAAATGTAAAAAATGAGTGCATAGTTTTCTATGCTGTCCATCCCTTTAAAAGAATCAACAGAGTTCCATTTATATATTACTCTTGTCTTCAAAGTGAAGATCTTGTATACAGCATACAATATGAAAGAGACAGGTAAAGACGAGTAATAAGGTAGTGGAGAAATTGAAGAAAAAACGATCATACAAACCTAATTACATATGAACATTGCAACTATGATAGATAGAAAAAAAAAAAGGGAAAATCTCACCAGGATGGCCGAGTGGTTAAGGCGTTGGACTTAAGATCCAATGGATTTATATCCACGTGGGTTCGAACCCCACTTCTGGTATGAATTTTAATTTCATCTTCCTAAAAGATTCAAGGAAAAATTTGGACATTAAAAGAATTTTAAAGATTCTTTGTTGAGTAGGTATGTTATTGAGCAATATAAACTCTAATTTCAACGACAATATTGCTTTCTGATAAGAAATATGATGAATATTAGCAACTTTTTCCAAAGGAGAGTGATTATTTTTTTGAAGTTGCTGAAGATCACTATTGTATTAAACGTGATACTTTATGCTGTCCAGGCAGATATTTTATAATATGATCTAATCCTTGAATGAAGGATTATGATAAAAAGTAAGAGCAACCTTGATACCTGTGCACTCACAAAAAATGGTGCATACCAAATAATAAATAAATGTAAAAAATGAGTGCATAGTTTTCTATGCTGTCCATCCCTTTAAAAGAATCAACAGAGTTCCATTTATATATTACTCTTGTCTTCAAAGTGAAGATCTTGTATACAGCATACAATATGAAAGAGACAGGTAAAGACGAGTAATAAGGTAGTGGAGAAATTGAAGAAAAAACGATCATACAAACCTAATTACATATGAACATTGCAACTATGATAGATGGAAAAAAAAATGTGAAAATCTCACCAGGATGGCCGAGTGGTTAAGGCGTTGGACTTAAGATCCAATGGATTTATATCCGCGTGGGTTCGAACCCCACTTCTGGTATGAATTTTAATTTCATCTTCCTAAAAGATTCAAGGAAAAATTTGGACATTAAAAGAATTTTAAAGATTCTTTGTTGTGTAGGTATGTTATTGAGCAATATAAACTCTAATTTCAACGACAATATTGCTTTCTGATAAGAAATATTATGAATATTAGCAACTTTTTTCAAAGGAGAGTGATTATTTTTTTGAAGTTGCTGAAGATCACTATTGTATTAAACGTGATACTTTATGCTGTCCAGGCAGATATTTTATAATATGATCTAATCCTTGAATGAAGGATTATGATAAAAAGCAAGAGCAACTTTGATACCTGTGCACTCTCAAAAAATGGTGCATACCAAATAATAAATAAATGTAAAAAATGAGTGCATAGTTTTCTATGCTGTCCATCCCTTTAAAAGAATCAACAGAGTTCCATTTATATATTACTCTTGTCTTCAAAGTGAAGATCTTGTATACAGCATACAATATGAAAGAGACAGGTAAAGACGAGTAATAAGGTAGTGGAGAAATTGAAGAAAAAACGATCATACAAACCTAATTACATATGAACATTGCAACTATGATAGATAGAAAAAAAAAAGAGAAAATCTCACCAGGATGGCCGAGTGGTTAAGGCGTTGGACTTAAGATCCGATGGATTTATATCTGCGTGGGTTCAAACCCCACTTCTGGTATGAATTTTAATTTCATCTTCCTAAAAGATAAAGGGAAAAATTTGGACATTAAAAGAATTTTAAAGATTCTTTGTTGAGTAGGTATGTTATTGAGCTTTATAAACTCTAATTTCAACGACAATATTGCTTTCTGATAAGAAATATGATGAATATTAGCAACTATTTCCAAAGGAGAGTGATTATTTTTTTGAAGTTGCTGAAGATCACTATTGTATTAAACGTGATACTTTATGCTGTCCAGGCAGATATTTTATAATATGATCTAATCCTTGAATGAAGGATTATGATAAAAAGCAAGAGCAACCTTGATACCTGTGCACTCACAAAAAATGGTGCATACCAAATAATAAATAAATGTAAAAAATGAGTGCATAGTTTTCTATGCTGTCCATCCCTTTAAAAGAATCAACAGAGTTCCATTTATATATTACTCTTATCTTCAAAGTGAAGATCTTGTATACAGCATACAATATGAAAGAGACAGGTAAAGACGAGTAATAAGGTAGTGGAGAAATTGAAGAAAAAACGATTATGCACACCAAATTACATATGAACATTGCAACTATGATAGATAGAAAAAACCTGTGAAAATCTCACCAGGATGGCCGAGTGGTTAAGGCGTTGGACTTAAGATCCAATGGATTTATATCCGCGTGGGTTCGAACCCCACTTCTGGTATGAATTTTAATTTCATCTTCCTAAAAGATTCAAGGAAAAATTTCGACATTAAAAGAATTTTAAAGATTCTTTGTTGAGTAGGTATGTTATTGAGCAATATAAACTCTAATTTCAACGACAATATTGCTTTCTGATAAGAAATATGATGAATATTAGCAACTTTTTCCAAAGGAGAGTGATTATTTTTTTGAAGTTGCTGAAGATCACTATTGTATTAAACGTGATACTTTATGCTGTCCAGGCAGATATTTTATAATATGATCTAATCCTTGAATGAAGGATTATGATAAAAAGCAAGAGCAACCTTGATACCTGTGCACTCTCAAAAAATGGTGCATACCAAATAATAAATAAATGTAAAAAATGAGTGCATAGTTTTCTATGCTGTCCATCCCTTTAAAAGAATCAACAGAGTTCCATTTATATATTACTCTTGTCTTCAAAGTGAAGATCTTGTATACAGCATACAATATGAAAGAGACAGGTAAAGACGAGTAATAAGGTAGTGGAGAAATTGAAGAAAAAACGATCATACAAACCTAATTACATATGAACATTGCAACTATGATAGATAGAAAAAAAAATGTGAAAATCTCACCAGGATGGCCGAGTGGTTAAGGCATTGGACTTAAGATCCAATGGATTTATATCCGCGTGGGTTCGAACCCCACTTCTGGTATGAATTTTAATTTCATCTTCCTAAAAGATTCAAGGAAAAATTTGGACATTAAAAGAATTTTAAAGATTCTTTGTTGCGTAGGTATGTTATTGAGCAATATAAACTCTAATTTCAACGACAATATTGCTTTCTGATAAGAAATATGATGAATATTAGCAACTTTTTCCAAAGGAGAGTGATTATTTTTTTGAAGTTGCTTAAGATCACTATTGTATTAAACGTGATACTTTATGCTGTCCAGGCAGATATTTTATAATATGATCTAATCCTTGAATGAAGGATTATGATAAAAAGCAAGAGCAACCTTGATACCTGTGCACTCACAAAAAATGGTGCATACCAAATAATAAATAAATGTAAAAAATGAGTGCATAGTTTTCTATGCTGTCCATCCCTTTAAAAGAATCAACAGAGTTCCATTTATATATTACTCTTGTCTTCAAAGTGAAGATCTTGTATACAGCATACAATATGAAAGAGACAGGTAAAGACGAGTAATAAGGTAGTGGAGAAATTGAAGAAAAAACGATCATACAAACCTAATTACATATGAACATTGCAACTATGATAGATAGAAAAAAAAATGTGAAAATCTCACCAGGATGGCCGAGTGGTTAAGGCGTTGGACTTAAGATCCAATGGATTTATATCCGCGTGGGTTCGAACCCCACTTCTGGTATGAATTTTAATTTCATCTTCCTAAAAGATTCAAGGAAAAATTTGGACATTAAAAGAATTTTAAAGATTCTTTGTTGAGTAGGTATGTTATTGAGCAATATAAACTCTAATTTCAACGACAATATTGCTTTCTGATAAGAAATATGATGAATATTAGCAACTTTTTCCAAAGGAGAGTGATTATTTTTTTGAAGTTGCTTAAGATCACTATTGTATTAAACGTGATACTTTATGCTGTGCAGGCAGATATTTTATAATATGATCTAATCCTTGAATGAAGGATTATGATAAAAAGCAAGAGCAACCTTGATACCTGTGCACTCTCAAAAAATGGTGCATGCCAAATAATAAATAAATGTAAAAAATGAGTGCATAGTTTTCTATGCTGTCCATCCCTTTAAAAGAATCAACAGAGTTCCATTTATATATTACTCTTGTCTTCAAAGTGAAGATCTTGTATACAGCATACAATATGAAAGAGACAGGTAAAGACGAGCAATAAGGTAGTGGAGAAATTGAAGAAAAAACGATCATACACACCAAATTACATATGAACATTGCAACTATGATAGATAGAAAAAAACCTGTGAAAATCTCACCAGGATGGCCGAGTGCTTAAGGCGTTGGACTTAAGATCCAATGGATTTATATCCGTGTGGGTTCGAACCCCACTTCTGGTATGAATTTTAATTTCATCTTCCTAAAAGATTCAAGGAAAAATTTGGACATTAAAAGAATTTTAAAGATTCTTTGTTGAGTAGGTATGTTATTGAGCAATATAAACTCTAATTTCAACGACAATATTGCTTTCTGATAAGAAATATGATGAATATTAGCAACTTTTTCCAAAGGAGAGTGATTATTTTTTTGAAGTTGCTTAAGATCACTATTGTATTAAACGTGATACTTTATGCTGTCCAGGCAGATATTTTATAATATGATCTAATCCTTGAATGAAGGATTATGATAAAAAGCAAGAGCAACCTTGATACCTGTGCACTCACAAAAAATGGTGCATACCAAATAATAAATAAATGTAAAAAATGAGTGCATAGTTTTCTATGCTGTCCATCCCTTTAAAAGAATCAACAGAGTTCCATTTATATATTACTCTTGTCTTCAAAGTGAAGATCTTGTATACAGCATACAATATGAAAGAGACAGGTAAAGACGAGTAATAAGGTAGTGGAGAAATTGAAGAAAAAACGATCATACAAACCTAATTACATATGAACATTGCAACTATGATAGATGGAAAAAAAAATGTGAAAATCTCACCAGGATGGCCGAGTGGTTAAGGCGTTGGACTTAAGATCCAATGGATTTATATCCGCGTGGGTTCAAACCCCACTTCTGGTATGAATTTTAATTTCATCTTCCTAAAAGATTCAAGGAAAAATTTGGACATTAAAAGAATTTTAAAGATTCTTTGTTGTGTAGGTATGTTATTGAGCAATATAAACTCTAATTTCAACGACAATATTGCTTTCTGATAAGAAATATGATGAATATTAGCAACTTTTTCCAAAGGAGAGTGATTATTTTTTTGAAGTTGCTGAAGATCACTATTGTATTAAACGTGATACTTTATGCTGTCCAGGCAGATATTTTATAATATGATCTAATCCTTGAATGAAGGATTATGATAAAAAGCAAGAGCAACCTTGATACCTTTGCACTCTCAAAAAATGGTGCATACCAAATAATAAATAAATGTAAAAAATGAGTGCATAGTTTTCTATGCTGTCCATCCCTTTAAAAGAATCAACAGAGTTCCATTTATATATTACTCTTGTCTTCAAAGTGAAGATCTTGTATACAGCATACAATATGAAAGAGACAGGTAAAGACGAGTAATAAGGTAGTGGAGAAATTGAAGAAAAAACGATCATACAAACCTAATTACATATGAACATTGCAACTATGATAGATAGAAAAAAAAAAGGGAAAATCTCACCAGGATGGCCGAGTGGTTAAGGCGTTGGACTTAAGATCCAATGGATTTATATCCGCGTGGGTTCAAACCCCACTTCTGGTATGAATTTTAATTTCATCTTCCTAAAAGATAAAGGGAAAAATTTGGACATTAAAAGAATTTTAAAGATTCTTTGTTGAGTAGGTATGTTATTGAGCTTTATAAACTCTAATTTCAACGACAATATTGCTTTCTGATAAGAAATATGATGAATATTAGCAACTATTTCCAAAGGAGAGTGATTATTTTTTTGAAGTTGCTGAAGATCACTATTGTATTAAACGTGATACTTTATGCTGTCCAGGCAGATATTTTATAATATGATCTAATCCTTGAATGAAGGATTATGATAAAAAGCAAGAGCAACCTTGATACCTGTGCACTCTCAAAAAATGGTGCATACCAAATAATAAATAAATGTAAAAAATGAGTGCATAGTTTTCTATGCTGTCCATCCCTTTAAAAGAATCAACAGAGTTCCATTTATATATTACTCTTATCTTCAAAGTGAAGATCTTGTATACAGCATACAATATGAAAGAGACAGGTAAAGACGAGTAATAAGGTAGTGGAGAAATTGAAGAAAAAACGATTATGCACACCAAATTACATATGAACATTGCAACTATGATAGATAGAAAAAACCTGTGAAAATCTCACCAGGATGGCCGAGTGGTTAAGGCGTTGGACTTAAGATCCAATGGATTTATATCCGCGTGGGTTCGAACCTCACTTCTGGTATGAATTTTAATTTCATCTTCCTAAAAGATTCAAGGAAAAATTTGGACATTAAAAGAATTTTAAAGATTCTTTGTTGTGTAGGTATGTTATTGAGCAATATAAACTCTAATTTCAACGACAATATTGCTTTCTGATAAGAAATATGATGAATATTAGCAACTTTTTCCAAAGGAGAGTGATTATTTTTTTGAAGTTGCTTAAGATCACTATTGTATTAAACGTGATACTTTATGCTGTCCAGGCAGATATTTTATAATATGATCTAATCCTTGAATGAAGGATTATGATAAAAAGCAAGAGCAACCTTGATACCTGTGCACTCACAAAAATGGTGCATACCAAATAATAAATAAATGTAAAAAATGAGTGCATAGTTTTCTATGCTGTCCATCCCTTTAAAAGAATCAACAGAGTTCCATTTATATATTACTCTTGTCTTCAAAGTGAAGATCTTGTATACAGCATACAATATGAAAGAGACAGGTAAAGACAAGTAATAAGGTAGTGGAGAAATTAAAGAAAAAACGATCATACAAACCTAATTACATATGAACATTGCAACTATGATAGATAGAAAAAAAAATGTGAAAATCTCACCAGGATGGCCGAGTGGTTAAGGCGTTGGACTTAAGATCCAATGGATTTATATCCGCGTGGGTTCGAACCCCACTTCTGGTATGAATTTTAATTTCATCTTCCTAAAAGATTCAAGGAAAAATTTGGACATTAAAAGAATTTTAAAGATTCTTTGTTGAGTAGGTATGTTATTGAGCAATATAAACTCTAATTTCAACGACAATATTGCTTTCTGATAAGAAATATGATGAATATTAGCAACTTTTTCCAAAGGAGAGTGATTATTTTTTTGAAGTTGCTTAAGATCACTATTGTATTAAACGTGATACTTTATGCTGTCCAGGCAGATATTTTATAATATGATCTAATCCTTGAATGAAGGATTATGATAAAAAGCAAGAGCAACCTTGATACCTGTGCACTCTCAAAAAATGGTGCATACCAAATAATAAATAAATGTAAAAAATGAGTGCATAGTTTTCTATGCTGTCCACCCCTTTAAAAGAATCAACAGAGTTCCATTTATATATTACTCTTGTCTTCAAAGTGAAGATCTTGTATACAGCATACAATATGAAAGAGACAGGTAAAGACGAGTAATAAGGTAGTGGAGAAATTGAAGAAAAAACGATCATACAAACCTAATTACATATGAACATTGCAACTATGATAGATAGAAAAAAAAAAAGGGAAAATCTCACCAGGATGGCCGAGTGGTTAAGGCGTTGGACTTAAGATCCAATGGATTTATATCCACGTGGGTTCGAACCCCACTTCTGGTATGAATTTTAATTTCATCTTCCTAAAAGATTCAAGGAAAAATTTGGACATTAAAAGAATTTTAAAGATTCTTTGTTGAGTAGGTATGTTATTGAGCAATATAAACTCTAATTTCAACGACAATATTGCTTTCTGATAAGAAATATGATGAATATTAGCAACTTTTTCCAAAGGAGAGTGATTATTTTTTTGAAGTTGCTGAAGATCACTATTGTATTAAACGTGATACTTTATGCTGTCCAGGCAGATATTTTATAATATGATCTAATCCTTGAATGAAGGATTATGATAAAAAGTAAGAGCAACCTTGATACCTGTGCACTCACAAAAAATGGTGCATACCAAATAATAAATAAATGTAAAAAATGAGTGCATAGTTTTCTATGCTGTCCATCCCTTTAAAAGAATCAACAGAGTTCCATTTATATATTACTCTTGTCTTCAAAGTGAAGATCTTGTATACAGCATACAATATGAAAGAGACAGGTAAAGACGAGTAATAAGGTAGTGGAGAAATTGAAGAAAAAACGATCATACAAACCTAATTACATATGAACATTGCAACTATGATAGATAGAAAAAAAAATGTGAAAATCTCACCAGGATGGCCGAGTGGTTAAGGCGTTGGACTTAAGATCCAATGGATTTATATCCACGTGGGTTCGAACCCCACTTCTGGTATGAATTTTAATTTCATCTTCCTAAAAGATTCAAGGAAAAATTTGGACATTAAAAGAATTTTAAAGATTCTTTGTTGAGTAGGTATGTTATTGAGCAATATAAACTCTAATTTCAACGACAATATTGCTTTCTGATAAGAAATATGATGAATATTAGCAACTTTTTCCAAAGGAGAGTGATTATTTTTTTGAAGTTGCTGAAGATCACTATTGTATTAAACGTGATACTTTATGCTGTCCAGGCAGATATTTTATAATATGATCTAATCCTTGAATGAAGGATTATGATAAAAAGCAAGAGCAACCTTGATACCTGTGCACTCTCAAAAAATGGTGCATACCAAATAATAAATAAATGTAAAAAATGAGTGCATAGTTTTCTATGCTGTCCATCCCTTTAAAAGAATCAACAGAGTTCCATTTATATATTACTCTTGTCTTCAAAGTGAAGATCTTGTATACAGCATACAATATGAAAGAGACAGGTAAAGACGAGTAATAAGGTAGTGGAGAAATTGAAGAAAAAACGATCATACAAACCTAATTACATATGAACATTGCAACTATGATAGATAGAAAAAAAAAAGGGAAAATCTCACCAGGATGGCCGAGTGGTTAAGGCGTTGGACTTAAGATCCACTGGATTTATATCCGCGTGGGTTCAAACCCCACTTCTGGTATGAATTTTAATTTCATCTTCCTAAAAGATAAAGGGAAAAATTTGGACATTAAAAGAATTTTAAAGATTCTTTGTTGAGTAGGTATGTTATTGAGCTTTATAAACTCTAATTTCAACGACAATATTGCTTTCTGATAAGAAATATGATGAATATTAGCAACTATTTCCAAAGGAGAGTGATTATTTTTTTGAAGTTGCTGAAGATCACTATTGTATTAAACGTGATACTTTATGCTGTCCAGGCAGATATTTTATAATATGATCTAATCCTTGAATGAAGGATTATGATAAAAAGCAAGAGCAACCTTGATACCTGTGCACTCTCAAAAAATGGTGCATACCAAATAATAAATAAATGTAAAAAATGAGTGCATAGTTTTCTATGCTGTCCATCCCTTTAAAAGAATCAACAGAGTTCCATTTATATATTACTCTTATCTTCAAAGTGAAGATCTTGTATACAGCATACAATATGAAAGAGACAGGTAAAGACGAGTAATAAGGTAGTGGAGAAATTGAAGAAAAAACGATTATGCACACCAAATTACATATGAACATTGCAACTATGATAGATAGAAAAAACCTGTGAAAATCTCACCAGGATGGCCGAGTGGTTAAGGCGTTGGACTTAAGATCCAATGGATTTATATCCGCGTGGGTTCGAACCCCACTTCTGGTATGAATTTTAATTTCATCTTCCTAAAAGATTCAAGGAAAAATTTCGACATTAAAAGAATTTTAAAGATTCTTTGTTGAGTAGGTATGTTATTGAGCAATATAAACTCTAATTTCAACGACAATATTGCTTTCTGATAAGAAATATGATGAATATTAGCAACTTTTTCCAAAGGAGAGTGATTATTTTTTTGAAGTTGCTGAAGATCACTATTGTATTAAACGTGATACTTTATGCTGTCCAGGCAGATATTTTATAATATGATCTAATCCTTGAATGAAGGATTATGATAAAAAGCAAGAGCAACCTTGATACCTGTGCACTCTCAAAAAATGGTGCATACCAAATAATAAATAAATGTAAAAAATGAGTGCATAGTTTTCTATGCTGTCCATCCCTTTAAAAGAATCAACAGAGTTCCATTTATATATTACTCTTGTCTTCAAAGTGAAGATCTTGTATACAGCATACAATATGAAAGAGACAGGTAAAGACGAGTAATAAGGTAGTGGAGAAATTGAAGAAAAAACGATCATACAAACCTAATTACATATGAACATTGCAACTATGATAGATAGAAAAAAAAATGTGAAAATCTCACCAGGATGGCCGAGTGGTTAAGGCGTTGGACTTAAGATCCAATGGATTTATATCCGCGTGGGTTCGAACCCCACTTCTGGTATGAATTTTAATTTCATCTTCCTAAAAGATTCAAGGAAAAATTTGGACATTAAAAGAATTTTAAAGATTCTTTGTTGCGTAGGTATGTTATTGAGCAATATAAACTCTAATTTCAACGACAATATTGCTTTCTGATAAGAAATATGATGAATATTAGCAACTTTTTCCAAAGGAGAGTGATTATTTTTTTGAAGTTGCTGAAGATCACTATTGTATTAAACGTGATACTTTATGCTGTCCAGGCAGATATTTTATAATATGATCTAATCCTTGAATGAAGGATTATGATAAAAAGCAAGAGCAACCTTGATACCTGTGCACTCACAAAAAATGGTGCATACCAAATAATAAATAAATGTAAAAAATGAGTGCATAGTTTTCTATGCTGTCCATCCCTTTAAAAGAATCAACAGAGTTCCATTTATATATTACTCTTGTCTTCAAAGTGAAGATCTTGTATACAGCATACAATATGAAAGAGACAGGTAAAGACGAGTAATAAGGTAGTGGAGAAATTGAAGAAAAAACGATCATACAAACCTAATTACATATGAACATTGCAACTATGATAGATAGAAAAAAAAATGTGAAAATCTCACCAGGATGGCCGAGTGGTTAAGGCGTTGGACTTAAGATCCAATGGATTTATATCCGCGTGGGTTCGAACCCCACTTCTGGTATGAATTTTAATTTCATCTTCCTAAAAGATTCAAGGAAAAATTTGGACATTAAAAGAATTTTAAAGATTCTTTGTTGTGTAGGTATGTTATTGAGCAATATAAACTCTAATTTCAACGACAATATTGCTTTCTGATAAGAAATATGATGAATATTAGCAACTTTTTTCAAAGGAGAGTGATTATTTTTTTGAAGTTGCTGAAGATCACTATTGTATTAAACGTGATACTTTATGCTGTCCAGGCAGATATTTTATAATATGATCTAATCCTTGAATGAAGGATTATGATAAAAAGCAAGAGCAACCTTGATACCTGTGCACTCTCAAAAAATGGTGCATACCAAATAATAAATAAATGTAAAAAATGAGTGCATAGTTTTCTATGCTGTCCATCCCTTTAAAAGAATCAACAGAGTTCCATTTATATATTACTCTTGTCTTCAAAGTGAAGATCTTGTATACAGCATACAATATGAAAGAGACAGGTAAAGACGAGTAATAAGGTAGTGGAGAAATTGAAGAAAAAACGATCATACAAACCTAATTACATATGAACATTGCAACTATGATAGATAGAAAAAAAAATGTGAAAATCTCACCAGGATGGCCGAGTGGTTAAGGCGTTGGACTTAAGATCCAATGGATTTATATCCGCGTGGGTTCGAACCCCACTTCTGGTATGAATTTTAATTTCATCTTCCTAAAAGATTCAAGGAAAAATTTGGACATTAAAAGAATTTTAAAGATTCTTTGTTGTGTAGGTATGTTATTGAGCAATATAAACTCTAATTTCAACGACAATATTGCTTTCTGATAAGAAATATGATGAATATTAGCAACTTTTTTCAAAGGAGAGTGATTATTTTTTTGAAGTTGCTGAAGATCACTATTGTATTAAACGTGATACTTTATGCTGTCCAGGCAGATATTTTATAATATGATCTAATCCTTGAATGAAGGATTATGATAAAAAGCAAGAGCAACCTTGATACCTGTGCACTCTCAAAAAATGGTGCATACCAAATAATAAATAAATGTAAAAAATGAGTGCATAGTTTTCTATGCTGTCCATCCCTTTAAAAGAATCAACAGAGTTCCATTTATATATTACTCTTGTCTTCAAAGTGAAGATCTTGTATACAGCATACAATATGAAAGAGACAGGTAAAGACGAGTAATAAGGTAGTGGAGAAATTGAAGAAAAAACGATCATACAAACCTAATTACATATGAACATTGCAACTATGATAGATAGAAAAAAAAAAGGGAAAATCTCACCAGGATGGCCGAGTGGTTAAGGCGTTGGACTTAAGATCCACTGGATTTATATCCGTGTGGGTTCAAACCCCACTTCTGGTATGAATTTTAATTTCATCTTCCTAAAAGATAAAGGGAAAAATTTGGACATTAAAAGAATTTTAAAGATTCTTTGTTGAGTAGGTATGTTATTGAGCTTTATAAACTCTAATTTCAACGACAATATTGCTTTCTGATAAGAAATATGATGAATATTAGCAACTATTTCCAAAGGAGAGTGATTATTTTTTTGAAGTTGCTGAAGATCACTATTGTATTAAACGTGATACTTTATGCTGTCCAGGCAGATATTTTATAATATGATCTAATCCTTGAATGAAGGATTATGATAAAAAGCAAGAGCAACCTTGATACCTGTGCACTCTCAAAAAATGGTGCATACCAAATAATAAATAAATGTAAAAAATGAGTGCATAGTTTTCTATGCTGTCCATCCCTTTAAAAGAATCAACAGAGTTCCATTTATATATTACTCTTATCTTCAAAGTGAAGATCTTGTATACAGCATACAATATGAAAGAGACAGGTAAAGACGAGTAATAAGGTAGTGGAGAAATTGAAGAAAAAACGATTATGCACACCAAATTACATATGAACATTGCAACTATGACAGATAGAAAAAACCTGTGAAAATCTCACCAGGATGGCCGAGTGGTTAAGGCGTTGGACTTAAGATCCAATGGATTTATATCCGTGTGGGTTCGAACCCCACTTCTGGTATGAATTTTAATTTCATCTTCCTAAAAGATTCAAGGAAAAATTTCGACATTAAAAGAATTTTAAAGATTCTTTGTTGAGTAGGTATGTTATTGAGCAATATAAACTCTAATTTCAACGACAATATTGCTTTCTGATAAGAAATATGATGAATATTAGCAACTTTTTCCAAAGGAGAGTGATTATTTTTTTGAAGTTGCTGAAGATCACTATTGTATTAAACGTGATACTTTATGCTGTCCAGGCAGATATTTTATAATATGATCTAATCCTTGAATGAAGGATTATGATAAAAAGCTAGAGCAACCTTGATACCTGTGCACTCTCAAAAAATGGTGCATACCAAATAATAAATAAGTGTAAAAAATGAGTGCATAGTTTTCTATGCTGTCCATCCCTTTAAAAGAATCAACAGAGTTCCATTTATATATTACTCTTGTCTTCAAAGTGAAGATCTTGTATACAGCATACAATATGAAAGAGACAGGTAAAGACGAGTAATAAGGTAGTGGAGAAATTGAAGAAAAAACGATCATACAAACCTAATTACATATGAACATTGCAACTATGATAGATAGAAAAAAAAATGTGAAAATCTCACCAGGATGGCCGAGTGGTTAAGGCGTTGGACTTAAGATCCAATGGATTTATATCCGCGTGGGTTCGAACCCCACTTCTGGTATGAATTTTAATTTCATCTTCCTAAAAGATTCAAGGAAAAATTTGGACATTAAAAGAATTTTAAAGATTCTTTGTTGCGTAGGTATGTTATTGAGCAATATAAACTCTAATTTCAATGACAATATTGCTTTCTGATAAGAAATATGATGAATATTAGCAACTTTTTCCAAAGGAGAGTGATTATTTTTTTGAAGTTGCTGAAGATCACTATTGTATTAAACGTGATACTTTATGCTGTCCAGGCAGATATTTTATAATATGATCTAATCCTTGAATGAAGGATTATGATAAAAAGCAAGAGCAACCTTGATACCTGTGCACTCACAAAAAATGGTGCATACCAAATAATAAATAAATGTAAAAAATGAGTGCATAGTTTTCTATGCTGTCCATCCCTTTAAAAGAATCAACAGAGTTCCATTTATATATTACTCTTGTCTTCAAAGTGAAGATCTTGTATACAGCATACAATATGAAAGAGACAGGTAAAGACGAGTAATAAGGTAGTGGAGAAATTGAAGAAAAAACGATCATACAAACCTAATTACATATGAACATTGCAACTATGATAGATAGAAAAAAAAATGTGAAAATCTCACCAGGATGGCCGAGTGGTTAAGGCGTTGGACTTAAGATCCAATGGATTTATATCCGCGTGGGTTCGAACCCCACTTCTGGTATGAATTTTAATTTCATCTTCCTAAAAGATTCAAGGAAAAATTTGGACATTAAAAGAATTTTAAAGATTCTTTGTTGAGTAGGTATGTTATTGAGCAATATAAACTCTAATTTCAATGACAATATTGCTTTCTGATAAGAAATATGATGAATATTAGCAACTTTTTCCAAAGGAGAGTGATTATTTTTTTGAAGTTGCTGAAGATCACTATTGTATTAAACGTGATACTTTATGCTGTCCAGGCAGATATTTTATAATATGATCTAATCCTTGAATGAAGGATTATGATAAAAAGCAAGAGCAACCTTGATACCTGTGCACTCTCAAAAAATGGTGCATACCAAATAATAAATAAATGTAAAAAATGAGTGCATAGTTTTCTATGCTGTCCATCCCTTTAAAAGAATCAACAGAGTTCCATTTATATATTACTCTTGTCTTCAAAGTGAAGATCTTGTATACAGCATACAATATGAAAGAGACAGGTAAAGACGAGTAATAAGGTAGTGGAGAAATTGAAGAAAAAACGATCATACAAACCTAATTACAGATGAACATTGCAACTATGATAGATAGAAAAAAAAAAGGGAAAATCTCACCAGGATGGCCGAGTGGTTAAGGCGTTGGACTTAAGATCCAATGGATTTATATCCGCGTGGGTTCGAACCCCACTTCTGGTATGAATTTTAATTTCATCTTCCTAAAAGATTCAAGGAAAAATTTGGACATTAAAAGAATTTTAAAGATTCTTTGTTGTGTAGGTATGTTATTGAGCAATATAAACTCTAATTTCAACGACAATATTGCTTTCTGATAAGAAATATGATGAATATTAGCAACTTTTTTCAAAGGAGAGTGATTATTTTTTTGAAGTTGCTGAAGATCACTATTGTATTAAACGTGATACTTTATGCTGTCCAGGCAGATATTTTATAATATGATCTAATCCTTGAATGAAGGATTATGATAAAAAGCAAGAGCAACCTTGATACCTGTGCACTCTCAAAAAATGGTGCATACCAAATAATAAATAAATGTAAAAAATGAGTGCATAGTTTTCTATGCTGTCCATCCCTTTAAAAGAATCAACAGAGTTCCATTTATATATTACTCTTGTCTTCAAAGTGAAGATCTTGTATACAGCATACAATATGAAAGAGACAGGTAAAGACGAGTAATAAGGTAGTGGAGAAATTGAAGAAAAAACGATCATACAAACCTAATTACATATGAACATTGCAACTATGATAGATAGAAAAAAAAAAGGGAAAATCTCACCAGGATGGCCGAGTGGTTAAGGCGTTGGACTTAAGATCCACTGGATTTATATCCGCGTGGGTTCAAACCCCACTTCTGGTATGAATTTTAATTTCATCTTCCTAAAAGATAAAGGGAAAAATTTGGACATTAAAAGAATTTTAAAGATTCTTTGTTGAGTAGGTATGTTATTGAGCTTTATAAACTCTAATTTCAACGACAATATTGCTTTCTGATAAGAAATATGATGAATATTAGCAACTATTTCCAAAGGAGAGTGATTATTTTTTTGAAGTTGCTGAAGATCACTATTGTATTAAACGTGATACTTTATGCTGTCCAGGCAGATATTTTATAATATGATCTAATCCTTGAATGAAGGATTATGATAAAAAGCAAGAGCAACCTTGATACCTGTGCACTCTCAAAAAATGGTGCATACCAAATAATAAATAAATGTAAAAAATGAGTGCATAGTTTTCTATGCTGTCCATCCCTTTAAAAGAATCAACAGAGTTCCATTTATATATTACTCTTATCTTCAAAGTGAAGATCTTGTATACAGCATACAATATGAAAGAGACAGGTAAAGACGAGTAATAAGGTAGTGGAGAAATTGAAGAAAAAACGATTATGCACACCAAATTACATATGAACATTGCAACTATGATAGATAGAAAAAACCTGTGAAAATCTCACCAGGATGGCCGAGTGGTTAAGGCGTTGGACTTAAGATCCAATGGATTTATATCCGCGTGGGTTCGAACCCCACTTCTGGTATGAATTTTAATTTCATCTTCCTAAAAGATTCAAGGAAAAATTTCGACATTAAAAGAATTTTAAAGATTCTTTGTTGAGTAGGTATGTTATTGAGCAATATAAACTCTAATTTCAACGACAATATTGCTTTCTGATAAGAAATATGATGAATATTAGCAACTTTTTCCAAAGGAGAGTGATTATTTTTTTGAAGTTGCTGAAGATCACTATTGTATTAAACGTGATACTTTATGCTGTCCAGGCAGATATTTTATAATATGATCTAATCCTTGAATGAAGGATTATGATAAAAAGCAAGAGCAACCTTGATACCTGTGCACTCTCAAAAAATGGTGCATACCAAATAATAAATAAATGTAAAAAATGAGTGCATAGTTTTCTATGCTGTCCATCCCTTTAAAAGAATCAACAGAGTTCCATTTATATATTACTCTTGTCTTCAAAGTGAAGATCTTGTATACAGCATACAATATGAAAGAGACAGGTAAAGACGAGTAATAAGGTAGTGGAGAAATTGAAGAAAAAACGATCATACAAACCTAATTACATATGAACATTGCAACTATGATAGATAGAAAAAAAAATGTGAAAATCTCACCAGGATGGCCGAGTGGTTAAGGCGTTGGACTTAAGATCCAATGGATTTATATCCGCGTGGGTTCGAACCCCACTTCTGGTATGAATTTTAATTTCATCTTCCTAAAAGATTCAAGGAAAAATTTGGACATTAAAAGAATTTTAAAGATTCTTTGTTGCGTAGGTATGTTATTGAGCAATATAAACTCTAATTTCAACGACAATATTGCTTTCTGATAAGAAATATGATGAATATTAGCAACTTTTTCCAAAGGAGAGTGATTATTTTTTTGAAGTTGCTGAAGATCACTATTGTATTAAACGTGATACTTTATGCTGTCCAGGCAGATATTTTATAATATGATCTAATCCTTGAATGAAGGATTATGATAAAAAGCAAGAGCAACCTTGATACCTGTGCACTCACAAAAAATGGTGCATACCAAATAATAAATAAATGTAAAAAATGAGTGCATAGTTTTCTATGCTGTCCATCCCTTTAAAAGAATCAACAGAGTTCCATTTATATATTACTCTTGTCTTCAAAGTGAAGATCTTGTATACAGCATACAATATGAAAGAGACAGGTAAAGACGAGTAATAAGGTAGTGGAGAAATTGAAGAAAAAACGATCATACAAACCTAATTACATATGAACATTGCAACTATGATAGATAGAAAAAAAAAAGGGAAAATCTCACCAGGATGGCCGAGTGGTTAAGGCGTTGGACTTAAGATCCACTGGATTTATATCCGCGTGGGTTCAAACCCCACTTCTGGTATGAATTTTAATTTCATCTTCCTAAAAGATAAAGGGAAAAATTTGGACATTAAAAGAATTTTAAAGATTCTTTGTTGAGTAGGTATGTTATTGAGCTTTATAAACTCTAATTTCAACGACAATATTGCTTTCTGATAAGAAATATGATGAATATTAGCAACTATTTCCAAAGGAGAGTGATTATTTTTTTGAAGTTGCTGAAGATCACTATTGTATTAAACGTGATACTTTATGCTGTCCAGGCAGATATTTTATAATATGATCTAATCCTTGAATGAAGGATTATGATAAAAAGCAAGAGCAACCTTGATACCTGTGCACTCTCAAAAAATGGTGCATACCAAATAATAAATAAATGTAAAAAATGAGTGCATAGTTTTCTATGCTGTCCATCCCTTTAAAAGAATCAACAGAGTTCCATTTATATATTACTCTTATCTTCAAAGTGAAGATCTTGTATACAGCATACAATATGAAAGAGACAGGTAAAGACGAGTAATAAGGTAGTGGAGAAATTGAAGAAAAAACGATTATGCACACCAAATTACATATGAACATTGCAACTATGATAGATAGAAAAAACCTGTGAAAATCTCACCAGGATGGCCGAGTGGTTAAGGCGTTGGACTTAAGATCCAATGGATTTATATCCGCGTGGGTTCGAACCCCACTTCTGGTATGAATTTTAATTTCATCTTCCTAAAAGATTCAAGGAAAAATTTCGACATTAAAAGAATTTTAAAGATTCTTTGTTGAGTAGGTATGTTATTGAGCAATATAAACTCTAATTTCAACGACAATATTGCTTTCTGATAAGAAATATGATGAATATTAGCAACTTTTTCCAAAGGAGAGTGATTATTTTTTTGAAGTTGCTGAAGATCACTATTGTATTAAACGTGATACTTTATGCTGTCCAGGCAGATATTTTATAATATGATCTAATCCTTGAATGAAGGATTATGATAAAAAGCAAGAGCAACCTTGATACCTGTGCACTCTCAAAAAATGGTGCATACCAAATAATAAATAAATGTAAAAAATGAGTGCATAGTTTTCTATGCTGTCCATCCCTTTAAAAGAATCAACAGAGTTCCATTTATATATTACTCTTGTCTTCAAAGTGAAGATCTTGTATACAGCATACAATATGAAAGAGACAGGTAAAGACGAGTAATAAGGTAGTGGAGAAATTGAAGAAAAAACGATCATACAAACCTAATTACATATGAACATTGCAACTATGATAGATAGAAAAAAAAATGTGAAAATCTCACCAGGATGGCCGAGTGGTTAAGGCGTTGGACTTAAGATCCAATGGATTTATATCCGCGTGGGTTCGAACCCCACTTCTGGTATGAATTTTAATTTCATCTTCCTAAAAGATTCAAGGAAAAATTTGGACATTAAAAGAATTTTAAAGATTCTTTGTTGCGTAGGTATGTTATTGAGCAATATAAACTCTAATTTCAACGACAATATTGCTTTCTGATAAGAAATATGATGAATATTAGCAACTTTTTCCAAAGGAGAGTGATTATTTTTTTGAAGTTGCTGAAGATCACTATTGTATTAAACGTGATACTTTATGCTGTCCAGGCAGATATTTTATAATATGATCTAATCCTTGAATGAAGGATTATGATAAAAAGCAAGAGCAACCTTGATACCTGTGCACTCACAAAAAATGGTGCATACCAAATAATAAATAAATGTAAAAAATGAGTGCATAGTTTTCTATGCTGTCCATCCCTTTAAAAGAATCAACAGAGTTCCATTTATATATTACTCTTGTCTTCAAAGTGAAGATCTTGTATACAGCATACAATATGAAAGAGACAGGTAAAGACGAGTAATAAGGTAGTGGAGAAATTGAAGAAAAAACGATCATACAAACCTAATTACATATGAACATTGCAACTATGATAGATAGAAAAAAAAATGTGAAAATCTCACCAGGATGGCCGAGTGGTTAAGGCGTTGGACTTAAGATCCAATGGATTTATATCCGCGTGGGTTCGAACCCCACTTCTGGTATGAATTTTAATTTCATCTTCCTAAAAGATTCAAGGAAAAATTTGGACATTAAAAGAATTTTAAAGATTCTTTGTTGAGTAGGTATGTTATTGAGCAATATAAACTCTAATTTCAATGACAATATTGCTTTCTGATAAGAAATATGATGAATATTAGCAACTTTTTCCAAAGGAGAGTGATTATTTTTTTGAAGTTGCTGAAGATCACTATTGTATTAAACGTGATACTTTATGCTGTCCAGGCAGATATTTTATAATATGATCTAATCCTTGAATGAAGGATTATGATAAAAAGCAAGAGCAACCTTGATACCTGTGCACTCTCAAAAAATGGTGCATACCAAATAATAAATAAATGTAAAAAATGAGTGCATAGTTTTCTATGCTGTCCATCCCTTTAAAAGAATCAACAGAGTTCCATTTATATATTACTCTTGTCTTCAAAGTGAAGATCTTGTATACAGCATACAATATGAAAGAGACAGGTAAAGACGAGTAATAAGGTAGTGGAGAAATTGAAGAAAAAACGATCATACAAACCTAATTACAGATGAACATTGCAACTATGATAGATAGAAAAAAAAAAGGGAAAATCTCACCAGGATGGCCGAGTGGTTAAGGCGTTGGACTTAAGATCCAATGGATTTATATCCACGTGGGTTCGAACCCCACTTCTGGTATGAATTTTAATTTCATCTTCCTAAAAGATTCAAGGAAAAATTTGGACATTAAAAGAATTTTAAAGATTCTTTGTTGAGTAGGTATGTTATTGAGCAATATAAACTCTAATTTCAACGACAATATTGCTTTCTGATAAGAAATATGATGAATATTAGCAACTTTTTCCAAAGGAGAGTGATTATTTTTTTGAAGTTGCTGAAGATCACTATTGTATTAAACGTGATACTTTATGCTGTCCAGGCAGATATTTTATAATATGATCTAATCCTTGAATGAAGGATTATGATAAAAAGCAAGAGCAACCTTGATACCTGTGCACTCACAAAAAATGGTGCATACCAAATAATAAATAAATGTAAAAAATGAGTGCATAGTTTTCTATGCTGTCCATCCCTTTAAAAGAATCAACAGAGTTCCATTTATATATTACTCTTGTCTTTAAAGTGAAGATCTTGTATACAGCATACAATATGAAAGAGACAGGTAAAGACGAGTAATAAGGTAGTGGAGAAATTGAAGAAAAAACGATCATACAAACCTAATTACATATGAACATTGCAACTATGATAGATAGAAAAAAAAAGTGAAAATCTCACCAGGATGGCCGAGTGGTTAAGGCGTTGGACTTAAGATCCAATGGATTTATATCCGCGTGGGTTCGAACCCCACTTCTGGTATGAATTTTAATTTCATCTTCCTAAAAGATTCAAGGAAAAATTTGGACATTAAAAGAATTTTAAAGATTCTTTGTTGAGTAGGTATGTTATTGAGCAATATAAACTCTAATTTCAATGACAATATTGCTTTCTGATAAGAAATATGATGAATATTAGCAACTTTTTCCAAAGGAGAGTGATTATTTTTTTGAAGTTGCTGAAGATCACTATTGTATTAAACGTGATACTTTATGCTGTCCAGGCAGATATTTTATAATATGATCTAATCATTGAATGAAGGATTATGATAAAAAGCAAGAGCAACCTTGATACCTGTGCACTCTCAAAAAATGGTGCATACCAAATAATAAATAAATGTAAAAAATGAGTGCATAGTTTTCTATGCTGTCCATCCCTTTAAAAGAATCAACAGAGTTCCATTTATATATTAATCTTGTCTTCAAAGTGAAGATCTTGTATACAGCATACAATATGAAAGAGACAGGTAAAGACGAGTAATAAGGTAGTGGAGAAATTGAAGAAAAAACGATCATACACACCAAATTACATATGAACATTGCAACTATGATAGATAGAAAAAAACGTGAAAATCTCACCAGGATGGCCGAGTGGTTAAGGCGTTGGACTTAAGATCCAATGAATTTATATCCACGTGGGTTCGAACCCCACTTCTGGTATGAATTTTAATTTCATCTTCCTAAAAGATTCAAGGAAAAATTTGGACATTAAAAGAATTTTAAAGATTCTTTGTTGAGTAGGTATGTTATTGAGCTTTATAAACTCTAATTTCAACGACAATATTGCTTTCTGATAAGAAATATGATGAATATTAGCAACTTTTTCCAAAGGAGAGTGATTATTTTTTTGAAGTTGCTGAAGATCACTATTGTATTAAACGTGATACTTTATGCTGTCCAGGCAGATATTTTATAATATGATCTAATCCTTGAATGAAGGATTATGATAAAAAGCAAGAGCAACCTTGATACCTGTGCACTCTCAAAAAATGGTGCATACCAAATAATAAATAAATGTAAAAAATGAGTGCATAGTTTTCTATGCTGTCCATCCCTTTAAAAGAATCAACAGAGTTCCATTTATATATTACTCTTGTCTTCAAAGTGAAGATCTTGTATACAGCATACAATATGAAAGAGACAGGTAAAGACGAGTAATAAGGTAGTGGAGAAATTGAAGAAAAAACGATTATACACACCAAATTACATATGAACATTGCAACTATGATAGATAGAAAAAACCTGTGAAAATCTCACCAGGATGGCCAAGTGGTTAAGGCGTTGGACTTAAGATCCAATGGATTTATATCCGCGTGGGTTCAAACCCCACTTCTGGTATGAATTTTAATTTCATCTTCCTAAAAGATTCAAGGAAAAATTTGGACATTAAAAGAATTTTAAAGATTCTTTGTTGAGTAGGTATGTTATTGAGCAATATAAACTCTAATTTCAATGACAATATTGCTTTCTGATAAGAAATATGATGAATATTAGCAACTTTTTCCAAAGGAGAGTGATTATTTTTTTGAAGTTGCTGAAGATCACTATTGTATTAAACGTGATACTTTATGCTGTCCAGGCAGATATTTTATAATATGATCTAATCCTTGAATGAAGGATTATGATAAAAAGCAAGAGCAACCTTGATACCTGTGCACTCTCAAAAAATGGTGCATACCAAATAATAAATAAATGTAAAAAATGAGTGCATAGTTTTCTATGCTGTCCATCCCTTTAAAAGAATCAACAGAGTTCCATTTATATATTACTCTTGTCTTCAAAGTGAAGATCTTGTATACAGCATACAATATGAAAGAGACAGGTAAAGACGAGTAATAAGGTAGTGGAGAAATTGAAGAGAAAACGATCATACAAACCTAATTACAGATGAACATTGCAACTATGATAGATAGAAAAAAAAAAGTGAAAATCTCACCAGGATGGCCGAGTGGTTAAGGCGTTGGACTTAAGATCCAATGGATTTATATCCACGTGGGTTCGAACCCCACTTCTGGTATGAATTTTAATTTCATCTTCCTAAAAGATTCAAGGAAAAATTTGGACATTAAAAGAATTTTAAAGATTCTTTGTTGAGTAGGTATGTTATTGAGCAATATAAACTCTAATTTCAACGACAATATTGCTTTCTGATAAGAAATATGATGAATATTAGCAACTTTTTCCAAAGGAGAGTGATTATTTTTTTGAAGTTGCTGAAGATCACTATTGTATTAAACGTGATACTTTATGCTGTCCAGGCAGATATTTTATAATATGATCTAATCCTTGAATGAAGGATTATGATAAAAAGCAAGAGCAACCTTGATACCTGTGCACTCACAAAAAATGGTGCATACCAAATAATAAATAAATGTAAAAAATGAGTGCATAGTTTTCTATGCTGTCCATCCCTTTAAAAGAATCAACAGAGTTCCATTTATATATTACTCTTGTCTTCAAAGTGAAGATCTTGTATACAGCATACAATATGAAAGAGACAGGTAAAGACGAGTAATAAGGTAGTGGAGAAATTGAAGAAAAAACGATCATACAAACCTAATTACATATGAACATTGCAACTATGATAGATAGAAAAAAAAATGTGAAAATCTCACCAGGATGGCCGAGTGGTTAAGGCGTTGGACTTAAGATCCAATGGATTTATATCCGCATGGGTTCGAACCCCACTTCTGGTATGAATTTTAATTTCATCTTCCTAAAAGATTCAAGGAAAAATTTGGACATTAAAAGAATTTTAAAGATTCTTTGTTGAGTAGGTATGTTATTGAGCAATATAAACTCTAATTTCAATGACAATATTGCTTTCTGATAAGAAATATGATGAATATTAGCAACTTTTTCCAAAGGAGAGTGATTATTTTTTTGAAGTTGCTGAAGATCACTATTGTATTAAACGTGATACTTTATGCTGTCCAGGCAGATATTTTATAATATGATCTAATCCTTGAATGAAGGATTATGATAAAAAGCAAGAGCAACCTTGATACCTGTGCACTCTCAAAAAATGGTGCATACCAAATAATAAATAAATGTAAAAAATGAGTGCATAGTTTTCTATGCTGTCCATCCCTTTAAAAGAATCAACAGAGTTCCATTTATATATTACTCTTGTCTTCAAAGTGAAGATCTTGTATACAGCATACAATATGAAAGAGACAGGTAAAGACGAGTAATAAGGTAGTGGAGAAATTGAAGAAAAAACGATCATACACACCAAATTACATATGAACATTGCAACTATGATAGATAGAAAAAAACCTGTGAAAATCTCACCAGGATGGCCGAGTGGTTAAGGCGTTGGATTTAAGATCCAATGAATTTATATCCACGTGGGTTCGAACCCCACTTCTGGTATGAATTTTAATTTCATCTTCCTAAAAGATTCAAGGAAAAATTTGGACATTAAAAGAATTTTAAAGATTCTTTGTTGAGTAGGTATGTTATTGAGCAATATAAACTCTAATTTCAATGACAATATTGCTTTCTGATAAGAAATATGATGAATATTAGCAACTTTTTCCAAAGGAGAGTGATTATTTTTTTGAAGTTGCTGAAGATCACTATTGTATTAAACGTGATACTTTATGCTGTCCAGGCAGATATTTTATAATATGATCTAATCCTTGAATGAAGGATTATGATAAAAAGCAAGAGCAACCTTGATACCTGTGCACTCACAAAAAATGGTGCATACCAAATAATAAATAAATGTAAAAAATGAGTGCATAGTTTTCTATGCTGTCCATCCCTTTAAAAGAATCAACAGAGTTCCATTTATATATTACTCATGTCTTCAAAGTGAAGATCTTGTATACAGCATACAATATGAAAGAGACAGGTAAAGACAAGTAATAAGGTAGTGGAGAAATTGAAGAAAAAACGATCATACAAACCTAATTACATATGAACATTGCAACTATGATAGATAGAAAAAAAAATGTGAAAATCTCACCAGGATGGCCGAGTGGTTAAGGCGTTGGACTTAAGATCCAATGGATTTATATCCGCGTGGGTTCGAACCCCACTTCTGGTATGAATTTTAATTTCATCTTCCTAAAAGATTCAAGGAAAAATTTGGACATTAAAAGAATTTTAAAGATTCTTTGTTGAGTAGGTATGTTATTGAGCAATATAAACTCTAATTTCAATGACAATATTGCTTTCTGATAAGAAATATGATGAATATTAGCAACTTTTTCCAAAGGAGAGTGATTATTTTTTTGAAGTTGCTGAAGATCACTATTGTATTAAACGTGATACTTTATGCTGTCCAGGCAGATATTTTATAATATGATCTAATCCTTGAATGAAGGATTATGATAAAAAGCAAGAGCAACCTTGATACCTGTGCACTCTCAAAAAATGGTGCATACCAAATAATAAATAAATGTAAAAAATGAGTGCATAGTTTTCTATGCTGTCCATCCCTTTAAAAGAATCAACAGAGTTCCATTTATATATTACTCTTGTCTTCAAAGTGAAGATCTTGTATACAGCATACAATATGAAAGAGACAGGTAAAGACGAGTAATAAGGTAGTGGAGAAATTGAAGAAAAAACGATCATACAAACCTAATTACATATGAACATTGCAACTATGATAGATAGAAAAAAAAATGTGAAAATCTCACCAGGATGGCCGAGTGGTTAAGGCGTTGGACTTAAGATCCAATGGATTTATATCCACGTGGGTTCGAACCCCACTTCTGGTATGAATTTTAATTTCATCTTCCTAAAAGATTCAAGGAAAAATTTGGACATTAAAAGAATTTTAAAGATTCTTTGTTGAGTAGGTATGTTATTGAGCAATATAAACTCTAATTTCAACGACAATATTGCTTTCTGATAAGAAATATGATGAATATTAGCAACTTTTTCCAAAGGAGAGTGATTATTTTTTTGAAGTTGCTGAAGATCACTATTGTATTAAACGTGATACTTTATGCTGTCCAGGCAGATATTTTATAATATGATCTAATCCTTGAATGAAGGATTATGATAAAAAGCAAGAGCAACCTTGATACCTGTGCACTCACAAAAAATGGTGCATACCAAATAATAAATAAATGTAAAAAATGAGTGCATAGTTTTCTATGCTGTCCATCCCTTTAAAAGAATCAACAGAGTTCCATTTATATATTACTCTTGTCTTCAAAGTGAAGATCTTGTATACAGCATACAATATGAAAGAGACAGGTAAAGACGAGTAATAAGGTAGTGGAGAAATTGAAGAAAAAACGATCATACAAACCTAATTACATATGAACATTGCAACTATGATAGATAGAAAAAAAAATGTGAAAATCTCACCAGGATGGCCGAGTGGTTAAGGCGTTGGACTTAAGATCCAATGGATTTATATCCGCGTGGGTTCGAACCCCACTTCTGGTATGAATTTTAATTTCATCTTCCTAAAAGATTCAAGGAAAAATTTGGACATTAAAAGAATTTTAAAGATTCTTTGTTGAGTAGGTATGTTATTGAGCAATATAAACTCTAATTTCAATGACAATATTGCTTTCTGATAAGAAATATGATGAATATTAGCAACTTTTTCCAAAGGAGAGTGATTATTTTTTTGAAGTTGCTGAAGATCACTATTGTATTAAACGTGATACTTTATGCTGTCCAGGCAGATATTTTATAATATGATCTAATCCTTGAATGAAGGATTATGATAAAAAGCAAGAGCAACCTTGATACCTGTGCACTCTCAAAAAATGGTGCATACCAAATAATAAATAAATGTAAAAAATGAGTGCATAGTTTTCTATGCTGTCCATCCCTTTAAAAGAATCAACAGAGTTCCATTTATATATTACTCTTGTCTTCAAAGTGAAGATCTTGTATACAGCATACAATATGAAAGAGACAGGTAAAGACGAGTAATAAGGTAGTGGAGAAATTGAAGAAAAAACGATCATACAAACCTAATTACATATGAACATTGCAACTATGATAGATAGAAAAAAAAAAGGGAAAATCTCACCAGGATGGCCGAGTGGTTAAGGCGTTGGACTTAAGATCCAATGGATTTATATCCACGTGGGTTCGAACCCCACTTCTGGTATGCATTTTAATTTCATCTTCCTAAAATATGCAAGGAAAAATTTGGACATTAAAAGAATTTTAAAGATTCTTTGTTGAGTAGGTATGTTATTGAGCAATATAAACTCTAATTTCAACGACAATATTGCTTTCTGATAAGAAATATGATGAATATTAGCAACTTTTTCCAAAGGAGAGTGATTATTTTTTTGAAGTTGCTGAAGATCACTATTGTATTAAACGTGATACTTTATGCTGTCCAGGCAGATATTTTATAATATGATCTAATCCTTGAATGAAGGATTATGATAAAAAGCAAGAGCAACCTTGATACCTGTGCACTCACAAAAAATGGTGCATACCAAATAATAAATAAATGTAAAAAATGAGTGCATAGTTTTCTATGCTGTCCATCCCTTTAAAAGAATCAACAGAGTTCCATTTATATATTACTCTTGTCTTCAAAGTGAAGATCTTGTATACAGCATACAATATGAAAGAGACAGGTAAAGACGAGTAATAAGGTAGTGGAGAAATTGAAGAAAAAACGATCATACAAACCTAATTACATATGAACATTGCAACTATGATAGATAGAAAAAAAAAAGTGAAAATCTCACCAGGATGGCCGAGTGGTTAAGGCGTTGGACTTAAGATCCAATGGATTTATATCCGCATGGGTTCGAACCCCACTTCTGGTATGAATTTTAATTTCATCTTCCTAAAAGATTCAAGGAAAAATTTGGACATTAAAAGAATTTTAAAGATTCTTTGTTGAGTAGGTATGTTATTGAGCAATATAAACTCTAATTTCAATGACAATATTGCTTTCTGATAAGAAATATGATGAATATTAGCAACTTTTTCCAAAGGAGAGTGATTATTTTTTTGAAGTTGCTGAAGATCACTATTGTATTAAACGTGATACTTTATGCTGTCCAGGCAGATATTTTATAATATGATCTAATCCTTGAATGAAGGATTATGATAAAAAGCAAGAGCAACCTTGATACCTGTGCACTCTCAAAAAATGGTGCATACCAAATAATAAATAAATGTAAAAAATGAGTGCATAGTTTTCTATGCTGTCCATCCCTTTAAAAGAATCAACAGAGTTCCATTTATATATTACTCTTGTCTTCAAAGTGAAGATCTTGTATACAGCATACAATATGAAAGAGACAGGTAAAGACGAGTAATAAGGTAGTGGAGAAATTGAAGAAAAAACGATCATACACACCAAATTACATATGAACATTGCAACTATGATAGATAGAAAAAAACCTGTGAAAATCTCACCAGGATGGCCGAGTGGTTAAGGCGTTGGATTTAAGATCCAATGAATTTATATCCACGTGGGTTCGAACCCCACTTCTGGTATGAATTTTAATTTCATCTTCCTAAAAGATTCAAGGAAAAATTTGGACATTAAAAGAATTTTAAAGATTCTTTGTTGAGTAGGTATGTTATTGAGCAATATAAACTCTAATTTCAATGACAATATTGCTTTCTGATAAGAAATATGATGAATATTAGCAACTTTTTCCAAAGGAGAGTGATTATTTTTTTGAAGTTGCTGAAGATCACTATTGTATTAAACGTGATACTTTATGCTGTCCAGGCAGATATTTTATAATATGATCTAATCCTTGAATGAAGGATTATGATAAAAAGCAAGAGCAACCTTGATACCTGTGCACTCACAAAAAATGGTGCATACCAAATAATAAATAAATGTAAAAAATGAGTGCATAGTTTTCTATGCTGTCCATCCCTTTAAAAGAATCAACAGAGTTCCATTTATATATTACTCATGTCTTCAAAGTGAAGATCTTGTATACAGCATACAATATGAAAGAGACAGGTAAAGACAAGTAATAAGGTAGTGGAGAAATTGAAGAAAAAACGATCATACAAACCTAATTACATATGAACATTGCAACTATGATAGATAGAAAAAAAAATGTGAAAATCTCACCAGGATGGCCGAGTGGTTAAGGCGTTGGACTTAAGATCCAATGGATTTATATCCGCGTGGGTTCGAACCCCACTTCTGGTATGAATTTTAATTTCATCTTCCTAAAAGATTCAAGGAAAAATTTGGACATTAAAAGAATTTTAAAGATTCTTTGTTGAGTAGGTATGTTATTGAGCAATATAAACTCTAATTTCAATGACAATATTGCTTTCTGATAAGAAATATGATGAATATTAGCAACTTTTTCCAAAGGAGAGTGATTATTTTTTTGAAGTTGCTGAAGATCACTATTGTATTAAACGTGATACTTTATGCTGTCCAGGCAGATATTTTATAATATGATCTAATCCTTGAATGAAGGATTATGATAAAAAGCAAGAGCAACCTTGATACCTGTGCACTCTCAAAAAATGGTGCATACCAAATAATAAATAAATGTAAAAAATGAGTGCATAGTTTTCTATGCTGTCCATCCCTTTAAAAGAATCAACAGAGTTCCATTTATATATTACTCTTGTCTTCAAAGTGAAGATCTTGTATACAGCATACAATATGAAAGAGACAGGTAAAGACGAGTAATAAGGTAGTGGAGAAATTGAAGAAAAAACGATCATACAAACCTAATTACATATGAACATTGCAACTATGATAGATAGAAAAAAAAAAGGGAAAATCTCACCAGGATGGCCGAGTGGTTAAGGCGTTGGACTTAAGATCCAATGGATTTATATCCACGTGGGTTCGAACCCCACTTCTGGTATGAATTTTAATTTCATCTTCCTAAAAGATTCAAGGAAAAATTTGGACATTAAAAGAATTTTAAAGATTCTTTGTTGAGTAGGTATGTTATTGAGCAATATAAACTCTAATTTCAACGACAATATTGCTTTCTGATAAGAAATATGATGAATATTAGCAACTTTTTCCAAAGGAGAGTGATTATTTTTTTGAAGTTGCTGAAGATCACTATTGTATTAAACGTGATACTTTATGCTGTCCAGGCAGATATTTTATAATATGATCTAATCCTTGAATGAAGGATTATGATAAAAAGCAAGAGCAACCTTGATACCTGTGCACTCACAAAAAATGGTGCATACCAAATAATAAATAAATGTAAAAAATGAGTGCATAGTTTTCTATGCTGTCCATCCCTTTAAAAGAATCAACAGAGTTCCATTTATATATTACTCTTGTCTTCAAAGTGAAGATCTTGTATACAGCATACAATATGAAAGAGACAGGTAAAGACGAGTAATAAGGTAGTGGAGAAATTGAAGAAAAAACGATCATACAAACCTAATTACATATGAACATTGCAACTATGATAGATAGAAAAAAAAATGTGAAAATCTCACCAGGATGGCCGAGTGGTTAAGGCGTTGGACTTAAGATCCAATGGATTTATATCCGCGTGGGTTCGAACCCCACTTCTGGTATGAATTTTAATTTCATCTTCCTAAAAGATTCAAGGAAAAATTTGGACATTAAAAGAATTTTAAAGATTCTTTGTTGAGTAGGTATGTTATTGAGCAATATAAACTCTAATTTCAACGACAATATTGCTTTCTGATAAGAAATATGATGAATATTAGCAACTTTTTCCAAAGGAGAGTGATTATTTTTTTGAAGTTGCTGAAGATCACTATTGTATTAAACGTGATACTTTATGCTGTCCAGGCAGATATTTTATAATATGATCTAATCCTTGAATGAAGGATTATGATAAAAAGCAAGAGCAACCTTGATACCAGTGCACTCTCAAAAAATGGTGCATACCAAATAATAAATAAATGTAAAAAATGAGTGCATAGTTTTCTATGCTGTCCATCCCTTTAAAAGAATCAACAGAGTTCCATTTATATATTACTCTTGTCTTCAAAGTGAAGATCTTGTATACAGCATACAATATGAAAGAGACAGGTAAAGACGAGTAATAAGGTAGTGGAGAAATTGAAGAAAAAACGATCATACAAACCTAATTACATATGAACATTGCAACTATGATAGATAGAAAAAAAAAGGGAAAATCTCACCAGGATGGCCGAGTGGTTAAGGCATTGGACTTAAGATCCAATGGATTTATATCCGCGTGGGTTCGAACCCCACTTCTGGTATGAATTTTAATTTCATCTTCCTAAAAGATTCAAGGAAAAATTTGGACATTAAAAGAATTTTAAAGATTCTTTGTTGAGTAGGTATGTTATTGAGCAATATAAACTCTAATTTCAACGACAATATTGCTTTCTGATAAGAAATATGATGAATATTAGCAACTTTTTCCAAAGGAGAGTGATTATTTTTTTGAAGTTGCTGAAGATCACTATTGTATTAAACGTGATACTTTATGCTGTCCAGGCAGATATTTTATAATATGATCTAATCCTTGAATGAAGGATTATGATAAAAAGCAAGAGCAACCTTGATACCTGTGCACTCACAAAAAATGGTGCATACCAAATAATAAATAAATGTAAAAAATGAGTGCATAGTTTTCTATGCTGTCCATCCCTTTAAAAGAATCAACAGAGTTCCATTTATATATTACTCTTGTCTTCAAAGTGAAGATCTTGTATACAGCATACAATATGAAAGAGACAGGTAAAGACGAGTAATAAGGTAGTGGAGAAATTGAAGATAAAACGATCATACAAACCTAATTACATATGAACATTGCAACTATGATAGATAGAAAAAAAAATGTGTAAATCTCACCAGGATGGCCGAGTGGTTAAGGCGTTGGACTTAAGATCCAATGGATTTATATCCGCGTGGGTTCGAACCCCACTTCTGGTATGAATTTTAATTTCATCTTCCTAAAAGATTCAAGGAAAAATTTGGACGTTAAAAGAATTTTAAAGATTCTTTGTTGAGTAGGTATGTTATTGAGCAATATAAACTCTAATTTCAATGACAATATTGCTTTCTGATAAGAAATATGATGAATATTAGCAACTTTTTCCAAAGGAGAGTGATTATTTTTTTGAAGTTGCTGAAGATCACTATTGTATTAAACGTGATACTTTATGCTGTCCAGGCAGATATTTTATAATATGATCTAATCCTTGAATGAAGGATTATGATAAAAAGCAAGAGCAACCTTGATACCTGTGCACTCTCAAAAAATGGTGCATACCAAATAATAAATAAATGTAAAAAATGAGTGCATAGTTTTCTATGCTGTCCATCCCTTTAAAAGAATCAACAGAGTTCCATTTATATATTACTCTTATCTTCAAAGTGAAGATCTTGTATACAGCATACAATATGAAAGAGACAGGTAAAGACGAGTAATAAGGTAGTGGAGAAATTGAAGAAAAAACGATTATACACACCAAATTATATATGAACATTGCAACTATGATAGATAGAAAAAACCTGTGAAAATCACACCAGGATGGCCGAGTGGTTAAGGCGTTGGACTTAAGATCCAATGGATTTATATCCGCGTGGGTTCGAACCCCACTTCTGGTATGAATTTTAATTTCATCTTCCTAAAAGATTCAAGGAAAAATTTGGACATTAAAAGAATTTTAAAGATTCTTTGTTGAGTAGGTATGTTATTGAGCAATATAAACTCTAATTTCAACGACAATATTGCTTTCTGATAAGAAATATGATGAATATTAGCAACTTTTTCCAAAGGAGAGTGATTATTTTTTTGAAGTTGCTGAAGATCACTATTGTATTAAACGTGATACTTTATGCTGTCCAGGCAGATATTTTATAATATGATCTAATCCTTGAATGAAGGATTATGATAAAAAGCAAGAGCAACCTTGATACCTGTGCACTCACAAAAAATGGTGCATACCAAATAATAAATAAATGTAAAAAATGAGTGCATAGTTTTCTATGCTGTCCATCCCTTTAAAAGAATCAACAGAGTTCCATTTATATATTACTCTTGTCTTCAAAGTGAAGATCTTGTATACAGCATACAATATGAAAGAGACAGGTAAAGACGAGTAATAAGGTAGTGGAGAAATTGAAGATAAAACGATCATACAAACCTAATTACATATGAACATTGCAACTATGATAGATAGAAAAAAAAATGTGTAAATCTCACCAGGATGGCCGAGTGGTTAAGGCGTTGGACTTAAGATCCAATGGATTTATATCCGCGTGGGTTCGAACCCCACTTCTGGTATGAATTTTAATTTCATCTTCCTAAAAGATTCAAGGAAAAATTTGGACGTTAAAAGAATTTTAAAGATTCTTTGTTGAGTAGGTATGTTATTGAGCAATATAAACTCTAATTTCAATGACAATATTGCTTTCTGATAAGAAATATGATGAATATTAGCAACTTTTTCCAAAGGAGAGTGATTATTTTTTTGAAGTTGCTGAAGATCACTATTGTATTAAACGTGATACTTTATGCTGTCCAGGCAGATATTTTATAATATGATCTAATCCTTGAATGAAGGATTATGATAAAAAGCAAGAGCAACCTTGATACCTGTGCACTCTCAAAAAATGGTGCATACCAAATAATAAATAAATGTAAAAAATGAGTGCATAGTTTTCTATGCTGTCCATCCCTTTAAAAGAATCAACAGAGTTCCATTTATATATTACTCTTATCTTCAAAGTGAAGATCTTGTATACAGCATACAATATGAAAGAGACAGGTAAAGACGAGTAATAAGGTAGTGGAGAAATTGAAGAAAAAACGATTATACACACCAAATTACATATGAACATTGCAACTATGATAGATAGAAAAAACCTGTGAAAATCACACCAGGATGGCCGAGTGGTTAAGGCGTTGGACTTAAGATCCAATGGATTTATATCCACGTGGGTTCGAACCCCACTTCTGGTATGAATTTTAATTTCATCTTCCTAAAAGATTCAAGGAAAAATTTGGACATTAAAAGAATTTTAAAGATTCTTTGTTGAGTAGGTATGTTATTGAGCAATATAAACTCTAATTTCAACGACAATATTGCTTTCTGATAAGAAATATGATGAATATTAGCAACTTTTTCCAAAGGAGAGTGATTATTTTTTTGAAGTTGCTGAAGATCACTATTGTATTAAACGTGATACTTTATGCTGTCCAGGCAGATATTTTATAATATGATCTAATCCTTGAATGAAGGATTATGATAAAAAGCAAGAGCAACCTTGATACCTGTGCACTCTCAAAAAATGGTGCATACCAAATAATAAATTAATGTAAAAAATGAGTGCATAGTTTTCTATGCTGTCCATCCCTTTAAAAGAATAACAGAGTTCCATTTATATATTACTCTTGTCTTCAAAGTGAAGATCTTGTATACAGCATACAATATGGAAGAGACAGGTAAAGACGAGTAATAAGGTAGTGGAGAAATTGAAGAAAAAACGATCATACAAACCTAATTACATATGAACATTGCAACTATGATAGATAGAAAAAAGAATGTGAAAATCTCACCAGGATGGCTGAGTGATTAAGGCGTTGGACTTAAGATCCAATGGATTTATATCCACGTGGGTTCGAACCCCACTTCTGGTATGAATTTTAATTTCATCTTCCTAAAAGATTCAAGGAAAAATTTGGACATTAAAAGAATTTTAAAGATTCTTTGTTGAGTAGGTATGTTATTGAGCAATATAAACTCTAATTTCAACGACAATATTGCTTTCTGATAAGAAATATGATGAATATTAGCAACTTTTTCCAAAGGAGAGTGATTATTTTTTTTAAGTTGCTGAAGATCACTATTGTATTAAACGTGATACTTTATGCTGTCCAGGCAGATATTTTATAATATGATCTAATCTTTGAATGAAGGATTATGATAAAAAGCAAGAGCAACCTTGATACCTGTGCACTCTCAAAAAATGGTGCATACCAAATAATAAATAAATGTAAAAAATGAGTGCATAGTTTTCTATGCTGTCCATCCCTTTAAAAGAATCAACAGAGTTCCATTTATATATTACTCTTATCTTCAAAGTGAAGATCTTGTATACAGCATACAATATGAAAGAGACAGGTAAAGACGAGTAATAAGGTAGTGGAGAAATTGAAGAAAAAACGATTATACACACCAAATTACCATTGAACATTGCAACTATGATAGATAGAAAAAACCTGTGAAAATCTCACCAGGATGGCCGAGTGGTTAAGGCGTTGGACTTAAGATCCAATGGATTTATATCTGCGTCGGTTCGAACCCCACTTCTGGTATGAATTTTAATTTCATCTTCCTAAAAGATAAAAGGAAAAATTTGGACATTAAAAGAAATTTAAAGATTTTTTGTTGAGTAGGTATGTTATTGAGCTTTAGAAACTCTAATTTCAACGACAATATTGCTTTCTGATAAGAAATATGATGATTTATAGCAACTATTTCCAAATGAGAGTGATTATTTTTTTTGAAGTTGCTGAAGATCACTATTGTATTAAGCGTGATACTTTATGCTGTCCAGGCAGATATTTTTTAATATGATCTAATCCTTGAATGAAGGATTATGATAAAAAGCAAGAGCAACCTTGATACCTGTGCACTCTCAAAAAATGGTGCATACCAAATAATAAATAAATGTAAAAAATGAGTGCATAGTTTTCTATGCTGTCCATCCTTTTAAAAGAATAACAGAGTTCCATTTATATATTACTCTTGTCTTCAAAGTGAAGATCTTGTATACAGCATACAATATGGAAGAGACAGGTAAAGACGAGTAATAAGGTAGTGGAGAAATTGAAGAAAAAACGATCATACAAACCTAATTACATATGAACATTGCAACTATGATAGATAGAAAAAAGAATGTGAAAATCTCACCAGGATGGCCGAGTGATTAAGGCGTTGGACTTAAGATCCAATGGATTTATATCCACGTGGGTTCGAACCCCACTTCTGGTATGAATTTTAATTTCATCTTCCTAAAAGATTCAAGGAAAAATTTGGACATTAAAAGAATTTTAAAGATTCTTTGTTGAGTAGGTATGTTATTGAGCAATATAAACTCTAATTTCAACGACAATATTGCTTTCTGATAAGAAATATGATGAATATTAGCAACTTTTTCCAAAGGAGAGTGATTATTTTTTTTAAGTTGCTGAAGATCACTATTGTATTAAACGTGATACTTTATGCTGTCCAGGCAGATATTTTATAATATGATCTAATCTTTGAATGAAGGATTATGATAAAAAGCAAGAGCAACCTTGATACCTGTGCACTCTCAAAAAATGGTGCATACCAAATAATAAATAAATGTAAAAAATGAGTGCATAGTTTTCTATGCTGTCCATCCCTTTAAAAGAATCAACAGAGTTCCATTTATATATTACTCTTATCTTCAAAGTGAAGATCTTGTATACAGCATACAATATGAAAGAGACAGGTAAAGACGAGTAATAAGGTAGTGGAGAAATTGAAGAAAAAACGATTATACACACCAAATTACCATTGAACATTGCAACTATGATAGATAGAAAAAACCTGTGAAAATCTCACCAGGATGGCCGAGTGGTTAAGGCGTTGGACTTAAGATCCAATGGATTTATATCTGCGTGGGTTCGAACCCCACTTCTGGTATGAATTTTAATTTCATCTTCCTAAAAGATAAAAGGAAAAATTTGGACATTAAAAGAAATTTAAAGATTTTTTGTTGAGTAGGTATGTTATTGAGCTTTAGAAACTCTAATTTCAACGACAATATTGCTTTCTGATAAGAAATATGATGATTTATAGCAACTATTTCCAAATGAGAGTGATTATTTTTTTTGAAGTTGCTGAAGATCACTATTGTATTAAGCGTGATACTTTATGCTGTCCAGGCAGATATTTTTTAATATGATCTAATCCTTGAATGAAGGATTATGATAAAAAGCAAGAGCAACCTTGATACCTGTGCACTCTCAAAAAATGGTGCATACCAAATAATAAATAAATGTAAAAAATGAGTGCATAGTTTTCTATGCTGTCCATCCTTTTAAAAGAATAACAGAGTTCCATTTATATATTACTCTTGTCTTCAAAGTGAAGATCTTGTATACAGCATACAATATGAAAGAGACAGGTAAAGACGAGTAATAAGGTAGTGGAGAAATTGAAGAAAAAACGATCATAGAAACCTAATTACATATGAACATTGCAACTATGATAGATAGAAAAAAGAATGTGAAAATCTCACCAGGATGGCCGAGTGGTTAAGGCGTTGGACTTAAGATCCAATGGATTTATATCCGCGTTGGTTCAAACCCCACTTCTGGTATGAATTTTAATTTCATCTTCCTAAAAGATAAAAGGAAAAATTTGGACATTAAAAGAATTTTAAAGATTCTTTGTTGAGTAGGTATGTTATTGAGCTTTATAAACTCTAATTTCAACGACAATATTGCTTTCTGATAAGAAATATTATGAATATTAGCAACTATTTCCAAAGGAGAGTGATTATTTTTTTGAAGTTGCTGAAGATCACTATTGTATTAAACATGATACTTTATGCTGTCCAGGCAGATATTTTATAATATGATCTAATCCTTGAATGAAGGATTATGATAAAAAGCAAGAGCAACCTTGATACCTGTGCACTCTCAAAAAATGGTGCATACCAAATAATAAATAAATGTAAAAAATGAGTGCATAGTTTTCTATGCTGTCCATCCTTTTAAAAGAATAACAGAGTTCCATTTATATATTACTCTTGTCTTCAAAGTGAAGATCTTGTATACAGCATACAATATGAAAGAGACAGGTAAAGACGAGTAATAAGGTAGTGGAGAAATTGAAGAAAAAACGATCATAGAAACCTAATTACATATGAACATTGCAACTATGATAGATAGAAAAAAACCTGTGAAAATCTCACCAGGATGGCCGAGTGGTTAAGGCGTTGGACTTAAGATCCAATGGATTTATATCCACATGGGTTCAAACCCCACTTCTGGGATGAATTTTAATTTCATCTTCCTAAAAGATAAAAGGAAAAATTTGGACATTAAAAGAAATTTAAAGATTTTTTGTTGAGTAGGTATGTTATTGAGCTTTAGAAACTCTAATTTCAATGACAATATTGCTTTCTGATAAGAAATATGATGAATTATAGCAACTATTTCCAAATGAGAGTGATTATTTTTTTTGAAGTTGCTGAAGATCACTATTGTATTAAGCGTGATACTTTATGCTGTCCAGGCAGATATTTTTTAATATGATCTAATCCTTGAATGAAGGATTATGATAAAAAGCAAGAGCAACCTTGATACCTGTGCACTCTCAAAAAATGGTGCATACCAAATAATAAATAAATGTAAAAAATGAGTGCATAGTTTTCTATGCTGTCCATCCCTTTAAAAGAATCAACAGAGTTCCATTTATATATTACTCTTGTCTTCAAAGTGAAGATCTTGTATACAGCATACAATATGAAAGAGACAGGTAAAGACGAGTAATAAGGTAGTGGAGAAATTGAAGAAAAAACGATTATACACACCAAATTACCATTGAACATTGCAACTATGATAGATAGAAAAAACCTGTGAAAATCTCACCAGGATGGCCGAGTGGTTAAGGCGTTGGACTTAAGATCCAATGGATTTATATCTGCGTGGGTTCGAACCCCACTTCTTGTATGAATTTTAATTTCATCTTCCTAAAAGATAAAAGGAAAAATTTGGACATTAAAAGAAATTTAAAGATTTTTTGTTGAGTAGGTATGTTATTGAGCTTTAGAAACTCTAATTTCAACGACAATATTGCTTTCTGATAAGAAATATGATGATTTATAGCAACTATTTCCAAATGAGAGTGATTATTTTTTTTGAAGTTGCTGAAGATCACTATTGTATTAAGCGTGATACTTTATGCTGTCCAGGCAGATATTTTTTAATATGATCTAATCCTTGAATGAAGGATTATGATAAAAAGCAAGAGCAACCTTGATACCTGTGCACTCTCAAAAAATGGTGCATACCAAATAATAAATAAATGTAAAAAATGAGTGCATAGTTTTCTATGCTGTCCATCCTTTTAAAAGAATAACAGAGTTCCATTTATATATTACTCTTGTCTTCAAAGTGAAGATCTTGTATACAGCATACAATATGAAAGAGACAGGTAAAGACGAGTAATAAGGTAGTGGAGAAATTGAAGAAAAAACGATCATAGAAACCTAATTACATATGAACATTGCAACTATGATAGATAGAAAAAAGAATGTGAAAATCTCACCAGGATGGCCGAGTGGTTAAGGCGTTGGACTTAAGATCCAATGGATTTATATCCGCGTTGGTTCAAACCCCACTTCTGGTATGAATTTTAATTTCATCTTCCTAAAAGATAAAAGGAAAAATTTGGACATTAAAAGAATTTTAAAGATTCTTTGTTGAGTAGGTATGTTATTGAGCTTTATAAACTCTAATTTCAACGACAATATTGCTTTCTGATAAGAAATATTATGAATATTAGCAACTATTTCCAAAGGAGAGTGATTATTTTTTTGAAGTTGCTGAAGATCACTATTGTATTAAACATGATACTTTATGCTGTCCAGGCAGATATTTTATAATATGATCTAATCCTTGAATGAAGGATTATGATAAAAAGCAAGAGCAACCTTGATACCTGTGCACTCTCAAAAAATGGTGCATACCAAATAATAAATAAATGTAAAAAATGAGTGCATAGTTTTCTATGCTGTCCATCCTTTTAAAAGAATAACAGAGTTCCATTTATATATTACTCTTGTCTTCAAAGTGAAGATCTTGTATACAGCATACAATATGAAAGAGACAGGTAAAGACGAGTAATAAGGTAGTGGAGAAATTGAAGAAAAAACGATCATAGAAACCTAATTACATATGAACATTGCAACTATGATAGATAGAAAAAAGAATGTGAAAATCTCACCAGGATGGCCGAGTGGTTAAGGCGTTGGACTTAAGATCCAATGGATTTATATCCGTGTGGGTTCAAACCCCACTTCTGGTATGAATTTTAATTTCATCTTCCTAAAAGATTCAAGGAAAAATTTGGACATTAAAAGAGTTTTAAAGATTCTTTGTTGAGTAGGTATGTTATTGAGCAATATAAACTCTAATTTCAACGACAATATTGCTTTCTGATAAGAAATATGATGAATTATAGCAACTATTTCCAAATGAGAGTGATTATTTTTTTTGAAGTTGCTGAAGATCACTATTGTATTAAGCGTGATACTTTATGCTGTCCAGGCAGATATTTTTTAATATGATCTAATCCTTGAATGAAGGATTATGATAAAAAGCAAGAGCAACCTTGATACCTGTGCACTCTCAAAAAATGGTGCATACCAAATAATAAATAAATGTAAAAAATGAGTGCATAGTTTTCTATGCTGTCCATCCCTTTAAAAGAATCAACAGAGTTCCATTTATATATTACTCTTGTCTTCAAAGTGAAGATCTTGTATACAGCATACAATATGAAAGAGACAGGTAAAGACGAGTAATAAGGTAGTGGAGAAATTGAAGAAAAAACGATTATACACACCAAATTACATATGAACATTGCAACTATGATAGATAGAAAAAAATCTGTGAAAATCTCACCAGGATGGCAGAGTGGTTAAGGCGTTGGACTTAAGATCCAATGGATTTATATCCGCGTGGGTTCGAACCCCACTTCTGGTATGAATTTTAATTTCATCTTCCTAAAAGATTCAAGGAAAAATTTGGACATTAAAAGAATTTTAAAGATTCTTTGTTGAGTAGGTATGTTATTGAGCTTTATAAACTCTAATTTCAACGACAATATTGCTTTCTGATAAGAAATATGATGAATATTAGCAACTATTTCCAAATAAGAGTGATTATTTTTTTTGAAGTTGCTGAAGATCACTATTGTATTAAACGTGATACTTTATGCTGTCCAGGCAGATATTTTATAATATGATCTAATCCTTGAATGAAGGATTATGATAAAAAGCAAGAGCAACCTTGATACCTGTGCACTCTCAAAAAATGGTGCATACCAAATAATAAATAAATGTAAAAAATGAGTGCATAGTTTTCTATGCTGTCCATCCCTTTAAAAGAATCAACAGAGTTCCATTTATATATTACTCTTGTCTTCAAAGTGAAGATCTTGTATACAGCATACAATATAAAAGAGAGAGGTAAAGACGAGTAATAAGGTAGTGGAGAAATTGAAGAAAAAACGATCATACACACCAAATTACATATGAACATTGCAATTACGATAGATAGAAAAAAAAACTGTGAAAATCTTACCAGGATGGCCGAGTGGTAAAGACGTTGGGCTTAAGATCCAATGGATTTATATCTGCATGTGTTCAAACCCCACTTCTGGTATGAATTTTAGTTTCATCTTCCTGAAAGATTCAAGGAAAAAGTTGGACATTAAAAGAATTTGAAAGATTCTTTGTTGAGTAGGTATGATATTGAGCTTTATAAACTCTAATTTCTACAACAATTTTGCTTGATCAGAAATATGATGAATATTAGCAACTATTTCTAAATGAGAGTGATTATTTTTTTGAAGTTGCTGAAGATCACTATTGTATTAAACGTGATACTTTATGCTGTCCAGGCAGATATTTTATAGTATGATCTAATCCTTGAATGAAGGATTATGATAAAAAGCAAAAGCAACCTTGATACCTGTGCACTCTCAAAAAATGGTGCATACCAAATAATAAATAAATGTAAAAAATGAGTGCATAGTTTTCAATGGTGTCCATCCCTTTAAAGAATTAACAGCGTTCCAATTATATATTACTCTTGTCTTCAAAGTGAAGATCTTGTATACAGCATACAATATGAAAGAGATGGGTAAAGACGAGTAATAAGGTAGTGGAGAAATTGAAGAAAAAACGATCATACACACCAAATTACATATGAACATTGCAATTATGATAGATAGAAAAAACCTGTCAAAATCTCACCAGGATGGCCGAGTGGTTAAGGCGTTGGACTTAAGATCCAATGGATTTATATACGTGTGGGTTTGAACCCCACTTCTGGTATGAATCTTAATTTCATCTTCCTAAAAGATTCAAGGAAAAATTTGGACATTAAAAGAAATTTAAAGATTCTTTGTTGAGTACGTATGTTATTGAGCTTTATAAACTCTAATTTCAACGACAATATTGCTTTCTGATAAGAAATATGATGAATATTAGCAACTATTTCCAAACAAGAGTAATTATTTTTTTGAAGTTGCTGAAGATCACTATTGTATTAAACGTGATACTTTATGCTGTCCAGGCAGATATTTTATAATATGATCTAATCCTTGAATGAAGGATTATGATAAAAAGCAAGTGCAACCTTGATACCTGTGCTCTCTTAAAAAATGGTGCATTCCAAATAATAAGTAAATGTAAAAAATGAGTGCATAGTTTTCTATGCTGTCCATCCCTTTAAAAGAATCAACAGAGTTCCATTTACATATTTCTCTTGTCTTCAAAGTGAAGATCTTGTATACAGCATACAATATGAAAGAGACAGGTAAAGACGAATAATAAGGTAGTGGAGAAATTGAAGAAAAAACGATCATACACACCAAATTACATATGAACATTGCAACTATGATAGATAGAAAAAAACCTGTGAAAATCTCACCAGGATGGCTGAGTGGTTAAGGCTTTGGAATTAACATCCAATGGATTTATAATCGCGTGGGTTCGAACCCCTCTTCTGCTATGAATTTTAATTTCATCTTCCTAAAAGATTAAAGGAAAAATTTGGACATTAAAAGAATTTTAAAGAATTTTTGTTGAGTAGGTATGTTATTGAGCTTTATAAACTCTAATTTCAACGACAATATTGCTTTCTGATAAGAAATATGATGAATTATAGCAACTATTTCCAAATGAGAGTGATTATTTTTTTTGAAGTTGCTGAAGATCACTATTGTATTAAGCGTTATACTTTATGCTGTCCAGGCGGATATTTTTTAATATGATCTAATCCTTGAATGAAGGATTATGATAAAAAGCAAGAGCAACCTTGATAACTATGCACTCTCAAAAAATGGTGCATACCAAATAATAAATAAATGTAAAAAATGAGTGCATAGTTTTCTATGCTGTCCATCCCTTTAAAAGAATCAACAGAGTTCCATTTATATATTACTCTTGTCTTCAAAGTGAAGATCTTGTATACAGCATACAATATGAAAGAGACAGGTAAAGACGAGTAATAAGGTAGTGGAGAAATTGAAGAAAAAACGATCATATACACCAAATTACATATGAACATTGCAACTATGATAGATAGAAAAAAAAATGTGAAAATCTCACCAGGATGGCCGAGTGGTTAAGGCGTTGGACTTAAGATCCAATGGATTTATATCCGCGTGGGTTCGAACCCCACTTCTGGTATGAGTTTTAATTTCATCTTCCTAAAAAATTCAAGGAAAAATTTGGACATTAAAAGAATTTGAAATATTCTTTGTTGAGTAGGTATGTTATTGAGCAATATAAACTCTAATTTCAATGACAATATTGATTTCTGATAAGAAATATGATGAATTATAGCAACTATTTCCAAATGAGTGATTATTTTTTTTGAAGTTGCTGAAGATCCCTATTGTATTAAACATGATACTTTATGCTGTCCAGGCAGATATTTTATAATATGATCTAATTCTTGAATGAAGGATTATGATAAAAAGCAAGAGCAACCTTGATACCTGTGCACTCTCAAAAAATGGTGCATACCAAATAATAAATAAATGTAAAAAATGAGTGCATAGTTTTCTATGCTGTCCATCCCTTTAAAAGAATCAACAGAGTTCCATTTGATCAAAGTCGTATAATTGGATGAACGAAAGTATATTGGTTTAATATTGGTTTGCCGTGCGTATTGCGAAGCGTACGCCACATGTTTCGTGACGTGGTGCGTTCGCACGGTAAAATACGCACGCACACACTCGCATTACAACAGTTAGTCATTTATATAATTTCATATTGGTTCTGTTACACTGTAATTCAGGAGCAGATAGTATTCGGTTTATTATTAGTCTATATATATATATATATATATATATATATATATATATGTTGATTATATGTACATTGTAGTGTTATTAAAGGTTTAGGTAATAGGAAAGGTGTCATGCCTGATATCATATTGAAGCCCTAATTATCAGCAGCTGTCCGGTGCAGTCGGCGAAGAGATCTCACATTGCATACTTTAGTTATTGATATTAAAGAGTAAAACCTTTGTATGATACTGGCTATGAAAAGGAGCAGACCCCCTGGAGAGAAGACCCCCACCTTTGGATTCCTTAGATTGAATCAACCTATTACCTGTCTGGCCTGGACCCACCCAACGTCTGGACCTATAGAAACAATCTACGTCATCTCTATTGTTCACAATGAAACACTGACTGTATATATATTAGCTGCATCTCACTGGGGCCTCAGTCAACTCTGACACAATATTCTATACAGAATATTGTCCATCGGGTCCGGTGGGTGCGCAGCGTGCGCAAGCGATTGCATTGATATGTACTTATCTTTTGGTATCGGCTGTGCTGTACTGTACTTTATCATGATATAATAATGTATTGAATTGTTGACTATTTACATCTGTTAAAAATAAATCACTTTGTGCTTTGGACACACATTCAATTGATTGGGCAATGCTTATTTTAAAACGATAGAATTACTTTAATAATTTGGGGGCTCGTCAGTTTGGAGTTACGTTACCGGCAGGTATGCAACGCTTACGATATTCGGTTCCTCAACAAAGGGTGGATTGACGGACGCGTCGCATAAAGCAGGAAAGAACTTAATGCGTCTAATACCTGTGGTTCACTGTGTGTTGCGAAACCGAATGTCCGTTGTTGCATAGACTGAAGGAACGCTAATTAGAATCTAGGGACAAGAAAAAAAAAAAAAAGTTTCTTTTTATTGTCGTTTTAATGGTTTAAAGTGTATTGCATTGCTGTGCGTATGTGTACTTCCTGCTGTGCATACGCAAACTTCCGGTAGATTTGCCACGTGGTTGAACAATTGTTTTGATAGTTATTATATGCATAGTATAATTACTTGTGAAAGCCTCTGAGACATTATTACGGTTGTTGGGAACTTTCAATTTTCTGCGCAGAAAAGGTGTATAGTGTGCGATTTTGTAACGTAGATACACTGTTTATTGTTGAGGTGCTTAGTTGCTGTCTGACGAGGTGGATTGCCCAACTGAAGGACGGTATACAGGGCAGGTATACCGAATGCGAAAACCGGGTTTTCGCAAAGCGCTACCAATAGATCGCAAGGTTTACTAATAATTAGTATTGGTAGGCAGTGCGATCCGATCGCACCGTTAGTGCGAATTGGTGAAGCAGCTAGGAGGAATTATACTGGAAAGGCAGGTTGATTGTATTAACTTGCGCTCCCAGCGATAATAAACTCAGCAGATTTTTGTGGTTGAGCCAGGGTATCGAGGAGCTGATAGCCCTTGGGGCCCACAGTGATATTTCTGTATTAGGGATCCTCGCCAGGGGCGAGAAAAGTGAGTGAACGCGGCTAAAGGAAATACGTTCACCGAGCATTAGAGATCTTTAGGTGTGATTGTAGCAACAGAGTTGAAATTATTAGGTGGAAAGAACAGAGCATTGCGGTGTGTCTGTATTTCACATTTGGCCGGAAGGAACAGAGCATTGCTGTGTGTCTGTGTTCCGGGTAGAAGGTATATTGTTCAACATGGGTGCTAGGCATACGCTAGAGATTGCCAATTTACTGCCTAAGGAAGGTCTTATTGAGTCAGCGAGATTTCTCATGTGTGCAAAATATGGTGCATACGCAACTGTGTATTGTGACACGTGGGTCGAAATGACCAAAGATTGTGATAGGCCTTTCCCAACAACAGGGAGTTTTAATGCAGAGGTGCTAAATACCGTAAAAGATAAAGTACGGTTGATTAAGTCAACGAAAGTGAGAAATGCACATGATCATTGTTTAAAATCGTGGCAAATGGAAGGTAACACGTGGCAGAGCAGCGAACGCACAGCGGAAGTGAGTGTAAGGAAAAACACGTGTTCAGCGGAAGTAAGCGTACCGGAAACAAGCATTCCGGAAGTGTGCGTTGCAAAGCGTGGCGAACTGAGCGCAAACACGCCCCCGATAAATTCGGTCGGGGCGGGAAGTACAGCCAATACCAAAAATGTAAAAACTGTAACTAGTAAGTTGTATGTTGTTTTAAGTAACGTTAAAAGTAATGTTTCAGGACAAAGAAGAGGAACGGTCCCACCAGCAGGGGCAGCTGCTGAAAGTGGTGAGAATAATGAAAAGGTTAACACAGGGGGAGACATCCATTGTACTGCAGCAGCAATTTCAGCAACTAGTTTTAGTGATTTGGTAGACTTACATCCTGTCTGCACAGCAGCAGTTCCCAATGGGAAAGCAGACAGGAATAGTGATGTTCCCTTAAAACATGTAGCAAAGCATGATCCATGCACTAGGTCTGAAACATTTTCAATTTTGTCTGATTTCCCTGATCCTAGGAAAGATTTGACCAAATGTCAGCAGTTTATTAGATATTATGGTAATGTGTATGAGCCAACTAATAAAGATTGGCGAGTATTATTGAAGGCCTGTCTTCCTCTCAATACTGATATACAAACGTTCATTAATGATTGTATGTTGGAGGAGGATGAATCCTTAACCGAGGATGATAATCAGGACAATATTACAAATATAATCACACAGTTGGCCATATATTTCCCAGTGATAGTGGACTGGAGTAAAATTTTTAGTATCCAGCAAAAATATAGTGAAAATGCAACAGACTACTTTTGCAGGGCTCTGATGGAGATGGTCAAATATACTGGGATACCAGACATAAAAGATAATGAAGATTACAGAGAGGTTGCTGTTCACGTTCTAATGGATGGACTCAGGGAAAACTTGAAAAAAAGGGTGCAAACTTCATTACCATACTGGAGAGGAAGTACTGTAAGTGTTCTCAGGGAGTCAGCTACAGAACATGATAGAAGTATGAATAAACAGAAAGAGACACTAAGTGATAGGGTAATGATTGTAAGTATCCCAGCACTAGAGGGACTGCACACACGACCACCAGCATACAACCCACATAATAAGAAACATAGAAAAATCAGGTGTTTTAAGTGTAACGAAGAAGGCCATTTAGCAAGAGATTGTAAAAAAGAAGAGAAACAACATGAGTTGAGAAAGTGTTTTAGATGCACTAAAATGGGACACCAAGCACAGGACTGTACAATGACAAGAGCGGAAGCAAAGAGACTTGGCCCATCTAAGGGGGAATCACATAGACACCCACAGAGACGGCGCACACAAGTCTCGGAGACTTCTCAACAGTTTCCTGTGCACCTCATAGCAGCCAATTCCTGGGGGAGAAATATAGCCGACTCAAGAGTTAATCTGTGGTGAGCATTAAGGTGCAAAATGTAGAAAGAAACTTATTTTTTTTAAAAAAGTAATCTTTGTTGATTTTGTTTGTTCGTTTTATGTTGTCACATGTTTGTTTTCCTAAATCGCTAGCCGACGGCAAAGAATAGAAATGTTTGTTTTGTTTGCTGTTTTGAGATAACTATCTTGTTTTTCTTTTCACATATAGAGGGGACACAAAAGAAGTATAGACAAGTGTTTAAAAGGGGTGAGATAGAGAAATAGAAGAATTACTCTTGAAAGACTAATTAACAATAGACAATTGGAACACTCTTTTGTTTTAGGCTGCAGTGAGTCATGATAATTTGTTTGGCCGAGAATCATTATCCAACAATGAAGTATGTACATACTTTGCTCCAAAATATAGTTTTATGTATTTCAGAGAAAACATGAGTCACTAAGAGTAAATTTTTCATTTCGCTATCATAAGTTAGAAAAGTCCGTTGAAAAGGTATGTAGTCAATGAGATACCGAGTTCTTAATGAACAAATGACGGACGACACTGGATTGCACTGTTAAGACCCCCTAGTCAAGTATGGGGAGGGGTCATAGTTAGCAAATAGCTAAGGGGAACAGTGGAATGAATACAGCCATTTCCCCATAGAGTCAGAGTCCAATCCAGCTGTCATTTTGTTGTAAAAATCTCCCTTTCTACATGTATGTTTGTATTCAAACCTTTGTATTCCCATCATTCATTGCTTTTCTATTTCTCATTCTTTACACAAACGCTAGTCTCTCCCCCTACCTCTCTCTCTCTCTCTATCTCTCTCTCCCTCTCTCTCTCTCTCTACCCCTCTCTCTCTCTACCTCTCTCTCTCTACCTCTCTCTCTCTACCCCTCTCTCTCTCTCTCTCTCTCTCTCCCTCTCTCTCTCTCTACCCCTCTCTCTCTCTACCTCTCTCTCTCTCTCTCTCTCTCTCTCTCTCTCCCTCTCTCTCTCTCTCTGCTCTGGTAGAGATAAAATCAGACACAGTCTCAACAATGGGGCTAAAACATATTTTATATTTTTACATAAGACAAATTCAGAGATACACACACTAGATTGACATAAGTTACAGAAACAGTCAGGGGTTTTGTTTTCATGTGTATAGAAACTGCTGATTTTTTTAAGCAGAAAGGTTCTGTTGTGGAAATACGATTCATGTCTTATAGATTGCATATCTGTTTTGTTTTTTTGTTTTTTTTGTTTTGGTTCGTGCCTCCTGTACAAAAATGTGCCTTTTTATGGATGCACAAAGGGTGGAGACAGGAGATTGCTAGAGGATAGGCATACAGATATGCATCTCTGTGTAGAACATTGGAGTAGGATTTTTACCACAAGATACGACATAATGTGAAACCCTAGAAAATGTAGAATTTTCATGTTTTATAATTTTCACTGTTAGACAGGCATGTACTGGATACTGTTATATTTGAAGAAAGTGTTATAGAAAGAGACCTCTTTGCCTTTCCCACTTAGTCAAGTAGCTGAATATGAGGTACTGAGAATGACATGTGAGTTGGCAGAGGGAAAATCGATTGATATACATTGGTCTTTAGCATTTTTCTAGTCTAGAGGGCGATGTTGAGGTGACTGAGAAATCGTTTTATAGCAATACCAGCACATGATTAGGACACTACATAGAGGACTTTATACAGTGACACAGTTACCAACTGAAGTAGCTGCTAGTAAGGTCCACACTTACACGCACAACCATACATGGCTGTCACACCAGGGAGAACATAGCTGTCAAATAGACACCAGGGTTTTATGTGACAGCTAACAAATCTATGTTTTGTTTTGTTCTTTGTTGTATTGTTTTAGTTTTAAAAAGGTGAACACACACACACATGCACGCATACACATATTGGTTAATATAGGAAGATATGTGTTACCCGAGGGATAAACTGTCTGGAAGGTGAGGAGTCTGGTGGACTCTGGAGAGATGGACAAGGTAGACCAATAGAGCCATCCCATATCCCTCCTGCTGATGGGTTTTCCTCCAGGTAAAACAAATACACGTCATCCAATTACCACCATGCAGGATCCTCAAGTATACACAGGTGTACCAATGAAAAATGTCTAGGTAGAGGTGTATTGAAATGTGTCTAATGTATTACTGTATCATACTCAAAGCTTTTGTTATTTAATGTGATAGTCCTAGAGTTATAATAGATGATAGGGGTATTCATGTTGTTGATAATAGATGTATAATGTATGAGTAGTGGTAACAAATCACATACTTTCAGTTAGCCATAAACCAGTGTGAACATAAAGTAGTGGTACTCGGTAGAATGAATTGAATAGAATAAGAGTTGGAACTTGATTGAAGTGCCACTAGTCCTTTCCCGCTACCAAGAGATCACCCCTGGGCAGACTCCTAACCTGTCAGTTTTTGAAATGTTCTTGACCCCTCGTGAGATGAGATTGTAACTGGGAGGCTAGGTTAGACCTTGAGAGAAGGTAAATAGTGAGACAGCAACCGAGAACGTCCAAAACACTGTTTCCTGAAAGGTCACACTAACTGTCAGGATGTTGGATCAGGAGAGTAAGTTGTGGAGCAGTAATTTCTTAAGCTTAGGTTATTTGCCAGACAGGTACCAGGTGTAGGCTACCAGCCTCACGGCTTCAAGGGTAGCAGAGACACACTGGTGCCCATACCACCCACTGCAGAGGGGCCAACACTCAGAGAAGGGTCCAAGGGCACTCATGAGTTTGTACTGGAAGGCCTCAAATGCAGTTAGTAGCACCTGAGCCAAAGGCTAAGACTGTTGTCCAGCATGAAGTTGTAGTTTTTTCCTGTTTTGTGTTCTCTCAATTCACTTTCTTCTCAGGGCGGTTAATTCTTTCGATTATTGGCAGGTGACAGAGACTGGTTCAGGTAATGATAAGGAGGTATTGGGGAGGAAGAAGTTAGTGGCATAATCAGTCCAGTCAATTACTCTATTCAATTCAGGGGTAAAGGAAAATTTGGAAACCTTGGAGCTTGGAGAAAGTGCGAGGGGCTATTGTCTGAATAGCATTACGTCCGTGAGTACGGCGACCCCATGGTTAGAAAAGAGACACACCCAGCGATGCCAGTCCAGTAATATTCGGACTTGAGCAGGCATCCTTGAGAATGATTATCATTCTTGGGAGGGTAAGGTTTTAGACCAAACAAAGTGCTGGGCGTGCTCAAGCGTGCCTCAGTGATTATATCAAGTAGGATTAGTTCTCTTTCCACTAAATATTCTTGAGTTACCCGAACTATGAGTGGGAGGTCACTAGGGGAAAAAGTAGGACACCTAGGTCCCTTAGTCTGAAGTCTCCCAATGCTTTACAAGCCGATCACTGTTAAATCTGAGTATTGGGAGACTGGGAAGAACGAACAGACAATAGCTCGCCCACAAGTGTTGATGAAAAGAACTGGTGACATTATTAGATGTGTGTATATTAACGCAAGCTGAAGGAGATTGCATATGACATTATTGATAGACATAGGATGATGCTATTGATGAACATGAAATGTTTAAATGTATTCTGAGCTTAAAGACATGCGTTGGACAGAAGAACCTGTTAAACTTGAAGAACTGTAGTAGAAAATTCTGTATAGCTGATACACGTTCTACTGCACCATGTACCTTTCCAAATAATGTATTAAGTGTTTTATTGCACCCTTGAAGGGCATACAAAAGGTTATCTCCAAGCTCCAGAAGTGTACGGTTTATAGTAAAAGAAGAAGTCGTTTAGAGGATTAAGACTCTCTCTTATGATAACTTGTTTAGATCTACAAACAGCGTGGACATACACCAAGGGGGATTTGTATTACATAACAATGAAACGTGGTACTGAGATCCTGCATATAACATCTTTAAGGTGATAGTTTATTGTACTATCAAAGGGTGGACTGTCAAAGTCGTATAATTGGATGAACGAAAGTATATTGGTTTAATATTGGTTTGTCGTGCGTATTGCGAAGCGTACGCCACATGTTACGTGACGTGGTGCATTCGCACGGTAAAATACGCACGCACACACACGCATTACAACAGTTAGTCATTTATATAATTTCATATTGGTTCTGTTACACTGTAATTCAGGAGAAGATAGTATTCGGTTTATTATTAGTCTATATATATATATATATATAGATATATATATATATATATATATATATATATATATATATATATATGTTGATTATATGTACATTGTAGTGTTATTAAAGGTTTAGGTAATAGGAAAGGTGTCATGCCTGATATCATATTGAAGCCCTAATTATCAGCAGCTGTCCGGTGCAGTCGGCGAAGAGATCGCACATTGCATACTTTAGTTATTGATATTAAAGAGTAAAACCTTTGTATGATACTGGCTATGAAAAGGAGCAGACCCCCTGGAGAGAAGACCCCCACCTTTGGATTCCTTAGATTGAATCAACCTATTACCTGTCTGGCCTGGACCCACCCAACGTCTGGACCTATAGAAACAATCTACGTCATCTCTATTGTTCACAATGAAACACTGACTGTATATATATTAGCTGCATCTCACTGGGGCCTCAGTCAACTCTGACACAATATTCTATACAGAATATTGTCCATCGGGTCCGGTGGGTGAGCAGCGTGCGCAAGCGATTGAATTGGTATGTACTTATCTTTTGGTATCGGCTGTGCTGTACTGTACTTTATCATGATATAATAATGTATTGAATTGTTGACTATTTACATCTGTTAAAAATAAATCACTTTGTGCTTTGGACACACATTCAATTGATTGGGCAATGCTTATTTTAAAACGATAGAATTACTTTAATACATTTATATATTACTCTTGTCTTCAAAGTGAAGATCTTGTATACAGCATACAATATGAAAGAGACAGGTTAAGACGAGTAATAAGGTAGTGGAGAAATTGAAGAAAAAACGATCATACACACCAAATTACATATGAACATTGCAACTATGATAGATAGAAAAAAACCTGTGAAAATCTCACCAGGATGGCCGAGTGGTTAAGGCGTTGGACTTAAGATCCAATGGATTTATATCCGCGTGGGTTCAAACCCCACATTGGACATTAAAAGAATTTGAAATATTCTTTGTTGAGTAGGTATGTTATTAAGCTTTCTAAACTCTAAATTCAATGACAATATTGCTTTCTGATAAGAAATATGATAAATATTGGCAACTATTTCCAAATGAGAGTGATTATTTTTTTGAAGTTGCTGAAGATCACTATTGTATTAAACGTGATACTTTATGCTGTCCAGGCAGATATTTTATAATATGATCTAATCCTTGAATGAAGGATTATGATAAAAAGCAAGAGCAACCTTGATACCTGTGCACTCTCAAAAAATGGTGCATACCAAATAATAAATAAATGTAAAAAATGAGTGCATAGTTTTCTATGCTGTCCATCCCTTTAAAAGAATCAACAGAGTTCCATTTATATATTACTCTTGTCTTCAAAGTGAAGATCTTGTATACAGCATACAATATAAAAGAGACAGGTAAAGACGAGTAATAAGGTAGTGGAGAAATTGAAGAAAAAACGATCATACACACCAAATTACATATGAACATTGCAACTACGATAGATAGACAAAAAAACTATGAAAATCTTACCAGGATGGCCGAGTGGTAAAGACATTGGGCTTAAGATCCAATGGATTTATATCCGCATGGGTTCAAACCCCACTTCTGGTATGAATTTTAATTTCATCTTCCTGAAAGATTCAAGGAAAAATTTGGACATTAAAAGAATTTGAAAGATTCTTTGTTGAGTAGGTATGATATTGAGCTTTATAAACTCTAATTTCAACGACAATATTGCTTTCTAATAAGAAATATGATGAATATTAGCAACTATTTCCAAACGAGAGTAATTATTTTTTTGAAGTTGCTGAAGATCACTATTGTATTAGACGTGATACTTTATGCTGTCCAGGCAGATATTTTATACTATGATCTAATCCTTGAATGAAGGATTATGATAAAAAGCAAAAGCAACCTTGATACCTGTGCACTCTCAAAAAATGGTGCATACCAAATAATAAATAAATGTAAAAAATGAGTGCATAGTTTTCAATGGTGTCCATCCCTTTAAAGAATTAACAGCGTTCCAATTATATATTACTATTGTCTTCAAAGTGAAGATCTTGTATACAGCATACAATATGAAAGAGAAAGGTAAAGACGAGTAATAAGGTAGTGGAGAAATTGAAGAAAAAATGATCATACACACCAAATTACATATGAACATTGCAACTATGATAGATAGATAAAAACATGTGAAAATCTCACCGGGGTGGCCGAGTGGTTAAGGCGTTGGATTTAAGATCCAATGTATTTATATCTGCGTGGGTTCGAACCCCACTTCTGGTATGAATTTTAATTTCATCTTCCTAAAAAATTCAAGGATAAATTTGGACATTAAAAGAATTTTAAAGATTCTTTGTTAAGTAGGTATGTTATTGAGCTTTATAAACTCTAATTTCAATGACAATATTGCTTTCTGATAAGAAGAATGATGAATATTAGCAACTATTTCCAATTGAGAGTGATTATTTTTTTTGAAGTTGCTATAGATCACTATTGTATTTAACATTTTATTTTATCCTTTCCAGGCAGATATTTTATAATATGATCTAATCCTTGAATGAAGGATTATGATAAAAAGAAAGTGCAACCTTGATACCTGTGCTCTCTGTTAAAGTGCGTATCGTCGCTAACCAATAACGATTGTCAAACCTCGATTTGTGTTTCCAAAGCACAAAGATTTATTCGCAAATAGTAGAATAAATATGCTCAAGCGAAGTATAGTAAATACAGCCGTTACTTATCGCAGGCGCTCTGGATCCAGTGCAGTCATTCAATCCTGAAGTCTGGGGACAAGATGTCTGCACTCTGGATCACAAGCTGCTGCTTATATACACAATCAAATACAGTAATACAATGAAGATGGTATGGCTTGCATCTATTGGTCCGGGTCTCAGGAATGTCCAAGGGGTCGTCAATCATTGGCTGGCTCATCCTAAGGAATCCAAAGGAGGGGGTCATCTCTGCAGGGGGTATGCTCTGCTCTTCCCGCCAGGATTCCTTAGTCTTAAGTAGTTCATAATTCCCTATCATTCATAACTTGCGTATGCACTCTGCGATTCCCTCGCAGAGTGAACCAAACAGTAGGATATGTAACAAGGTTCATTATGATACCACTCATGATGTTATTCCTTTAACCCGTTCCGTGTATTTCACTAATATGCATGTAACTCTGATATAACATATAAATACTACTATATTTCGACATAACTGACTATGTGTTGCAACTACCATTAATGTGTACTATTTTATAAGTATGCGTGTTTGTGCGAATGTATGGTAAAAGACCAATTACTGTTGCTGCCACGTGTAGTGGATGCGTACGCCCTTTCACGCCGTAGCGTGCCCTTGTACGTCGATGCGTACCGTACGCATCTTTTCAAACAAAGACAACCAAGTTTGCTAGACTTTAATTGAAATTACTTTATCCAATTTACTGACTTCGACATCTCTTAAAAAATGGTGCATTCCAAATAATAAGTAAATGTAAAAAATGAGTGCATAGTTTTCTATGCTGTCTATCCCTTTAAAAGAATCAACAGAGTTCCATTTATATATTACTCTTGTCTTCAAAGTGAAGATCTTGTATACAGCATACAATATAAAAGAGACAGGTAAAAACGAGTAATAAGGTACTGGAGAGGTTGAAGAATAAACAATCATACACACCAAATTACATATGAACATTGCAACTATGATAGATAGAAAAAACACAATATAAATCTCAGCAGGATGGCCGAGTGGTTAAGGTGTTGGACTTAAGATCCAATGTATATATATATCCGCGTGGGTTCGAACCCCACTTCTGGTATGAATTTTAATATCATCTTCCTAAAAGATTCAAGGAAAAATTTGGACATTAAAAGAATTTGAAAGATTCTTTGTTGAGTAGGTATGATATTGAGCTTTATAAACTCTAATTTCAATCACAATATTGCTTTCTGATAAAAAATATGATGAATATTAGCAACTATTTTCAAATGAGAGTGATTATTTTTTTGAAGTTGCTGAAGATCACTATTGTATTAAACGTGATACTTTATGCTGTCCAGGCAGATATATTATACTATGATCTAATCCTTGAATGAAGGATTATGATAAAAAGCAAAAGCAACCTTGATACCTGTGCACTCTCAAAAAATGGTGCATACCAAATAATAAATAAATGTAAAAAATTAAAGCATAGTTTTCAATGGTGTCCATCCCTTTAAAGAATTAACAGCGTTCCAATTATATATTACTCTTGTCTTCAAAGTGAAGATCTTGTATACAGCATACAATATGAAAGAGATGGGTAAAGACGAGTAATAAGGTAGTGGAGAAAATGAAGAGAAAGCGATCATACACACCAAATTACATATGAACATTGCAATTATGATAGATAAAAAAAAAACTGTGAAAATCTCACCAGGATGGCTGAGTGGTAAAGACGTTGGACTTAAGATACAATGGATTTATATACGCATGGGTTCAAACCCTACTTCTGGTATGAATTTTAATTTCATCTTTCTGAGAGATTGAAGGAAAAATTTTGACATTAAAAGAATTTGAAAGATTCTTTGTTGAGTAGGTATGATATTGAGCTTTATAAACTCTAATTTCTACAACAATTTTGCTTGATCAGAAATAGGATGAATATTAGCAACTATTTCTAAATGAGAGTGATTATTTTTTTGAAGTTGCTGAAGATCACTATTGTATTAAACGTGATACTTTATGCTGTCCAGGCAGATATTTTATAGTATGATCTAATCCTTGAATGAAGGATTATGATAAAAAGCAAAAGCATTCTTGATACCTGTGCACTCTCAAAAAATGGTGCATACCAAATAATAAATAAATGTAAAAAATGAGTGCATAGTTTTCAATGGTGTCCATCCCTTTAAAGAATTAACAGCGTTCCAATTATATATTACTCTTGTCTTCAAAGTGAAGATCTTGTATACAGCATACAATATGAAAGAGATGGGTAAAGACGAGTAATAATGTAGTGGAGAAATTGAAGAAAAAGCGATCATACACACTAAATTACATATGAACATCGCAATTATGATAGATAGAAAAAAACTGTGAAAATCTCACCAGGATGGCCGAGTGGTAAAGATGTTGGACTTAAGATCCAATGGATTTATATCCGCATGGGTTCAAACCCCACTTCTGATATGAATTTTGATTTCATCTTCCTAAAAGATTCAAGGAAAAATTGGACATTAAAAGAATTTGAAAGATTCGTTGTTGAGTAGATATGTTATTAAGCTTTATAAACTCTAATTTCTACAACAAATTTGCTTGATCAGAAATATGATGAATATTAGCAACTATTTCTAAATGAGAGTGATTATTTTTTTGAAGTTGCTGAAGATCACTATTGTATTAAACGTCATCCTTTATGCTGTCCAGGCAGATATTTTATATTATCTAATTCTTGAACGAAGGATTATGATAAAAAGCAAGAGCAACCTTGATACCTGTGCACTCTCAAAAAATGGTGCATACCAAACAATAAATAAATGTAAAAAATGAGTGCATAGTTTTCAATGCTGTCCATCCCTTTAAAGACTTAACAGCGTTCCAGTTATATATTACTCTTGTCTTCAAATTGAAGATCTTGTATACAGCATACAATATGAAAGAGACGGGTAAAGACGAGTAAGAAGGTAGTGGAGAAATTGAAGAAAAAACGATCATACACACCAAATTACATATAAACATTGCAACTATGATAGATAGAAAAAAAAAACCTATGGAACTCTCACCTGGATGGCCGAGTGGTTAAGGTGTTGGACTTAAGATCCAATGGATTTATATCCGCGTGTGTTCAAACCCCACTTCTGGTATGAATTTTAATTTCATCTTCCTAATAGATTCAAGGAAAAATTTGGACATTAAAAGAATTTGAAATATATTTTGTTGTATAGGTATGTTATTGAGCTTTATAAACTCTGATTTCCAAAACAATATTGCTTTGTGATAAGAAATATGATGAATATTAGCAACTATTTCCAAATGAGAGTGGTTATTTTTTTGAAGTTGCTGTAGATCACTATTGTATTAAACATGATACTTTATGCTGTCCAGGTAGATATTTTATAGTATGATCTAATCCTTGAATGAAGGATTATGATAAAAAGCAAGAGCAACCTTGATACCTGTGCACTCTCAAAAAATGGTGCATTCCAAATAATAAATAAATGTAAAAAATGAGTGCATAGTTTTCTATGCTGTCTATCCCTTTAAAAGAATCAACAGAGTTCCATTTATATATTACTCTTGTCTTCAAAGTGAAGATCTTGTATACAGCATACAATATGAAAGAGACAGGTAAAAATGCGTAATAAGGAAGGGGAGAGATTGAAGAAAAAACGATCATACACACCAAATTACATATGAACATTGCAACTACAATAGATAGAAAAAAAACTGTGAAAATCTTACCAGGATGGCCAAGTGGTAAAGACGTTGGGCTTAAGATTCAATGGATTTATATCCGCTTGGGTTCAAACCCCACTTCTGGTATGAATTTTAGTTTCATCTTCCTAAAAGATTCAAGGAAAAATTTGGACATTAAAAGAATTTCAAAGATGCTTTGTTGAGTAGGTATGATATTGAGCTTTATAAAGTCTAATTTCAACAACAATATTGCTTTCTGATTAGAAATATGATGAATATTAGCAACTATTTCCAAACGAGAGTAATTATTTTTTTGAAGTTGCTGAAGATCACTATTAAATTAAACGTGATACTTTATGCTGTCCAGGCAGATATTTTATAATATGATCTAATCCTTGAATGAAGGATTATGATAAAAAGCAAAAGCAACCTTGATACCTGTGCACTCTCAAAAAATGGTGCATACCAAACAATAAATAAATGTAAAAAATGAGTGCATAGTTTTCAATGCTGTCCATCCCTTTAAAGAATTAACAGCGTTCCAGTTATATATTACTCTTGTCTTCAAAGTGAAGATCTTGTATACAGCATACAATGTGAAAGAGACAGGTAAAAATGCGTAATAAGGAAGGGGAGAGATTGAAGAAAAAACGATCATGCAAACCAAATTACATATGAACATTGCAACTATGATAGATAGAAAAAAAACAGTGAAAATTTTACCAGGGTGGCTGAGTTTTTACAGCGTTGGACTTAAGATCCAATGGATTTATATCCGCGTGGGTTCGAACCCCACTTCTGGTATGAATTTTAATTTCATCTTCCTAAAAGATTTAAGGAAAAATTTGGACATTAAAAGAATTTGAAAGATTCTTTGTTGAGTAGATATGTTATTGAGCTTTATAAACTCTAATTTCTACAACAATTTTGCTTGATCAGAAATATGATGAATATTAGCAACTATTTCTAAATGAGAGTGATTATTTTTTTGAAGTTGCTGAAGATCACTATTGTATTAAACGTGATACTTTATGCTGTCCAGGCAGATATTTTATAGTATGATCTAATCCTTGAATGAAGGATTATGATAAAAAGCAAGAGCAACCTTGATACCTGTGCACTCTCCAAAAATGCTGCATACCAAATAATAAATAAATGTAAAAAATTAGTGCATAGTTTTCAATGGTGTCTATCCCTTTAAAGAATTAACAGTGTTCCAATTATATATTACTCTTGTCTTCAAAGTGAAGATCTTGTATACAGCATACAATATGAAAGAGATGGGTAAAGACGAGTAATAAGGTAGTGGAGAAATTGAAGAAAAAGCGATCATACACACCAAATTACATATGAACATTGCAATTATGATAGATAGAAAAAAAACGGTGAAAATCTCACCAGGATGGCCGAGTGGTAAAGACGTTGGACTTAAGATACAATGGATTTATATCCGCATGGGTTGAAACCCCACTTCTGGTATGAATTTTAATTTCATCTTCCTGAAAGATTGAAGGAAAAATTTTGACATTAAAATAATTTGAAAGATTCTTTGTTGAGTAGGTATGATATTGAGCTTTATAAACTCTAATTTCTACAACAATTTTGCTTGATCAGAAATATGATGAATATTAGCAACTATTTCTAAATGAGAGTGATTATTTTTTTGAAGTTGCTGAAGATCACTATTGTATTAAACGTGATACTTTATGCTGTCCAGGCAGATATTTTATAATATGATCTAATCCTTGAATGAAGGATTATAATAAAAAGCAAAAGCAACCTTGATACCTGTGCACTCTCAAAAAATGGTGCATACCAAATAATAAATAAATGTAAAAAATGAGTGCATAGTTTTCTATGCTGTCTATCCCTTTAAAAGAATCAACAGAGTTCCATTTATATATTACTCTTGTCTTCAAAGTGAAGATCTTGTATACAGCATACAATATGAAAGAGACAGGTAAAAATGCGTAATAAGGAAGGGGAGAGATTGAAGAAAAAACGATCATACACACCAAATTACCTATGAACATTGCAACTATGATAGATAGAAAAAAAAACTGTGAAAATCCCACCAGAATGGCTGAGTGGTAAAGACGTTGGACTTAAGATCTAATGGATTTATATCCGCATGGGTTCAAACCCCACTTCTGGTATGAATTTTAATTTCATCTTCCTGAAAGATTGAAGGAAAAATTTGGACATTAAAATAATTTTAAAGATTCTTTGTTGAGTAGGTATGATATTGAGCTTTATAAACTCTAATTTCAACGACAATATTGCTTTCTGATAAAAAATATGATGAATATTAGCAACTATTTCCAAACGAGAGTGATTATTTTTTTGAAGTTGCTGTAGATCACTATTGTATTTAACGTGATACTTTATCCTGTCCAGGCAGATATTTTATAATATGATCTAATCCTTGAATGAAGGATTATGATAGAAAGCAAGAGCAACCTTGATACCTGTCCACTCTCAGAAAATGGTGCATGCCAAATAATAAATAAATGTAAAAAATGAGTGCAGAGTTTTCTATGCTGTCCATCCCTTTAAAAGAATCAACAGAGTTCCATTTAAATATTACTCTTGTCTTCAAAGTGAAGATCTTATATACAGCATACAATATGAAAGAGACAGGTAAAGACGAGTAATAAGGTAGTGGAGAAATTGAAGAAAAAATGATCATACACACCAAATTACATATGAACATTGCAACTATGATAGATAGAAAAAAAATTGTAAAAATATCACCAGGATGGCCGAGTGGTTAAGGCATTGGACTTAAGATCCAATGGATTTATATATGCATGGGTTCAAACCCCACTTCTGGTATGAACTTTAATTTCATCTTCCTAAAAGATTCAAGGAAAAATTTGGACATTAAAAGAATTTGAAAGTTTATATGTTCAGTAGTAAATGACAGGTAACCAATGGATGAGTGGTACAGGTGAACACAGGTGAGATGATTACCTGTGATTGTGCAGAGCTGGTTGCTGGCCTGACAGCAAGGGAAGAAGCAAGGAATGAGGAATGAATGATATTCAGGTTACCGGGTGGCGGGTGGTGACTTGGAAGGGCGTAGGGCTTGATTTGGACGTGTCTGCATGTGCTCGAGTTTGACACGCCTCTACTGTAAAATGGCTACAGCAAAACACACTATCATAGCCCATGTAACTCCACGAATTCGGATCATGTAGTAAGTATCCTATGCGTACACTAACGCATGGAACAGGGCTGCATTCATGACTGTATCTGATGTTTTTGGGCATGCACAGTCTGATTTTTCTGACAATACGCTCAAAAATGACAGATACGTTACTCAATGAACCAGGCCTGTAGAGTGCACTTTTCATCAAACTAAATCACCTAACTTTCAGTGGAATGAAGAAATGTACCATAATATACAACATGATAGTGACATATACAGATTAGGCTCAAAGTAGCGGAAAGATTGAAGAAAACTTATGAACATATGAACATTGCAAGAAGGATTGATAGATAACACCTTTGGAAGCACACCAGGGTGGCTGAGTGATTGAGGCATTGGACTTCGGGTCCACTGGATTTATATCTGCCTGTGTTTGAGAGTCCACTTCTGGTACGAGTTTTAGTTTCACCTTCCTAAAACATTCAGGAAATATGTAGCCAATTAGAGACATATAAAAAAAATCAATGTTAAATACATGGGGTTTTGTGCTTCAAAAACATGAACTACCTTTCACACCAGTATTGTCTTGTGGTAAAAAATACATAAATGTTAGCAGCTATTTCTAAATTAGAGTATTTTTTTTAAGCTGACGCAAATCCTTATTCTACTAAACCTGATACCATTTGCTGACCTGCCTGAGATTGCTGTTTATAATGTCATCCAGTCTTTGACTGAAGGATTAACGTAAAAAGCAAGAACAATCTTGAACATATGCAAAAAAATGGTGCACACCAATTAATGGAAAAATAAATAAATAAATAGTGAATATTTTTTCTATGCTCTCCCTCCCATTAACAAAGTTAGCAGATGTGGTGGAAAGAGTTATTAAAATTGTGACATAGGCAAGCCCCCCTGTTTTGTAGATAACATATATACAATGATCACTGAGTACAAATAGATATGTCCAGCAAATAACTGATTTTAATTAGTCTCATCGGGGAGAAGGGGGTGGATTCAGTGCTTACCAGGCAGCTAATATCCAAATAGCCTCAGCTTCAACTGGAATTTCAAAGAAGTTTATGTCCAGTGAATTATCTTGAATTCATTGAATGCTAACAGAGCTGCTCAGGTCAAAATATTTCTCCACAATCAAATTGTAATCCACAGCTAAGTACTTATTGATTTCAGATTTATCTTTTATAATAAACATTTGTATTATCCATTTTACAATGATTGTTGTCTGTCAACCATTGCAATCTTACACCAGAACAAAAGAATTAATGTTAATCTTGTGACATTTGGTACCAAAAGTGGGGCATGGGATTGAAATTAATGACAGATAGAAATCCTACTATTGAAATTGTGTTTATTTTACTGCTTGAAGAAAATCAAAAGAATGTCCATTACCTTCATGGGTGTCTATTTCTGGACCCTGAGCTCTCATTGCTTGTGAGTGTAATAAATATTTTGCACCGGTACAACTGGCAGGACCTCGTTCTGCCACTGTGAATTTAAATTTGTTTTAATATAATATCATTGAGCCAAAGGCTGTCGCAGGCTTAGGGTGTATTTGTATGCAAGCGCTACAAGATAAGAGAGCATAGAGAAAGTGCAAAAAAAATAAGTTTTATAAGTTACAGAGCAGCTAGTTTTCATCTGTACTTGCTTAAGGGACCTTAAAAAAATTAAGGGTGAGATAGAGGATCAGTTCTGCTCCTATGTAATAAATGTTTTAAAAAGAAAACAGCACAAGTGAAGATGGTGACCCTGTAAGGGTGAGGAATCTGGTACAGTGTGTTACGACTAATGGTCCTATCATCAACCTGTAGAACCAGGTAGAGAGTTCTTCACCTCTAGCAGCCGCCTTTACCGTAGAGCATGTTATGCTCACAGGTACTCGGATGCCCCCAGGACTTATACTCGCGGTAGTACAGGTGTATGAATGTACCGTAGCGTAGAGTAATGGGGTGTAGAGTCTAATGTGGTTAAAAGACAGGCCAAGGTCTGGGTCAGGAGCAGGTATCGTGGTCAAGGTCAGGCAAGAGGTCAGGACTGGCAGCAGACAGGGATTATACAGGAACGAAACAAGGGTCAGGGCAACAGGCAAGAATCAAATCCAAAAGAACAAAGCCAAAGGTCATACACGGAAAGTCCAATAGAAATACAGGTACAAGCACAGCAGCAGGCTAAGACACAGAAAACTGGAACTATAACTGGCAGGTTATAGTTCCCTGCCTTATTTACAGACACTAACCAATGGCAAAACAGAGAGGACAGCATGATAATCAGGAGCTGATTAATTAATTAATTCAAGTACTTGCACACGCGCCCGGCTGACCCTAATGCCGGGACGTGGAGCTATCTCTCACAGCGTCCCAACCGTTGTCTAGGCAATGGCCAGGGCGAAACAAGAAGTGATGTCGTCATGGAGACAGCTGGGAAACTACCTGCGGACACGGAGAGTCGCGGTGGTCTGAGGCACCGCCGCGACTCGTGACAGTACCCCCCCTTGAGGAGGGGTCAAGGAACCCCCGACAACCAGGTTTTCCAGGGAAATGTTTAAAGAATCTCCTGAGCAGTCTGTCAGCGTGCAGGCGCCTCTGAGGAACCCAAGAGTGTTCTTCTGGACCATCGCCCTTCCAATGCACCAGAAAATGGGCTTGTCCCTGAACCCTCTTGGAGTCGAGAATCTTCTCCACAATAAATTAATGAGAACCATGCAAGTTGACTGGTCGAGGTTTGGGTTGTTCAGGAGTCTCAAACTTGGAGGACGAGACAACAGGTTTCAGGAGGTAACAGTGAAATGCATTAGGGATTCTCAAAGAAGGTGGAATCTTCAGCCTTAAGGCAACAGGGTTAACTTTTTTAACAGTAGAAAAAGGTCCAATGAACCAGGGTCCCAATTTCTTGCAGGGTTGTTTGAGCCTAATATTCCGGGTGGACAACCAGACTTTGTCTCCCACCTTAAGAGAACAGTTCCTGCGATAACGATCTGCAAAAAATTTCGACCTAGAGAAGGCCTGAATGGACCTTCTTCCAAATAATTCTGAGATGGCAGGCTGTTTGACGTAACCCAGGAGAACCAGAAGAGTTGATTGAAGCAAGAGAATTATATCTAGGATGGAGGCCATATTTGCAAAAGAATGGAGATGTGCGGGTGGAAAAATGGCAAGAGTTATTATAGGCAAATTCGGCCCATGGAAGTAAAGAAGGCCAATTGTTATGAAATTTGGAAATATATTATCGGAGGAATTGTTCCAATGACTGATTGACTCTTTCTGTTTGTCCGTTTGACTGTGGATGGTAGGCAGAAGACAGACTGATGATGATGCCAAGGTGGTTGCAGAAAGATCTCCAAATCTGTGACCAGATGACCAGGGTAAATCTACAATGAAGTCCATCGACAGATGTGACCAAGGTTTAATTGGAGTGGACAATGGCATAAGTTGACCCGACGGAGAGCTTCTGGTTGTCTTGGTTCTAGCACATCTCTACATGAGAGTACAAACTCTTTAACATCAGCGGCCAAAGAGGGCCACCAAACTGTGCGCAGATGGACTTCAGTGGTTTTGAAAACTCCAGGATGTCAAGCAATCTTGTTGTCATAAGCCTCAGATAGTACAGCCTTCCTGAGATGGAATGGTACAAACAATTTATCCGAAGGAGTCTCAGGAGGAGCGATTCTTTGGAAATGGTGGAGAACAGCACCCAAATCCTGGGTCAATCCCGAATAAATTGAGGATGAAGGAACTATAGGGAGCAGAACAGTAGAAGGGGCATGAGAGGACACAAAGCTGCGGCAGAGTGTGTCCGCTTTAACAATTTTTGAACCACGTCTGTAAGAAATAATAAACTTGAAGCGGGTAAAAAACAAGGCCCAGCGTGCTTGTCTGGAATTTAGACGTTTGGCAGATTCAATGAACAACAAATTTTTGTGATCTGTGAGCACGGTAATAACATGAACAGCACCCACCAGGCAATGTCACCATTCTTCAAATGCCCATTTAATAGCTAAAAGTTCTTGATTACCCACATCATCATTTCTTTCAGCAGCAGAGAATTTCCGTGAGAAGATGGCACATGGGTGCAATTTATGATTCCGACGATGCTTCTGGGACAGGACAGCACCAGCACCTCTATCAGAGGCATCCACTTCGATGACGAATGGTAATTCCAGGTTGGGATTTCTTAAGACTGGAGCCGAGGCAAACTCAGACTTCAGGGCTTCAAAAGAGGCTATAGCATCAGAGGTCCAATTAGTGGCATCTGCCCCTTTATGAGTTAGATAAAGAACTGGTAGTTGCTCAAATCAATTTATAGGCTATAACAGGTGCATGAAAGGGTGGGGTTATCCTAAAAGGAAAAAACAGAGACAAATTCCCCCAGCACACTGCTATAGCCAGCAACAGATCTGCTATTTCTACTGTAGATAAAAATGCAAAAGTCTCAGTTGCACACATTTGCAAATGTATGTTAAAGCCACCCACCACGCCAAGGTGCTTTTGCTAATAGGGTGGTCCTACTCGAAACAATGAGAGTCCCATATATTTGGGCCATACATATTTGTTTTTAAATTGAGAGCTAACTTACCAAAGAGGTACCCCAGAGACCTCCAAATAGCAATCCAATGTCAGTACTCCCCCTCAGCTACTGACACCAACATGCCTCTCAGACAAATAAAGAACTGGTAGTTGCTCAAATCAATTTATAGACTATAACAGGTGCATGAAAGGGTGGGGTTATCCTAAAAGTAAAAACAGAGACAAATTCCCCTAGCACACTGCTATAGCCAGCAACAGATCTGCTATTTCTACTGTAGATAAAAATGAAAAAGTCTCAGTTGCACACATTTGCAAATGTATGTTGAAGCCACCCACCACGCCAAGGTGATTTTGCTAATAGGGTGGTCCTACTCTAAACAATAAGAGTCCCATATATTTGGGCCATACATATGTGTTTTTAAATTGAGAGCTAACTTACCAAAGAGGTACCCCAGAGACCTCCAAATAGCAATCCAATGTCAGTACTCCCCCTCAGCTACTGACACCAACATGCCTCTCAGACAAATAAAGAACTGGTAGTTGCTCAAATCAATTTATAGGCTATAACAGGTGCATGAAAGGGTGGGGTTATCCTAAAAGGAAAAAACAGAGACAAATTCCCCCAGCACACTGCTATAGCCAGCAACAGATCTGCTATTTCTACTGTAGATAAAAATGCAAAAGTCTCAGTTGGCGTGGTGGGTGGCTTCAACATACATTTGCAAATGTGTGCAACTGAGACTTTTGCATTTTTATCTACAGTAGAAATAGCAGATCTGTTGCTGGCTATAGCAGTGTGCTGGGGGAATTTGTCCCTTTATGAGTTAGGGCAGTAAGAGGAGCTACCAGGTCCGAGATGGAATGAATAAATCTCCGTTAATAATTTGCAAAGCCCAGGAATCTTTGTACGGCCTTCAGATTGGTTGGGCATACCCAATCTAAGACTGCGTGGACCTTCCTGGGATCCTTGAAGAACCCATCCAGGGAGATGATATATCCTAGAAATGAGACCTTTTGGACCTCGAATTCACACTGTTCTAGCTTGGCAAAGAGTTGATGTTGCCGAAGTTTAGAAAAGGACCTGCTTCACGTGAAGGTGGTATTGGTCCACGGATGAAGAATATATCAGGATGTCATCCAGGTATATCACGACAAAGCGCCCTAAGAACTCTCGTAGAGCATCGTTAATTAGATCCTGGAAGACAGCAGGTGCATTGCATAAACCAAAAGGCATGACCAGGTACTCATAGTGGCCTGAGTGGGTGTTGAATGAGGTCTTCCATTCATCCCTGTCCTTGATACGTATAAGGTTGTATGCTCCTCGTAGATCAATCTTGTTGAATACTGAAGCACTTCTGAGTTGATCAAAAAGGACCGATATGAGTGGAAGTGGGTAGCTGTTTCTGATGGTGATTTTATTTAACCCACGGAAGTCAATACAGGGTCGAAGAGAACCGTCCTTTTTAGACACGAAGAAGAACCCGGCTCCTACCAGGGATTTAGAAGGCCTTTAAGGTTCTCCTTAATATACTCCTCCATGGCCTGTGTTTCTGGTTTCGAGAGAGAGTCTCCCTTTTGGGAGTTTAGAGCCAGGAACTAGGTCAATAGCTCAATCGTAATCAAGATGAGGAGGTAGCGTGTCAGCCACCTGATTAGACAATACATCACAAAACTCATGGTAGGGTAACGACAGATAATCTAGAGGAACCTGGAGGAGACGAACAGGCACAGATAAGCAGGATGAAGAACAAGAGGGACTCCAATGAATGATGTCTCCCTTGTTCCAGTCGATGACCAGACTGTGGAGCTGCAGCCAGGGATGTCCCAAGATCACAATCACAGATGTGGATTGCGCACCAAAAGAAATTACTGCAATAACCAGGAGTGCATTCTTGGAAAATATAATCTGCAGACCTAGACGAACCTCTTCCACATTCTCTAGGCCTGTTATTTTCCCGGCTTGTCTGACTTGTTGGGACAGTTTCGGAGGAGATGACCCCTGTTGCCACAATATAGACAAAGGCCTAAGGTTCATATCCGGGTTTTCTCTTACGAAGGAAGGCGATAAGCACCTAGCTGCATGGGCTCAGTGGCTTAAAAAGGTGCAGCAGGAGGAGACTGAAAAGAGCATGAGGTGCTGTTAGTATTCCTCTCAGCTTTTCTCTCTTTAAATCTACGGTCAATTTTATTGACTAATTACATTAGACTCTCCAATGTAGCAGGAATGGGATATTGCACCAGGGAGTCTTTTATCTGTTCGGAGAGACGCAAATGGAACTGTCTCCGAGGTGCCGGATCGTTCCACTCGCTATCCGTGGACCAGCGCCTGAATTCAACACAATATTCCTCAGCAGAGCGGCGACCCTGTTTCAGGGCCCTGAGATGTGATTGAGCCGAGGCAACTCTGTCCGGATCATCATAAAGCAACCCTAGGGCATCAAAGCATGCATCAATGGACTGTAATGGAGGTCTTGTGGGAGCAAGGCTAAACGCCCAGGACTGAGGACTCTTTGCTGTTCAGTGCCAGAGGAGCGTGCTCTCAAGCGAAAGTAGAGTTTATAGCTCTACTTAAAATTGCAAAATGAAGCCCTGTTACCGGAGAAGCGATCTGGTAGATTCAATTTGGGCTCCATTACAGGACCCGAAAGACCTTGCTGGGCTTGCAAGGCTCTGGTGGCCTCTTCCTGGGCAGACAAACAATAGACTTGGCTCTGGACCACTTGTGATATGGTCTGGATCTGGCCTGCCAGAATTGGGCTGGAGAGGGGTTCGTCCCGCTTTCATCCATGAAAGCGAACTCATTCGGAACTTCACCGGCCGGTTATAATGTTACAACTAACGGTCCTATTATCAACCTGTAGAACCAAGTAGAGAGTTCTTCACCTCTAGCAGCCACCTTTCCCGTAGAGCTCTTTTGCTCACAGGTACTCGGATGCCCCCAGGACTTATACTCGTGTTAGTACAGGTGTATGAACGTACCGTAGCGTAGAGTAATGGGGTGTAGAGTCTAACGTGGTCAAAAGGCAGGCCAAGGTCTGGGTCCGAAGCAGGTATCGTGGTCAGGGTCAGGCAAGAGACTGGCAACAGGCAAGGGTTAGGGCAACAGGCAAGAATCAAATCCAAAATAACAAAGCCAAAGGTCATACACGGAAAGTCCAATAGAAATACAGGTACAAGCACAGCAGCAGGCTAAGACACAGAAAACTAGAACTATAACTGGCAGGGAGGCTAAGCCCTCCCTGCCTTATATACAGACACTGACCAATGGCAAAACAGAGAAGCCAGCATGATAATCAGTCCCAGGAGTTGATTAATTAATTAATTCAAGTACTTGCACACGCGCCCGGCTGCCCCTAATGCCGAGACGTGGCGCTATCTCTCACAGCGTTGCCTAGGCAACGGCCGGGGTGAAACAGGAAATGACGTCCCGGTCGTCATGGAGATGGCCAGGACACTTCCTGTGGGCACGGAGAATCACGGTGGCCTGAGGCACCGCCGCGACTCGTGACACAGTGAGGGGACTGGGAGTCTGTAGCTGAATGGTCAGGGACAGATAATGAATCTGATGAGGAGATTGAAGTTGAAGAGGTGGAGGGAGAACTACGTCCCAGTATTACTACCACAGAAAAGAGGGAGGTAGCACAAAGTTCTGGCACAAATGCTAGTGTGTCAGATGCAGATCACAATTACTCACAGACAGCAATCAGGGCACAGTAGGAGGTGGAAGAAACACATAGTTATTCTGCTGGAGAATGTCATGATATTGGAGTTAAATATAAATAACATCCTAATGAGGAAGTGCTGACATGGGTATTGAGAAGTGGGACTTGGATGCAGATGTTTTCACTTGAACACAAAGAGGCTATCAGTTTGGGAGAAATTTGTAATGATCCCATGGTGCGATTACAAATAAGAAGGGCACAGTTCAAAGACTGTAATTTTACATTGCTGCATCTGATTCAAGATTCTATCTACATCAATACACAGCTAGCTGGTTTGGTCAACTTTCAATAAGATGAATCTGAATAACCCCCTCGCCAGATAGGGGGCAGCCCAGTGATAGAGGCTGTATAAGATTTTCTCTTTCCATCTCTTTAAATAATAAATGAGATGAGCAGGTTTCCAAAATATAATATTTCTATAGTTTATTATTAAAATGATATTATACATAGATACAGCCATACTGGACAAAGCAGACACAGGCCCAGGGTCTCAAATGCCAATTGACACCCTATATTTGATTAACTCCTACATTTATAGAGATGATACTCTTTATTACTTCAAAACACACCTTCCCAGCTTACATCACTGCTGGCAATCTAAGTCTCTATAATTAAAATGACATTTTCATCCTTGACGGTCATCATGACCTTTTACGGTGCCAATATTTCTTTGGCCATATCCAGATATTGTGCAATAATGGAAATTTACTAAAAACATGTCTCTTGTTATGTAATATGTGTATTATGCAACACGTTCTCTTAAAACACAGAAGCAAAATTCAAGTTCATTAGTTCATTCTATTGATCTAATTGAATAGGAGTATATATTTCTGTCAGCACTGATGTTCTCGGATTGGTTTGACTTTTGCAAATATTTGTATACAATACAATTCATACTTTAAACAAGAATACAGAAACAATATTGCCACAATTATTATCTCAATAATTTCATGTAAATATACATTAGGTTAGATAGCCACTTTTCAAGTCCAAAGAACCATATGCTTGGATTTAAACATGTCCATGATGAATCATTTTAAGTGTCTTTATAATAATTTTGTCATCAAAATCCTTCTTCATATTATGGGCTTTGTTTATATAATGTGTAATTATAGCTTCTGGATCGGAGGTTTCGTTGATTAGGTAATAAACAATGGACTCCAAGTTCAGTCTCCAGGATTAAACTTTAACCTCCTGTTTGAGCCGTTAAATAGTCCAATAATACTCAATGTTGTAAAAGTTCATATTTAAATACCTGTAATTCAAGTCCAACATAATGAAAGGTATCATGATAAATTTAAGTCACATTATCAGTTAAATCCTGACAAATGTTCAATTTCATATTGATTAGTCATAAATTCATAATTTCCATAAGTAAACATATTATCAATATTTATACCCACTGACTTATTAATGAGTTGAACATATTTTTATTAATAATATCTTTTTCAACTCTTCATACAACACTGTATAAAACTGAGAAACCACTTTTCCTAAACAGCATAATTTATAATTATTCGATAACCATTTAAATGCATATTTTCCATATATATATATATATATATATATATATATATATATATATATATGTATATATATATATGTATGTATATATATATATGTATATATATATATATATATGTTAACCCGTGCATGATACTCATGCATTCTAGTCAAATCAAGCTGTCACGGGCACTAGGAGTTCTACCCTGGATTCACCAGATGATAATGCTTACCAGAGGGGCGGGGTTTAAACAGCGATCCTCTGGACAGTAGGGTGAATAGTGGGAACGTATATAACAGCAGATGGAGAGAGAATGCCAATGGAATAGATGAGAGTCAGCGACTTGCAGCTATACAGGTAGGAGAGTCAGCGACTTGCAGCTATACTGGTACGAGAGTCAGCGACTCAACCAAGGAGAGCAGAGTGGATGTGACTAGGTAAAGGAAGGTAACGGGAGAGTCAGTGGTCTGCGGATAGCAAGTTGTACCACTGCTGTGATGAGAACACTTGTCCAGGTGCAGGTAGGTAACGGGAGAGTCAGTGGTCTGCGGATAGCAAGTTGTACCACTGCTGTGATGAGAACACTTGTCCAGGTGCAGGTAGGTAACGGGAGAGTCAGTGGTCTTCGTATAGCAAGCTGTACCACTGCAGTGAAGGGAAGACTTATCCAGGTGCAGGTAGGTATCGGGAGAGTCAGTGGTCTGCGTATAGCAAGTTGTACCACTGCTGTGAAGGGAAGACTTGTCCAGGTGCAGGTAGGTAGCGGGAGAGTCAGTGGTTTGCGTATAGCAAGTTGTACCACTGCTGTGAAGGGAAGACTTGTCCAGGTGCAGGTAGGTGGAGAAGTAGTAAAAGTCTATGACTGTATGTATACAGCCGAAGAGCAGGGAAGCTTGTCCAAACAGATATGCGGGGTAACAGGTAATAGTCTATAATGGGTATGTATAACGCTGCTGAGTAGAGAGGCTTGTCCAAAGCAGGTATGCAGGATAACAGCTGATAGTCAATAACAGGTATGCATACCGCTGCTGAGTAGAGAAGCTTGTTCACACAGATATGCAGCGTAACAGCTAATAGTCCATAGCAGGTATGTATACCGCTGCTGAGTAGAGAAGCTTGTCCAAAGCGGATATGCAGGATAACAGCTGATAGTCAATAACAAGTATGCATACCGCTGCTGAGTAGAGAAGCTTGTCCAACGAGGATATGCAGGCACAGCAGGAGGACTGGGAGACTGTAGCGGGTATGGGAACCGCAGGTGAGCAGAGCAGGTAATCCAGCAGGAAACTGAAGATACGAGCAGGGCACAGGAGACACCTTCAGAGACTCACAGGGAGTGAGACTCAAGATCAGGCAATGATACAATGGCCACAGGTGCCTTAAATAGGGAGAGGTGATTGATCCACCAATTAGGTTAAAAGCAAGGTCATAAGAGTTCATGGATCCTGCACATGCGCAGTCCATCAAGATGGCGGACGGCCGCGGCTCAGGACAGGCGCCGGCAGGAAGGAGAGAGAACCACGCACCAGCGCAGAGGCACTCACGGTCCGGTGAGTGACACAAGCTACTTAAGGTGTTAAAAAGGTTCTTGTCATCTTCATCGCCACACACACTCGCCGCTAGGCTTTTATATAATAGATAATGCTAAGAATTTAGTAGGTCAGTGTAGTATATAACTCCGCCCAGCAGGTGGCGCTGCAGCTTGAGCACTCTGTCACCCGGTAGTTTTTTCCACACACACACACACACACACACACACTAACACAGCATGTGTGTTCATGAGGTAAAATTACCTCACGAAAATGAGTTTGAGCCCTCAACTCGTAAATTTAGCCTTTACCACCCCTCCCACGGGGGAAGGGGGGATGATGGAAGTTAACTGACTTCACTATTATAATTTTTTTGTCAAATAATGTCAGTATACCAAATTTCAGGTCAATTGGATGAGCCCTTTCTGAGAAAATATTTTTTTCCACACACACACACACACACACACACACACTAACACACGCCGCTAGGCTTTTATATATTAGATAATAAATGTTTCCTGGTAAAAGAAATGAACCACAATATTCTAACACCATGGTTGAGATTAGCATAGCCACGTGACATATATATATATATATATATATATATTTATTTATATCTGGCATTGTGTTCTCTTCGTCTGAGTCTGGTTCTGGTATACTTAAAAAGTTGATTATACTAATACAAAGTGCATTACGTACATATTTTACTCTTAGTGCTTTGGTGGCATACCTTTCAAACTTAGTTACATCTGTTTGAAGTTCTATCTTTAATTTAGCTTTCTCATTTTATGTAATTTCTAAATCTCTTGTCTACATCAAATGTACAAGGTTCTTTACATTCTGGCACATATATTTTGGGCACTGTAACCACTGTATTACACTTATTCATGCTAATTCTTACCACTTGAAGTACTTATTGTTTTACGGCAGCAATGTATATACCTGATGCTGTCCTTTATCTGAGGTATTATCATTTTAACCTCATTATTTTATTAAACAAAAAAAAATTTATTCCGTTATATGTGGTGCTAAACCTGTAACCGGAAATTTAGACAAGTTACATATACTTTCAGCAATTCGACCATAATCACTAAGATCTCAATTGTGTTCTTGTGTTCTTGACATATTATATTAGGACTAATGTGTGTCATTCTTCATAAGATACTGGAAATGGTAACATTGGCATATTTTTACTCAATAAAGGAGTTTTAGTACACACCCAACAATTTGTAACTCCTAACATTTCACTTAGCATAACATGCTATCGGTCAACTGGATATTCTCTAGCAATATTCATTATTATCAGACCACCGTATTAACCTCCTTTCTCTTGGTGGAGTACCACAATACTCACAAATACATTTTGGAATTGGTGGTAATCATTTACAAATTCTAAATTCTCTGGTTTTCCTGTTTAGAAAAGAAGCAAAAATGGTCTTATTAAAATCATCCTCATCTAATACATTAGATGGGCTATCACCTTACCAACTTCTCCTCAATTCTTTTCCAAAATATATAAATAACGTGTCAATACAAACTAACACATACTGTAACCCTCTTAACTTTTTTTTTAAATTAAATAAAATTAATAAACTAATTTGTAACCTCCGAAAAGGTTATATTAGGCAAATATCTGACCTTAGTAGCTACTATCTTTCCTTCATTGTTCTTAAGACAAATTATATATATTTCACATCTAAACTTAGCAACTGTAGTATTTTCTTGGCATTCCAACAAGATATAATAATTGTAATCTTGTTATCTGCTCCCATGTAGACTAACCCATGAGCACTTTCTGCAAAAGTTAGCAACAACATTTTTTTAATGCTACGGGTTTATTTTCTATATCTACCCAAATTTCATCCTTTGTTTCATAACATTGTTTCAATTTCCATGTATTAATTTCATTCAATGTAGCCTTTTCCTGACATTGTCGTAAGTTCTCAAATGTAATATCATGTGAAATCATCAATTGGGTATGTGGCTGCCTTTCTAAAGCTGCTTCTCAAGCTGCTGAGTCTGCTAATTCGTATTCTGGCAGATCTGTTGCTGGCTATAGTAGTGTGCTGGGTGATCTCTCTGTGTGTTTGTTCCTTTCAGGATAATCCCTCCCTTTCAAGCACCTGCTATAGCCTATAAATTGATTGAGCAACTTCAGCTTTTTTATTAGTTTATTTTCTAGTAAGACTTTAGACTAGTAAGACTTTATCTGTCTGATTGGTATGTGCCTGGCACTTAATGGCTGCAACCTCTTTTGGTAACTATATAGCCTCTATCAATTGTTTGACTGTTTGTGCATGTTATCCAGGTGTTACTGTTGATATTAGGTAACCCCTATATTTTCAAATAGTTGAAGAATCATAAACTACGGCGAGTTTAGTTACGTACGCGTAACGTAAATCTGTGTAAATGTTTACTCATTTTCCTTGTGCTAGCTGACATGCTCTGATGAGTGCTGTAAATTTCGGCTACCTGAACTGAGTGTAAGCCTAAGGACTTAACTTCAATTTCTCATTATGTATAGTGATTGCACATTCTGTCACTGTCACTATTGAGCTATCCTGCGTTTATCTATAAAACATTATAATCAGTAATGAAATTTTTATCTAACTTCTTCAATGTAGGAGAATTAATGCAATTTAATTTCATTTTAATTTCTCATTGTATAAACCTTGCTACAGATACATGTCTAGTCTGTGCATTATTCAGGAGTTGTGTGACAACACGAGGGACAAACAAATGTAACCCACGCTGCAACATAATATCCTGTGTCTTTTCCACAATAATAGCTGCTATGGCTATAACCCTTAAACATTACGTTAATGCTTTTGCGACCTATCTAATTGTACACTAATTATCTTTTCAATATCCTAAAACAGTGTCAGTACAATAGTGTCAGTAAAATCAGTACAATAGAAAACCTTTTTTTATAATTGTAGATGCCTAAAGGCTAGAATCTGGTAATCTCTTCAAATGCCTCAATGAATTCACTAATGTTTTCAACTTTATCTAGCATACAGCTGTGGCTAACATTCCTAGTATTCACTGGCTACAGAATTGTGACATATCAAGAAATAAATGTACTGCTTTTATTTCTTTTTTTTTTCTTTTTCTTTTTTTTCCCCATTCATCTGAGGTAGAGGGTGTTCAAATATCAGGACCACCCTTTAGGAAATCTAAATATCTCTGGCCAGGTGTCAAACAATTTAACATTGTTAATAGATAAATGAATTTTCTCCTTCTTGGATACTTCTGAAAGAAAACACAATCATTATTTAGTATCTTCTCAGCAGAACATCATTCACATATTCTGGTTTCTGGTCTCCTGTGGGTACAAAAGATTGCAAATTATTCTGCACACATTATAACAAATAATTAAAACTGTCTATGAAACCTTATAAAGATTGAACCCCCCTGTAGTTAACAGCAAAAGAAAATATTCAGAGAAGCTCTTATTAGCATTAAGAATCAACGCTGCGCAATCTATGACTGTAATAATTTCATCAGAAATCTGCATAGGAATACAGGGCGGGGTCCAGTCATTTGTCCGTTCTATGGTACAGGCTCAGATCACAGAAAATTTTTCATATACTGAACTCCTCCTCTTGGCATGAAAATAAAGCATCCACCTCATTCCATAACACGAGGTAGATGGGAGGAGAGACATGTTTGTAAAATGGCGAAACTATGTAAACCACTACCCAGATGCTATTTTCAAAGCAAACCAACTATTATTTTCAATGCACCTATTTTCTGATAAAGCTAACATAACACAGGTTTTGTTGCCGTATTTCAAAAACAATTATTCTAATTCAACACAACAAAGACTTCTCAAAGTTTAAACACACACACACTGTGTTCTATGATCGGAGATTCGGAGACACTACATGCCAAAAATATTATGCAATCGCTTTAAAAATATTTAAACATATATTTCATCTGCAAAATCACTATTTAACACATAATAAAGACCGTGTTTAAGTATTCAACTCATATCCCTATGTCAACACAGAAATTTCTAGTTCCTTCCAATCTGGGTGTGACCCTGTCTTGTAGTTGCTCGCTGTAAATCTGACAAATACTATTTATTTACTTAATACCTCCTTAGAAGTTCTTTAAATCTTAAATTTAATCTGTACATCTTCCAGATTCATAAAACCTTTTCTCATAATGTTTAACATTTGGACATATTATTAAAACCAGATGTTTTACTGAAATCACACACACAAAAAAAACTCTGGAAAGCGCGTTTACAAGATTAACATTAACTTGCACCGGGACATTTATCTATGCTTTAAAACCACATTTGATCATTACACAAGTCTTAACAGGCACTACAAAAAATCAGACTATCTTTAGCCTATTGTCTTCACAAAACAAACTTATTTACACCTCTGTCTTCAAGGTGATAAAGAAATTAAATGTCCAGCATTTACTGCAATAGAGCTGAGTGGATAGCCCCAGAATGACAAAAGTACGAGAAAGATATACCATATCATTTTTTCATATATGGACTATACGCTGCGCAGGCTGTATCGTCATTATATAATAATTTTCTGCTGTTTGAAATGTATGCAGTTTTGAATGCTAATATCACTTATTAACAACTAACAATTAAATAACATTTTAACTGTCTTATTTTTCACTTTACTCTTATAAGAGAATTTCCCCTCTCGTTACGTCTAGGTTCAACATTAAAAATTCCACATTAAAAAAACACATTTTATTACTTCTTTGTTATTTTTCAATGCATCCCCTGTTTAGAGTTTTCATGCAATCAGGATTAAAACTCTATAGGCACACACTTACTTGCCCGGGGAGCCACTCCCTTTCTCTCCTTATGAACAGCAGACCCAATCCTGATTTAGGGTCTCTATTCATCTAAGGGATGCGTCCATCACGAGAAACCGGCATTTCTACTCGTATATTAACCTATTAATTTCCAAATAAGTCTACCGAGTAGATCACAAAACATCACAACGCTTTCTGCCAAATATAGGTTATTAGCCTATACTTCACAAGCATTTAATTTAACACATTAACTTTGCAAGTCACATCTCTGAACTTTGCAAACAAGTATACACAGTGTTAAACACTAAAATGTCTTTTGCCAGTTATGGGTGGCCAGTCCATACTAAAGAAAAGCACATTTTAGCAACATTTAAACTAACAATAGTTTCTTACGTTTCTAAGTTTCTAAATTTTTGCAGAAATGCATTAAATTAACTACTACACATTTTGCAATAAGGTCCTAGGTTACTTTACATATCAGCATCCACCCCACCCTCTCTTCACTCACTGCTTCGGTACCTCAATACACTTCGGAGCACAGATATATTTAACACATCTGATACTCACCAGTGCAGGGGAGTGTAGTCATCAACGTCTTCCCCTTGTCGAAGCAGTCATGAAGAGAGTATGGTGTGGTATGTGATAGCCATAGGACGAGAGCCCCCAGCTTGTATAAGATTTTCTCTTTCCGTCTCTTTAAATAATAAATGAGATGAGCAGGTTTCCAAAATATAATATTTCTATAGTTTATTATTAAAATGATATTATACATAGATACAGCCATACTGGACAAAGCAGACATATGCCCAGGGTCTCAAATGCCAATTGACACCCTATATTTGATTAACTCCTACATTTATAGAGATGATACTCTTTATTACTTCAAAACACACCTTCCCAGCTTACATCACTGCTGGCAATCTAAGTCTCTATAATTAGAATGACATGTTCATCCTGGACGGTCATCATGACCTTTTACGGTGCCAATATTTCTTTGGCCATATCCAGATATTGTGCAATAATGGAAATTTACTAAAAACATGTCTCTTGTTATGTAATATGTGTATTATGCAACACGTTCTCTTAAAGCACAGAAACAAAATTCAAGTTCATTAGTTCATTCTATTGAACTTATTGGTAATAAAGGCTTTTTGTTAATAATTACTTCGACAAGGCTAAACCATGGGCACAGCTGACAACTGAAGAGAAGTCAAGAGCCTGGTTCTCCGATGGCTCAGCACAACTAATATATAATAGACGAGTATCGACAGCAGCTGCCTGACAACCAGTAACAGAAACCATAATTCATGAAACAGGTGATGGTGGGTCAAGTTAATATGCAGAATTACAGGCTTTGAGCATGGTCAGTCATGAAACAGAGGGAGATGTCATTATATATACAGACAGTTGGACAATGTACAAAGGACTTTTAACATGGATGCCTACATGGAAACAAGATCATTGGCAAGTACATGGAAAAGAACAATGGGGAGGTCCTGCAGTATGGGAGTTTATTTGAACTCAGTGCAACCAACGTTCTGCGTCACATACTAATTTTCCTCATAACAATGTAGCAGAGCAATAAGAACAAGTCAGTGTTTGTTCCCTGACAAAGGAAAGAAGAAGATGAAGATGAAGAACTGAAAAGCATAAATACCCCTAAAACTACCAGAAAGGTAGCTGAAGAAGCTGAAGGAGGAGATGAAAGTAAGCAGTTCTGATAAGTATGATCGCCTTCACTGGAACCCAAGGGACCAAGCATCTTGAATTTGGAATTTGGATCACAACATTTTGACAGCCATGCTTGATCCTAGGTTTAAGTCATATATAGGGGCATATTCAATAAGGCTTGGTGATCGTGATTATACGCGGCTACACAAGTCCCATTACCGCAACAACGTGGGTTCCTGTGCAGATCCCATAGGGTTGCGAAGGGAAGTCTGCAATGTTGTGGTACCTTATTGTCACATTACATTCGCAGCCATGCGTAATTGCGATCACCAAACCTAATTGAATATGGCCCGTAATGTCTTTCTTTCGAAACTAACACAAATCTACAGAGATGCAAAAAGCTCCTTGTGAACAAGCTGTCAGCTCAAGTCATTCATGACATGTCCCCTGCTTAAGCTTCTCCTAAAAATGCTAATGACTGAAAAAATACTTATCTTTGCTAAGAGCTACACTTATGACGAGTCCACACAGCTCACCAATACGAAGATTATTATGATGATATCTGGTCAGGCCTAAATATGTTGACACCTCTACCACTTCTCGATCTGATACACCTTATATTACTAGACTAATGGAGCAGTACTTTAATGATAATGTACAAATTAGCATATTAGACAGTCCTTTTGAATTTTAAGAGGAAAAAAATGCAATTTGGAGCGCCTTGTACAAACTAGCTATGGTGTACTTAAGCTGCCCACTCTCCAGTATGTACTCAGAAAGAGCGTTTAGCACAATGCATTGAAAGGGTTAATATGAAGTAATTGTCATCAAACATAAGTAATAAGTTGAATGAATGTAATTAAGGAAATACACGAGTAAAGACAGATGTGGTGCAAAAAGAGTCAATTGCTCCCAAATTGATAGAAGGGCAAATAAAATGCAATGACACGTACATGCAATTCTACGTCACGCAATGTCACATAACTCACTTACTACCGTATTCATCTCCGGAAGTATCACCCAGACGTGCTTATATTTGAATACGGGCATATAAGTTAGGTGCATCTTTTAAAACTCCCACAATTCCCCAAAAATATAAAATAAATAAAATCGCAAGTTGCGTTCACATTGCGTTTGAAAATGAATCAGGCCCAGAGGAAGATGACCAATGTTAGCGAAAGCCAATTAATAAATTGTTAAAATCCCGATCTATTCTACAGTTCCACAAGCAACAAACAAAATGTTTTGTGGTGTGGGGGCACGAACAAACAAGCACTCAGCCACAATAGTGGCATTCCCTGTCACTTAAGTGCTTTGTTTGTTAAACTTTGCATATCCTTTTTAATATACAACATAATGGTGAATGGGAGGGCCCCAGGACAATTCCATCTTGCGCTATTTTACATTATGGACTTTGCCCACCACGGTGTATCTTCCCTTCTAAAATTACCTTTTATTACTGACTGTCACACTACAAGGAACTGACACCCTGCAATGTGTATAAAAATACTTCAGAAGCCAAGTGTGTAGTAAACTGGAATGAGTTTATTGAAACACGCATGTGATTGTCAGGATGGAGACAGCCAGTAGCTGGAGATGAAAACAAGGTATTGGAGCACAGCAATAACCAGATATATAATAGTAGTTACTGCAGATTATGCAAGGAAACATGTAACTGAATTTCTTAGGAACAAATAGTGATGATACAGGTAAACTATAGTAATTGTAGGTCTCCAGATGATGCCAAAAGTCTATATAACAGATTAATCAGTGTACGGCTGTGGGAATTACAGGTAATTGCATACGATGCCAAATGTCCATATAACAGAGTGGGAATTGCAGGTAAAGTACATTAAAAAAATCAATTTTATTCCTTGACCTGAAATTCTATATGCAAAACAACAAAGTACGGCCAACCATAAGACAGTAGATGTTAACAGTTACATCCTTGCTACCAGCAACCACCACTGGCTGTCCAACATTCCAAAATGTTCAATTAAAGAGACTCAGATTGAACTGCTCTGTGACACACATAACTATTTAACACAGGCGGTGCAATTGAAAAAGCAGTTCACCGAAAAAGGTTACGACACAGCACTGATAAACAGAGTCTTCAAAGAGGTAGAAAGATCGAATAGGAAAGACCTTCTTACTTATAACACGAAAAAACAATCCCCTGATAATGCAAACAAAATCTTCATGATCACAAGCTACAATAACTCATCCCATAAAGTTAAGATTATCAGCAAACATTGGAACATTCTTCTACAGGACGAAGAGCTAAAACAGGTCCCCTCCCCCCCTAAAAAAGAGACAAATTGGTGAAAAATTACTTCAAACCATGTGCAGATAACAATTTAATACTCCAATTCATCACACAGAAGGCAGAATGTTACTATGGTGGCCATTGCATAAGCTTCAAATCAAGCAAGTATAAAGACCCATGACTGCATTTACTTCATAGACAACAGGAACTATGTATACGATTAGGAACTTTTAACTTGTGACACTAAAAAAGTTAATTATCTGATTGTGTGTCCTTTACAATATGTCGAGGACACCATAAGTCCCCTCAGGGTAAGAATAGGGGGAAACATCAGGAAAATAAGAAAGTGTTTTGAGCAACATAACCTCTCTAACCGCTACAAAAAAATACATGCATGTGACCCCACCAACCTAAAATGTAGGCAATAAAGAAAGTAAAGCAAAATTGGAGAGGGTGGGACTTTTTAAGAACAATTGATAAGACAGAAACCTGATGGATTTATGAGCTTAAGACCCTAGCTCCAAAGGGTCTTAATATTGATTTTTAATTTTTTTTGCATATAGACAATAAGGGGAGAATTCAATTGGCCGCGTTACTCTTGAAAGTAATGTAGCCTGCGCACTATTACCATTACTGCGCTAATAGTGTGCATTATTACACTTAGCATTGTAATTTTTAATGCTGATTTTTGCTTGAACGGTAATAGTGCACAGACCGCATTACTTTTGAGAGTAACGCGGCCAATTGAATTCCCCCTTATTGTCTATATGTAAAACTTGTACTTATAATGGGTGAGGGAAGGCAATGTACAGTAAGAGAGTACCTAGGGTGTTCCGATGCAGCCAGTTCAAGTCCTGGGTTTTTCTTAAGTACGGTTGTTTTCAGATGAATCATTTGCACCAGCTACAGGTGTAAGTGCCACCTGATAGTGATGACTGTCATGGCATAGTCTTTCTATAAAAAAAATACATGTATTTATGCCACTAGGTAGCAAAGAACATTTGTATGCAAATAAGAGAGAATATAAAAATGCATTCTATGTTTAGTACGTATTAAGAACATCACGATTTATGTATTTAACGTAAAAAAAAAATGAAACAAATTTTTATTAATCATTAAAGTATCAATTTATTTTATAAAAATATTTTTTTTTAGAGTGCATTCTGATGGGACTTTATATTGCATATATGCATGTGCATATCCTGCAACTGTGTTCTGTTTGTCAACATAGGGCAAGTACTGTTTAGGCAGAGCATACTTACACCCAGATTCAAATTGAAATGTATCTTGAAATCTGGTTTGATTTGAATATGGTTGGAAGTATGCTCCCCTGATCGTTTTTTTAAACACAAGTTGAGTGCAGTTTGTGTCAGAACAGAAATCAGGCCCTACAGATTTATTCTCACCATGAACCGAAACTAGCCACCTAAATATATTCCAATAATCACACGTAGAACCTCTGTCCATTCGCACCTACAACCATACCACCACAGCCTAAACAACCATTAGGCTGATCAGGCTGCAGCCTGGGGAGCTGGGTCCTTGGGGAACTCAATACTGACGGTTTGGGTACGGTTTTCCGATGCTGGGGATACTGACACCCAATACCACTACAAAAGAAGACCGAAGCGGGTATTGAACGAACTTATTAAAACATACACTTACCTTCTACCCGACGCAGGACATCCCTGGAGGCGCTGCTCTGCGACTGTTGTAAAATACAAAGAGGCTGGATGTCGGCCCTGCATTTTTAAAAGTAACCTAAAATCAACCCCTTAAGGGTACACAGGAGGTTTTACGTCTTAGAAAGTTATGCTGAACACAACAGGCCATCACCACTTTGTCTATCTTGTCGAAAATGCAGATTAATAGCAGAATGGAAAACTCTGAATCTGTTACTGAGAATTTCAAGTGCATTTTCAACAACACGTGTAAGTTGTGACAGTTTATAATTAAATATCCACTTGTCCTAAGCGAAACAGTCACCCAAATTTGGGACTATCCCACCAGATTCAGGACAGTTGGCAGACTGTCCTGCTCTCTCCTACCTGTTTTTGACACTGTCACTACTTGTGGCTGCTGGTTTCTTTAGCTCATTTGCCGCTTGTCTGGATCCTGGAATATTGGATGCCATATTCGGATAAAAAAAAGGGTGTCATGGTTGGCAGTAATGGAAATAGATCCCTAGGCTCTGCTGAACATGGCTAGGCCCACTCACGGGTGCGGAGTCTAACAGGAAGGTGGTTTTCACCAGGAACGTCCGCAAGGAAGTATAGTCTTAGCGGCACCAAACTTGCAGGTCGCGGTACCGCGAGTGAGTGAACAGAAGAACGTTGTGGAGGAGCCAGGAGATGTAAGAAGTAACACTGGTACCAGCAGGTGAGTGGTAGAGACACAGGAACAGTGGTAATATATACTGATGGTCACTGAGGAGAATGCAGCAATGGCAAGTCGAGGCAAGTAATCACATGGGACTCGCACCACATGACAGGTGCCGTCCCATGTGAATAAAATCACATGGCCGCACGTCACTGAAACTCCGTCCGCCGAGCAGCGCGCAGTGAACTGCGATGCTCGGGCGGGCATGCTGCCGGCTGGATTGGCCAACTAGCCATCGGCCCTTCTAGCCAGTCCGGCCCTGAATTGGGGGATAGTGCTGTAGTTTGGAGGGACTGTGGTATAGTGTGGGTGAGCATTGCTGTAATGTGGGGATATTATAACTGATTGCTTTAATGTGGAGAGGTGAGGGGTATTGCTGTAATGTGTGCTGCATAACCAATTGCTATAATGTGAAGGGTGGGGATAATTTATTGATGTAATGGGGATACTAATATATACTTATATCAATAAAGAAAAAGGAGCGTGCATAGAGAATTAAATATTAATCCTGTAATATAATCGTTTTTACATTCACCTAAATTCCCCTAAATTCACCTAAATTCTATAAACTATATATATATTGTGGCAAGAGCCCGCTACTGCTGAAGCACACGCAAACAACTTCTTCCTTTTTCTGTATTTTTATTGTCAGGATGGTAAATGTTTTGACACCGTACAGATTTCACAGCATTTCTTGGAGACCCTAAACACTAGCTAGACATAACTCAGCTCTCTCAAGACCAGCCAGCTTCCCCAGCGTTTGTCTCAGTGCACAAATGATACAAACAAGCTTTTATACCTGATACTCCTCCCCCAGCCTTAGCTTGATGGACAGGTGACACACCCACCTTCTCTTTAAAGGAAACGCCCATCCCTGGCTCTGTTTGCACTAACAGACACACCCTGTCTATTTGCTGAGAGGAAGGATTTCAAATCATGTAAGCTTAACCAAACTTAAACTATTGCTTTTCATACATAAGTCTTTACATTCAATCTAGGTGCATTACTGCACAAATGTTTTACTCTACTTCCCTGCTTTCTCTGCATATTGCCAGCTAAATGCCTCCTTTTGTTACAATATATATATATATATATATATATATATATATATATATATATATATATATATACTAACTTTGCTTTTAACTCCACATGCTGATACTTACACAAGTGGAGTTCAGAGCGAGATTAGCTTTTATCTACTGAATAGCACTAAGCTCTGTATGTGTATTTTGCTGTGTATTTTTTTCAAACCATTCTTCGTTGTGCTGGCGCTACACCCCGCGCGTCCTTAAATGAACAGTGAAATAGCAATAATAGCAACTAAGGCACCAGCAGGTATTAAAAGCTGCAAGAACAAGTAGGAAGGAGACTGTATGCCAACTGTCCCGATTGTGCACTCAGGACTTTGTCTTGACTGCAGGGAAGGTCAGGTGGCATGTCCCGCTTCACGCTGGCTGTTTGATGGGGGAACCTATTTACCTAACAGTAGTACTCACAGCATTGCAAGTGTGCTTGAAGGGTAAGTGATTGGAAGATGACCTAAAACTGGGTGAGGTATGGTATCAGGGAGTGGTGGTGAGGGATGGTGTCATAGAGTCAGGGGCGCACAGAGCATTTTTAAGGGAGGGTTTCCCCTCCACCGCAAAAAAAAAAAGCAAGAAAGCAAGAAAGCTGCCGTGCATGCGCCCGCGCATGCGCAGCAGCTCCGTTTAGACAACACTGTACTATACAGCAGACGCTTCTTTGACAGCGCCGCAACTGCTGTATAGTACAGTGCCGCTATATAGGACACTTTTTTAGCGGAGGGAAGGGGTTTCTGGAGACCCAGAAATCCCCCCTGCGTGCACCACTGAGACTGGTGGTGAGTTCTGTGTCTTTCAGTGAGTGATGGTTTCAGGGAGTGTTGGTGATGGTCATGGCTTTTTCCGGTAAGATTACAACAGTTTGCTTGCTTGTCGGTTCAACAACATGTGAGACAATGGGTGGGATTTAAAAAAAACTTATTTATAATATTCATTCTTTGTGCATTTATCAGCTACCACCCCACTACAAGTTTTCTTATGCCACTGGGACATGACAGGTTTATTTGGTCCCCTGTGGAGCCTCTTAGTATAACCATTGTGCTGCAACTAGATCAACAATCTTTAAAATTACAAATTCGCTTCAGATAATCACCTAATTAATATCTGTCAACCTCTCACATCTTTTCCAGGCACATATTTCTGTAGAGTTGGTTCATCTGTACATAAAAGCAGTGCCGTAACTAGACATTTTAGTGCCCTGGGCGAGACAGAGCAGCGGCGCCTCCCATCTAAGTGGGAGTGACATTTGTCGAGGGGGCGTGAACAACCTACTGGGGGTGTGGCTAGCACTTTATTGAAAGAATTCTCAGTTACACACATTTGCAAAATCATGATGCTATACCAAATGCATGAAATATATATAGGTCAGGTGGCATGTTTCTCCTTCTCTAGTTTTTGATCTGGTCCTGGTCTGGGGCACAGGAGTAGGTTAGATTATGTTATTAGTTTCCTTAATTTATGTATTAACCTAAGCCTGAAACTCTGTAAATCAGTTTATTGCAGGCTAAGCAGACCGCTTGCAATCATGTCACTGGCGATAGCCACAAATTGGCCTGACATAATTATCATGTGTGATCCTAAACTAAGCGCAACTGCTGAGAAAAATAACATCAAAATCATAAGGATCTGTTTCGGACACCTGCATAAATTCAGTTTCAGATAACCGTTATATATGTCCGTATTTTATATGTATGTATCTGACAACTGTACAACATCTTAAAACAAAGGAACCACTGATCCTCAAAGGGTTAATAAAAATATCAGCACGTCTGTACCTTTACCTTATATCCTATAGAGTTGAAATTGTTAATTAAAAAAATTACAATATTTTAACATATTGGTTTATTACCTCTTTGGGGTATATTTTACTAAACTGCGGGTTTGAAAGAGTGGAAATGTTGCCATTAGCGATCAATCAGATTCTAGCTGTCATTTATTTTTTATAATGTGCTCATAGGATCCAATCAGATAGTAGAAATCTACTGTCAAAAGCTGATATCTGATTGGTTGCTACTAATAAAAGCTGGTATTTGATTGCTTGCTATAAGTTAGGTCCTAACATTGGTCATTGCACTATAAACCCCGCTATTATCTTTTCGACATATGCGCAATATTATAATATTGGTCTACAAAGTCACTTGAAATTACAAACCAGGCAAAAGAAACCTCAGGTGAGGTAAGAGAAAATACAATGGTTTCCAATTAGCTAAATGAGAATATTGCCATTAACACAGTGGCTGCAAGAATCTTCATTTTGGGGGTTACTCACTGACAAAGTACACATGTGCTGTAACCATAGGAGGTATAGGTTTCCATTGTCTCACTTGCAATAGTTATAGAAAATCTAATTGACATTGGTTGCTATGGGTTATTGAACATTTGCACAATTTCTAAGTGTCAGCGTTTACTTATTGTTAAAGCGGCCTGTGGTTAACTCTTACCTGTGTCTTCCACGATCCTAGTGTGGAAGTTACGAGAATTCCAGCCACAAGCACCAGCACTCCAAGCAGGGACCATGTGAATTTCCTTTGCCTACAATCAACATCCTCCTCTTTCTGACAGTCCATATTGTCTGACTAAACTCTGCTAGAGCAATATGACCTGTTAAATGTCTCCAATTCTCCTATCTCACTATCAGCTGCTGAGCCCTGAGAAATTACTTCACATATTTCCCTCTTCTCCTCTGCTCTGCTCCTCTGCTCTCCCACTAGCAGCATGACATCAAACGCTGCAGGGTCAGAGGGCAGAGTTTAGAACCCAGGAAGAGCCGGTGTGCGGGCGCCATTTTGGACGCGCCGGGCGTCCGGTAATTGAATTCTGAGGTCTGCAGTCAGGATCAGGGTTATTCTGTCACAGAGCCAGGGGGCACAGAGACAGGTAGCGGGCGGCTGCTGCGCCCCCTTGGGCTTGCGCCCTGGGCGACGGCACCACCCGCACCACCCTAGTTATGGCACTGCATAAAAGGGAGCAGAGCAGATGCTGCGTGTGTGAATTGCACCTGTCTCTGCATTATGTGGCTGTCACTTGGATGCTCTTTGAATTGTATATAAGTCCCTTGAATGCTCTCTGTTTTGTATGGTGGTAACTAAGATGCTCTAAGATGCTCTCTGCATTGTATAATGGTCAGCTAGCCCCACCCCCTCAGTGGTGTGTTGACGTAGAGCAGCGACATGCGCGTGCTATTTTATGGGTCCTTATCATTGCATTCCCTTTTGGGCCCTTCATGCCCCTGTCTGACACTGAGTAGGAGAATTTTATGTACAATATAGTTATATTGAGATAAGCTCACGTGCCAAAGTCAAGGAATTTCCTGTAGGTGAGTCCCTAGCCAGTTGCTAAACAGTTCATACCGAATTGTAAGTCATGCGTAATGATTGTGGATCCAAATACTACTCTGTATGTATGTCAATAATAGCTAAGGTCCGGCTGCTATTTTGTGGTGCTGTAGGTTCCAGTGTGTGTAAGATTATTTTATCTCTCATGTAGTCCATGTTAATATTGAAACTTGATGCATGTAACGAGTTTTTACATCATCTTATCTTGTTACACATTCTGTTTTTAAATATGCACAGGAGAATAGCAGAAAGATGGAACACGCATGTGGAGAAATAGCATACTTGCCAACTCTCCCGGAATGTCCGGGAAACTCCCGAAACTCGGGTTGGTCTCAGGGACTCCCGGGAGAGCGGGGAAATCTCCCGCATCCCGCAATTGCGGGGCTAAAATGACGCAATTTGCGGTGAATTGGCCCCGTGACAAAACGGCATATTTGACACGGGTGTGAGGCCAAAATGACGCGATTCACTGTGCCCCGCCCCTCCAGCCATCTAGACACGCCCCTCTCCCAGGTACAACTTGCCAAAGGTAGGCAAGTATGAGAAATAGTCACTGCAAGCTCCCTATAGAACTTTACTGAACAAAAATCGAGAATTGAATGAAAATCGGATGAGAATTGCTCAAGCATGCTGGAAATACTGGCCAATCAATGATTGCAATTCTCCTGTGAGCGAGGTCATAAGCCAACCGTAGTGGGTTCAATCCCATATATATATGAGATTATTATATATATATATATATATATATATATATATATATATATATATTTCTTTAGAGATCACTGACCCATAGCCGTTTCATATGCTGTAAGTCACATAACGCACAAAATTTTGGCAACACACATGCGCACACACACAAATACAAAAAGTTACACACATATATACACACATAGACAGCAAAAAACACAAACCAGGATGGCCGAGTGGTTAAGGCGTTGGACTTAAGATCCAATGGACATATGTCCGCGTGGGTTCGAACCCCACTCCTGGTAAGATTTTTACATACAGTAGCATAAATTAAGATGGTATCATTAATACTATAAAAATATTTACCTGTTATAGGAAGACATCCTAGAGAATATGCAACAACGTCCACAAGATTAATATTAAAACATACATATGTGGATTGCAGTTTTGAAACATTTGTTTTGTTTATTTGAAATGCCGCCACCAGGTGGCAATTTACTGTACTTATACTTGCATCAAAATTGTACAATGTTGTGTCCATTTTTTTTCTGTATCTCCATTTACAAAATGCAGCCATAAAAATATGGTATGGCAAAAAGTGCTTACTTAGAAATGAATCTTATTTATGACTTTACAGGTTTGGGGGCATATTCAATTAGCTTTCGGATTCGCGGTAACGCGCGTTACCGCGAAAAATGCGCGTTCTTGCGGGTATTACGGTACCGCATTAACGCGGAAATCCACGTTATTGCGGTACCGTGTATTACGTTTCGCGGCTGTTCCGGCGCGTTACCGCGAATCCAAAAGCTAATTGAATATGTCCCTTAGTATCTAGTCAGCTCATTTATGTGTTTGCAATGTATGTGTTTTCTACTGCTAAGCTGGGTACACACTGCAGGTTTTTCATCCACTTAATGTGCCGATCACACTATAAAGAACGCTTGGTAAGAAATCATATTATTGTGTACGCTCCCACGATCATGTTTTATTGTACCAAAGCACATTGTATCGTTTGATTTGATTTTATAAACTTCCTAAAAATCACAATGAACGATGGAACGATGTCATGACCAGCAGTGTAGGCAGTTCTCTATAGAGTGTGCAGAGTCACAATCTTTTCAGCAGATGGTTACGAGAGATGAAGAGCACAGATCTGAAGGTAAATCATTGGTAAAATCGTTACAGAAATCACATCCGCAGTCATTTTCTGGTGGTGAAGTGTTTTAATACCATCATAGTACCCCTGTAGTGTGTACCCGGATTTAGTGTCCTATAAAATGTTAGATATTAGTTCTAGATGCTTTCAATATAGTAAAAGGGGGTGGTAGAATAATTGAAAAATTAATATTTATTTTTTTACTTTTTATTTTTTTAAAAAAAAAAAAAAAATCACAGAAGCTTCGTTTATATAGTTTGTATACACCAGGGTGGCCGAGTGGTTAAGGCGTTGGACTTAAGATCCAATGGACATATGTCCGCGTGGGTTCAAACCCCACTCCTGGTAAGAATTTTACAAACACTACATGTTAATTTCTACTATAAAAATTACTATAAAATGTTCCTCATTGTTTCTTTATATGAAATAAATGAAAGTAAACACAAGAAGAATACTCCTCCACATAAATGTTGGTAAAGTATTGCAGTGTTTTTAAATTGTTTTAATACCATGAAGGATATGAAACACAGATTAAAGAGAGCTGTTTCTTGTAACATTTGTATTTGTATTCACAAATATTTTTAAATAAATGCTAACCACATTCTTAAACATGTAAATAAATAAAATAATTCTACCAGAAGTGGGGTTCGAACCCACGCGGACATACGTCCATTGGATCTTAAGTCCAACGCCTTAACCACTCGGCCATCCTGGTGAACACGAAAAAGCAGCGCATACTGATTTTACATGCAGTAAACAACGTGACGTGTATTCAGTCATCCCAACGTTGGTTTTATTAATGCGGCATTGTGCCCGTGTAGTCTACTTCTCACCACTTATGCTATTACCAAAGAGGCAACATGCGGGTTACCGTTCTCTCGTAAACCAAAGCACTCTGCACGCACATACAGAAGGCGGTGTGACCATTCATCACGCCTCACTACCCGCACATCATTGGATGTGAGCTGCTGATACGCCCTCCGCCTCACAAGCACTATATAGATAGATTTCTACAATGTGTTGGTTTTATTGCTTGTTAATTCTGTCACCGATGTTGTAGGAAATATTTTACCTAAGAGTGTAGATTACCTCTCTGGTGAAAGTAGTTCCAGATCGCTTAGCATGCTTGCACCGACACCTATCTCTGCAGTAGATGCAACGTTGCGATATTGTACATTATTATATGCAGGAGGAAAATTCTACATAACCACTAATAGGTATAATAAAGATTGTATATATTCCAAACAAATCACGTGATACTAATTGACCTCAGCTATTGCCTTTGTAATGCACCTGAAAAATGAAGTTTATAGGTATAAAATGGACAAAGCAATACCAGCGCGCACACACACTGCGACGTTGCATCTGATATTGGACAACTGACGGATGTGGCTTCAAAATGACTGCAATGTTCTTTACAGGGTTGGTAGGTTAATGTGGTTTACAGGTGATCACAATTGACCTGTGTGTTCGATTGTCTTCCAGCTGTAGGAGTCAATGAAACCGGAAACAATCTGGTCACATGGCCTGGAAGGAAGCCAAATAGCCAATTTGGGCAGTGATCCTCTTACACCAGACCATCAGCTGGGTGTCAGCTGGTTTAGGTCTGTAACTTCAAAATTGTTAGATGTCAAAGGTTTCTCGGCTACATACTCCTTAAAAATATATAGTATGATTGAATCATTAAGCAAACTAAGAACCATAAAAGATCATTGTGACTACAAATGTGAGGATGCATTTATTCATTATTTTCCCAGCATCAAAAGTCATAAATGAGTCTTTACAATCTCCCCATGAATATCATGGCTTCCTCCGAATGCTAGGAAATACAGTTAATTTTGTTTTATGTCAGTTGAAGATAATCAAGATTACAATGTTACGACAAAGCTGCTACTATTGTTGCCAAAGGAAGAAAATGTACGAAAAAAATGAGAAATATGGTTATCTAAACCAGTAACACCAGCACTGCATCCTGTAGATAAATGATCTGTATGTGTTGCATTATGGCCTTTATAGTGCAGTAGCTGTGACATGATAAAAGATAGTCAAAATTTATAGTTAAAATACAATGTTTTAATATGGATTATGTCAAAAATGTGTAAAACTCAATATTTAATTTATAAATTTAAAGGGTTTGTTCAATTCACAGTGATTTTATTGGCTTATACTTGCAATCTTTAGACTGTAGGACCCTATCTTGCTCACCTGCACATTCTTGTCTGTCATCTTATGCCTCCTCCTACATCTCATGTGCTGTACTGTCTCACACTGGACTGCTCTCAGCTTGTCGCCTTCCCATGTTCTCTACTATGTAATTCATTGTTGTTTAGTCTTACACTCCATTGTACAACGCTGCACACCTTTGGGGCAGCTTATAATTACATCATAATAATAACCTTTCAACTTTTATGGTATACATATAATTTTTTCTAGATTCCTTTTTTGCCTTTCAATATGTTCTTTATATCACCTGGCAAATTATTTTATTTCCTTTGCCCTGAGGTATGAGTCAAAGCTGCTTTCTACATTTGTACCTAAAGCAGAGAGCAGAACGGTGTCTAATCTCATAGCAACTAAAGTCATAACTGAAAAGCTCATCTAGAAGCTAGAAAAAAAAAAAGCAAAGTATTTTGTAAAAGTTGTAGAAGGCATTTACAAGCCAGAAAAATAACAACTCATGATTGTGGAAATACCCCTTAAAAGGACAATTATTGTAAAATTATAATTTTAATATTCTGTACTGTTTTCTGGTGCAGTGTATTTACATGCATATGAACTGCACTGATAACATGCACTTTCTATTACCTGGCCCATTTTCCTTTGCTATTCCTACATCTCCATACTTCTTTGAAAGTTATGTATGTTTCACTACACTTAGCATAATTGCCTTCCTACCTCCTATCTCTTGCTCACTCCTTCCATTATATTTACTTGAGAGCAACAAGTTCTTCGTCATGTATCAGTGCCAGGTTCATTTATGTAAACAATCAAAGAAAGCATAAAAGGTGAATTTTCAGCGGTTTTTAAGGGTCAGTCAGTGGAATACTTTGTGTAAACAAAGTTTTCTAATCCAATAAAAAGTACAATTGATTTACAATAGGGTGCCTAATATATGGAATAGGTGGATATTATTCACATAACAATAAACTAAAATCAAAACATGGATATCAAGAGACTGAGGGCTAGATTTACTAAGCTGCAGGTTTGAAAAAGTGGGGATGTTGCCTATAGCAACCAATCAGATTCTAACTTTAATTAATTTAGTACCTTCTACAAAATGACAACTAGAATCTGATTGGTTGCCATAGGCACCATCCCCACTTTCTCAAACCCGCAGCTTAGTAAATCTAGCTCTGAGTGTCTATCTGCGCTCCTTCTAAATGCAGCTTTACTAATCTAAGACAAGGATATACACTTCCTATAAAATATACAATGACAAGAATATACTAAAATCTTCAAGCGCTCTTTGTTCTAACATAAGTGATAAAAAACAAAAATACTTATATTCATTGGAGATCGAATTCTTCTTTAGTGGAACTCACTCTCCGTATATAGAATCATGTGGAAAAAACAAATGTCAAAAAAACAACATAGCGTGATACCATTTAACATGGGAAAGATGAATATACATTTGCAAACAAAAAAATACATAAAATATAATAGTGACAAAATCTTCTGGGGTTAATTCTTGTTGAAACCCCTATGGGGGGTGCACTTACTATAAATATAATAAGTGTGCACTTTGAAACACGAACACTCAAATATTCTTCCAAAGAAACTCCTTCCAAACCATAAAGTGTTGATTCTTGCCTCTCCCGCCCCTCTTATGTATATACTTACAAAATATCCATAATAATATAGGCATTGTACATATATTGCTTTGTGTTCACCATGATGGATAATGATGTCCAATTTATGCGTGAAGAAATATTCAAAAAGTGCTCCAATAAAAAAATAACTTTTAATTTAAATATAAAACAAATAAAAACATGCATAGGAAGGACTTCCTGCGTACAAAAATTGGATGGATTCTTACCAGATTACATAGATGTTAAGCTTGGTACAAATCAGTGCATGTCCTAGGATGTTTGCAATGTTTTCCCCTCTCGGTATAGTATCCTGGTAGTACAATTCTTGTATCCCCCCATTCAAGTCCACAGGCCTGTGTATACACAGAATTGTATCCATCCCCTTTTTGTACCCAGCAAGTCATTCATATGCATGTCCCACCTCCCCGTGGATCTCCCGAAGGCCAAGGAGCAAAAGTTGGCAAGTAGGATTTAAAGATAGCGAGAGATAAGGTATACTTCATTAAGACCAAACTGTACTAAGGTGGGTAGTGAAAAGATCCTCTCTACCCTTTGTCTCTTGTCTGTCAGTCTACCTCAATATTTCCTAAATCAGGTCCTCATGGAACACTAACAGTGTATGTTTCCCATTTCTCCTTGCTGGAGAACAGATTTTTTCATTACTGACAACTTGTAAAGATCCACAGGTGGCACTAATTACTTCATGTGTGATAATGTGAGTCATTGCAAACATGCTCTGTTAGGGGTCCCTGAGGACCATATTTGGAAACACTGATCTACCTTGTATGTCCCTGTTACATGGTGTGCAGTATAGTGATGTTATGCCTACTGCTATTTTGTCTATTGTATCCTGTATCTACTATTATTCTTAGACTTGTTTAATGCTGATTTGTGGTTCTGTATTATTTGGATTTTTGTATTATCATTATATGTATTAGTCTTGTACTGATATACCCTTGCTGGATGGCGCTGTAGAATCTGTGGCGCTAAATCCATCGTGATCATCCAATGAAAATATCTTTGAAATTTCCTTTTAGACCATTTCTTGTCAGTGTGAGGCCTAATTCATCAAGGAATTGTCGAAGTCAGCAAATTGGATAAAGTCATTTCAATTAAAGTCTAGCAAACTTGGTTGTCTTTGTCTGAAAAGATGCGTACGGTACGCTACTACGTACAAGGGCACGCTACGGCGTGAAAGGGCGTACGCATCCACTACACATGGCAGCAACAGTAATTGGTCTTTTACCATACATTCGCACAAACACGCATACTTATAAAATAGTACACATTAATGGTAGTTGCAACACATAGTCAGTTATGTCGAAATATAGTAGTATTTATAGGTTATATCAGAGTTACATGCATATTAGTGAAATACACGGAACGGGTTGAAGGAATAACATCATGAGTGATATCATAATGAACCTTGTTACATATCCTACTGTTTGGTTCACTCTGCGAGGGAATCGCAGAGTGCATACACAAGTTATGAATGATAGGGAATTATAAACTACTTAAGTCTAAGGAATCCTGGCGGGAAGAGCAGAGCATACCCCCTGCTGAGATGACCCCCTCCTTTGGATTCCTTTGTATGAACTGGCCAATGATGACGACCCCTTGGACCTTCCTGAGACCTGGACCAATAGATGCAAGCTATTCCATCTTCATTGTATTACTGTATGTGATTGTGTATATAAGCAGCAGCTTGTGATCCAGAGTGCAGACATCTTGTCCCCAGACTTCAGGATTGAATGACTGCACTGGATCCAGAGCGCCTGCGATAAGTAACGGATGTATTTACTATTACTTCGCTTGAGTATATATATTCTATTATTTGCGAATAAATCTTTGTGCGTTGGAAACACAACTCGAGGTTCGACAGTCGTTATTGGTTAGCGACAATACGCACATAACAATTTGGGGGCTCGTGAGCTTTGGAGGTTTTGTTGCCGATGATACGCAAGACCAACGGATTTCGGTTCCGCAACAAAGGGTGGAGACGCGTCATAAACGGGTAAGAACGCATGGTGTTCAAAACCTGAATTTTACTCTGTGTTGTGAAACCGAATGTCCGTTTTGCATTATCTAGGGCACGCTAACTAGAACCTAGGGACAAAAGAGAAAACTGTTTCTTTTTACTGTCATTGTGCGTTTTAACTGTATTGCATTGCTGAGCGTATGTGTATTTCCTGCTGTGCGTACGCGAACTTCCGGTAGATTTGCCACGTGGTTAAACAATCGTTTTGATAGTTATTATATGTGCATAGTATAATTACTTGTGAAAGCCTCTGAGATATTATTACTGTTGTTGGGAACTTTTGATTTTCTGCGCAGAAAAGGTGTATGTTGTGTGATTTGTTGACTTTGAATACACTAAGGTTTTATCTATTGCAAAATAGAGTGTCAGTTGCTGTTTGACGAGACAGGTGCCCAACTGGTGTACGGTATACAAGGCAGGTATACCGGGGGGCGGAAACTGAATAAGTTTTCGCGACGTGCACCCAAGGGTAATCGCATCGCTTACGGATTAGCTTTAAGCGTTGCGATTGCACCGCACGGCAAGGAAAGCCGCGATTGTGACTTGGGAGTAACGGGGAGGAATTACGTTGGTAAGGCTGGTAATTGACTTTACCGGATACTACCAGTTGTAATAAACTCAACAGATTTTTGTTGGAGAGTCAGGGGTGATCAGGAAGCTGATAACCCTTTAGTCCGCATTGATATTTCTGTATTAGGGGTCCTTGTTTAATACAAGAGGAAGCGAATGGATGCGGCTTGTAGCAAATACGTCCACAGGCCGGTAAAATATCTCTAGCGGTAGTGTTGATAATTAGTGGCTGAATATTGTGTTATTTCTGGAACCCTATTTTGTGGCAGGATATTGTGATATTTCTGGGACCCTATTGTTCACTATGGGTGCTAAGCAAACGCTAGAGAAGGCCAAGGTACTGCCTAAGGAAGGTCCTATTGGTTCAGCGGATTTCTCATGTGTAAGAAATATGGTGCATACGCAACTGTGTATTGTGACACGTGGGTCGGGATGACCAAAGCTTGTGATAGGCCTTTCCCAACAATAGGAAGTTTTAATGCAGAGGTACTGAATACTGTAAAAGATAAAGTATGGTTGATCAAGTCAACGAAAAAGAGAAATAGACATAATGATTGTTTAAAATTGTGGCAAATAGAAAGGTAACACGTGGCAGAGCAGCGAATGCAAACCGGAAGTAGGCGTGACGAAAAGCGCGCGCAAGGCGGATGTAACCGTTGAGAAGCGTGGCGAACTCTGCGCAAGCGCACCCCCGCCACCTTAGGTGGCGGGAGGGGTAAGTACAGCCGTTGTTAAAACTGAAAATAGAAAAATTGCTAAATTGTACCCTGTTTTAAGCCAGTTTCAATCAAGTGTATCTGAAAATGAAGATGAACCCACTGTGATTTCGGCCATTGCCCATGCTGTTAGTGTACTAGAAGCTCAGCGCAAGTATGAGAAAATGGCTGAGATAGGTGAGAGTAGCGTGATCACTAGGAGTGAAAGCGCTCTAAATCTAGAACCAGCAAATCCTGTAGTGTCCCCTGAAGTCAGTGTACCAGAGGGCGCGTTCCCAGTCCGCACAATATCAGTTCCCAATGGGAAACCGGATAAGGATGGTGTAGTTCCTTTAAGAAATGTTACAATGCATTGTCCCTGGACTAGATCAGAATTACGTTCCATTATGACTGAATTCCCAGATCCTAGGAAAGAGTTGGCTAAGTGTCAGAAATTTGTTAAAGACTTAGGAAATGCCCACGAACCAACCAATAAGGATTGGCGTGTAGTGTTGAGGGCGTGTCTTCCTCCCAATACTAACATACAAAAATTTATTGAAGATTGTTTGTTGGAGGAAGATGACACCTTGACTGATGAGATTAACCAAAAGAACATAGAAAGAATTGTCAAACACTTGGCCATATATTTTCCAGTAGTGGTAAATTGGAGTAAGATTTTCACTATAAAACAAAAAGACAGTGAAACTGCAGCGGATTATTTTGGTAGAGCTCTTGCATCAATGACACAGTTTACGGGGATATCAGACATAAGGGAGAACCCACATCATAGGGAAGTAGCGGTAACAGTACTGATGGATGGTTTAAAGGAAAATCTAAAAACAAGAGTACAAACCTCAACCCCTGGTTGGAGAGGCAGCACGGTAGATTCTCTTAGAGAAGTTGCTGTGGAACATGACAAAAATATTTTTAGGAAAAGGGAAGAAAAGAGTGACAAGCTGATGACGGTGAGTATACAGGCATTAGGGGGAATGCACTCACGACCACCAGCATATAACTCACATAACGGGAAACGCAGAATGTTCAGATGTTACAATTGCAAAGAAGAAGGACATATGAGAAAAGATTGTACAAAGGGAAGGTATAATCCTAATGAAGGGTCACATAGATATCCTCCAAGGAGGGATTCACATAGACTAGAAGACTCACATCTACCCGCGCATATTACGGCAGCGAATGCTGCGCGGGAAATCAATAGTCAGCGCTAGGGGTCAGGTCATACCTGTAGTCTACAGCCAGTGAGGTTAACTGAGAGTCAGAGTGAAGAACCAACAATGATAGTTGACATAGCTGGTAGGAAACAAAATTTTCTTGTAGATACAGGGGCGGCCCGATCTGTGATAACCTCTCCTTTCAATCTACAGGTGACCAGTAAAACTATTCCAGCTGTGGGGGTAACGGGAAAAGTGTTACATTATCCTTTAACTAAACCCGCTGAAGTTACTATCGGCCCTCTGCATACTAAGCATTCGTTTCTCTTAGCTGCAGCGGCTCCTACTAACTTGCTAGGGAGAGACTTGTTATGTAAAATGGGATGTGTCATATACTGTACTTCAGATGGTGTGTTCCTAGATATACCCGAGAAGGTTGCACATGAGGTACAGGACATATTGGACACCCCTCAAAGGTTAATGTTACACTCTCCTGTTATAGAACAAAGTCCATCTCAAGTAAAGGGGATGTTGCTGGAAATACCAGGTTCCCTATGGACCAGAGATGGACAGGACACTGGACTGATGGCAAATGTAGCCCCTGTCATGGTCAATCTAAAAAGTGGTAGGATAGCTCCAAAAATCCCACAGTATCCATTAAAACCGGAGGTGGAACTAGGGGTATATCCTGTTATTGAGAGGCTGATACAACAAGGGATTTTAATCCGTACGGCCAATACAGCAAATAGTCCCATTTTCCCTGTGAAGAAGAGTGGGGGGAGGGGCTATAGATTAGTCCAGGACTTAAGGGGAATTAACAAAGTTGTTGAGAGCCAATTCCCCGTAGTGCCGAATCCAGCTGTCATCCTCATGCAGATTCCACCGTCTGCCAGTCATTTTACTGTCATTGACCTATGTTCTGCTTTCTTTTCAGTCCCTCTTCACCCTGACTGCCAATACCTTTTTGCATTCTCCTACAGGGGAGTGCAATACACATGGACCAGACTACCCCAGGGGTTCATTGACAGCCCCAGTATTTTCTCCCAAGCCTTACATGACTGTTTGCAATCCTTTCAACCCCACAATGGGTCTGTTCTAATTCAATATGTGGACGATTTGTTGTTGTGCTCTGATTCTTTTATGTCATGTTTAAATGATACTAAATTGTTGTTGCTTCATCTTTCACAAACAGGGCACAAGGTGGCAAAGGATAAATTACAGCCATGTCAGACTAAGGTCAAATACTTAGGACACTGCCTCACTAAGGGGCTAAGACACCTGACAACCGACAGAATTGAGGCCATACAACACATGACCCTGCCGCAGAGCCAGAAGCAGATTCGTACTTTCTTGGGAATGTGTGGATACTGTAGGTCCTGGATCCCAGGTTTTTCTATTCTGGCATTACCATTGCAGGAGCTAGTCTCTTCCTCAAAACCAGAACGTGTTGTACACACAGAAGAGTCAGAGCAAGCGTTCTTTAATCTTAAAGATAGTCTGACAAGAGCACCTGCATTGGGAATACCTGATTATGAAAAGCCTTTTGAGCTATTTTGTACAGAAGCTGATGGCTGTGCAGCAGGTGTCCTCGCACAGAAACATGGTGACGCTAGCAGACCGGTAGCATACTACAGTGCCCAATTAGACAATGTGGCAAGATCACTCCCAACATGTCTCAGAAGTGTAGCAGCAACGGCCCTTCTAGTAAGTAAGAGCGAGGATGTAGTATTAGGACATAATTCAACCATCTATACACCCCATGCTGTATCAGCTCTGTTAAATTCAGCCCAAACCAGACATGTTTCTTCAGCTAGATTCCCAAAATGGGAACTAGCCCTGATGGCACCCTCAAACATCACCATCAAACGATGTAGCACCTTAAATCCAGCTACATACCTTCCGTATGTGTCTCAAGAGACACAAAGGGTGGGAGGTGAGGAGACCCTGGTTGATGATGAGTTAGGCAAGAATACTGACACGCATGACTGTATGGAACACCTGAATCAGACCTTTACTGCAAGGCCCGACATACGTGACACCCCCTTAGAAAATGTAGATTTTATGTTTTATACAGACGGAAGTTGCCATAGACAGACAGAGACAGGAGAGCTATGTACTGGTTACGCTGTCGTAGACGATCAGGATGTGGTAGAAGCTGAACCCCTTGGTCCACCTCACTCAGCCCAGGTGGCGGAACTGGTAGCACTAAGGAGAGCGTGTGAATTGGCAGAGGGTAAATCAGCCAATATATATACTGACTCTAGGTACGCCTTCGGGGTAGTGCACGATTTTGGGGCCCTTTGGCGTCTTAGAAACTTTACGACAGCAGCAGGTACACCAGTAGCGCACTCACAACACATAAAAGGACTTCTGACAGCGATACAGTTACCCAGAACAGTAGCCGTCATAAAGTGCAAAGCCCATACCTTCGAAGAAGACCCAGTGTCATTGGGCAACAACAGGGCAGACGAAGCTGCTAAATGGGCAGCAGGGCAACCTATGACTGTATCGACCGAGACTATGATGGTTTTTCAGACATTAGACATGCAGAAATTAATTGAAATGCAAGATTTGTGTTCCCTGCAGGAAAAGGCGGTCTGGAAGGCGAAGGGATGTGGTCAAGAGTCCTCAGGACTCTGGAGGGATGGACAAGGTAAGCCTGTAGCTCCCCGAACATACTATCCAAGCCTGGCTGAAGCAGCACACGGCCTGACTCACCTGGGTAAAGAAGGTATGTGCAAACTGGTGAGAGCATACTGGTGTGCTCCCGGATTTTCCTCTCAAGCTGGTAAGAAAGCAATGTCATGTCTTACTTGTTTGAGGAAAAATGTTGGGAAAACTATTCCAACTGAGCCATCCCACATCCCTCCTACAGACGGACCTTTTCAGGTAATACAAATTGACTATATCCAATTACCACCGTGCAGGAATCTAAAGTATGTGTTAGTGTGTATTGATGTGTTTTCCGGTTGGGTAGAAGCATATCCGGCAGCCACTAATACTGCTGTGTTCACTGCAAAGAAAATTGTACAAGACTTTGTGTGTAGGTTCGGTATCCCTAGAATCATTGAAAGTGATAGGGGTACCCATTTTACTGGTGATATCTTCCAAAATATGTGTAAACTCATGGGAATCAGTAGCAGACTTCACACCCCTTACCGACCACAAGCCAGTGGTAAGGTGGAGAGAGTAAACGGTACTATCAAGAACAAACTGGGTAAGATAATGGCTGAAACTGGGTTGGCATGGCCTGAGGCTTTGCCATTGGTCCTCCATAGTATTCGAACCACTCCTAGACCTCCTCTTAATCTGTCCCCCTTTGAGATACTGTTCGGACGACAACCTCATTTGATCGTGAGTCCACAAGACGACTTAAAGTGTAATAATGAAGTGACTGTACAATATCTTATAAGAATGAGTAGACAGCTGAAACAACAACAACAAAAACTAAAAATGCTGTCACCTGGTATGCCAGAGACGAACTGTCATGATGTTGAACCTGGAGACTATGTTATGATCCGCAATTTCTTACGTTCAGGTTGTTTAACAGACCGTTGGGAAGGCCCGTACCAAGTGCTGCTGACCAGTACTACATCACTGAAGGTTGCAGAGAGAGACACTTGGGTCCATTCCACCCACTGCAGGAGAGTCCATAATCCGGAGAAAGTGCAAGACAAAACTCAGACCGACGACATAGAACTGTTACTTGGGAGCCTGTTCCAGGAGACATAAAGCCTGCAGTTGAGACACCTGAACCAGAGACGTTGCCTTAGAACTATCTTTCCAGCGATGGAGTGGCGGTTTTTGTTTTTCTTTTGTTCCAGGATTTTCCTTGTTTTTACTTTTTCTAGGACATTCTATTTTTGTGAGGGAGAATGGAGGACGGAGGAGAGTTCTGGGAGTGATACGGATGAAATGGAGGCCGAAGAAAAGTTAATAGGATACTCTGAGCAGCCCATTATCAAACTTGGTCCAGGAGTTATGAAAAGGTCTGCTAGCTCAGGAACTCGGAGGCAGTGTGAGGGGCTATTGTCTGATGAGTATTGTATCTGCAAGTTCTGCGACTACCTAGTTGAAGAGAGATGCATCCAACGATGCCAGTCCCCCAGTACTCTGAATATAGGAGGGCATCCTTTGGAGGATTATCACTCCCTGGTGGGTAAGGTGCTAAACCAAACCGAGTGTTGGGTGTGCTCTCACGTGCCTCAAGGGCAGCATAACATAGGACTAGTGCCATTCCCTCTAAACATATCTGAAGTACTCGAATTAAGGGGTGGGAGGCCCATAGAAGGGAGGTACAATAACACTAGGTCCCCTAGTCTGATGCTTCGACAATTCTCCATAGGCAGGTCTTTGCTGTGCCTAAACATATCGCATGCAAAGCGCCTGGAGAATTGGGAGGCTGACCTATCAGATCAGACAATGGCTCGCCACACTCATTTTAGAGGAAGACTCACAAGGTCACTAATAGGCAGGAATGTTGATGGAAGTCACAAGTTAGGGCGTATAACCAAACATAAGAAGGTATCCATTGGAAAAGTCTCTACAGATAAATGTGAAAATGTCATTAATGCCGACACGTGTCTAGAGCAGATGGAGACACTAGGCATGGGTAGTTTTATCAAAACTCTGTGTGATATAATTCATGGGCATACTGTTCCTTATGTTCTCCCTGAGGATGTGTATTTTGTTTGTGGAAGAAAAGCTTATTCCTGGGTGACTCCGAGTTCCAAGGGCTTGTGTTTCTTAGCTAAACTGGTTCCCGAAATCATGACTGTTACTCATGAAGAAATGGTTGGTATTCACAAGACTACATCACCACCATACATACACACACAGTATGAACACCGTGGCAAGAGAAATATGATTCCTGGTGAGGAACCCATAGCTACAAAATTGATTAGTGAAACCGCTGGTTTTCAAGTTATGGTTGCTCTAGAACTCACCAGGACTGCTCGGGGAACATTAAACTTTAAATATACCCAAGACCTAGCTAAATTAATAGATAATATCACCGAGATGTATGATGACACTTTCAGGTATACTGGAAGGGAGCTACAAGCGTACAAGAAGGAGTTGGTGCAACATAGACTGGTACTAAATTATCTCACCTCTATTACTGGTGGGTACTGTGTGACACTGGCCACCCAGTTCGGTGTCAAATGTTGCACGTACATTACTAATAATACTGATGACCCTAAAGAAGTTATAGACCGGAAGATGGATGAAATTTTGCAGCTGAAATGGGAATTTCGAAAGAGCCATAATTCTTCGTTATATGAGGTCGGGGAAAAGGTGGCGGGTTGGTTCTCATGGTTGAACCCAGCAAAATGGTTCTCCGGTCTTGGGGAGTGGGTACAGGAAATGATTGCGAGTGTAGGTAAGCTCCTTCTCCTTATACTGGGTGTCATCTTAGCAATTGGTTTAGTTGTCAAATGTGTTCCTACTGTGTTGAAGTGTGGAAAATGGTCTCATAGGAGTAACACTGAGAAAGAGACTGAAAGGGTGGTACCAGATACCGAGATCATGGTCTGTGAATAAGTATTGTATAATCCTGAACTTGAAACGGTGATTGGGTGATAGTTTATTACACTATCAAAGGGTGGAACTGTCGAAGTCAGCAAATTGGATAAAGTCATTTCAATTAAAGTCTAGAAAACTTGGTTGTCTTTGTCTGAAAAGATGCGTACACTACGCTACTACGTACAAGGGCACGCTACGGCGTGAAAGGGCGTACGCATCCACTACACGTGGCAGCAACAGTAATTGGTCTTTTACCATACATTCGCACAAACACGCATACTTATAAAATAGTACACATTAATGGTAGTTGCAACACATAGTCAGTTATGTCGAAATATAGTAGTATTTATAGGTTATATCAGAGTTACATGCATATTAGTGAAATACACGGAACGGATTGAAGGAATAACATCATGAGTGATATCATAATGAACCTTGTTACATATCCTACTGTTTGGTTCACTCTGCGAGGGAATCGCAGAGTGCATACACAAGTTATGAATGATAGGGAATTATGAACTACTTAAGTCTAAGGAATCCTGGCGGGAAGAGCAGAGCATACCCCCTGCTGAGATGACCCCCTCCTTTGGATTCCTTTGTATGAACTGGCCAATAATGATGACCCCTTGGACCTTCCTGAGACCTGGACCAATAGATGCAAGCTATTCCATCTTCATTGTATTACTGTATGTGATTGTGTATATAAGCAGCAGCTTGTGATCCAGAGTGCAGACATCTTGTCCCCAGACTTCAGGATTGAATGACTGCACTGGATCCAGAGCGCCTGCGATAAGTAACGGCTGTATTTACTATTACTTCGCTTGAGTATATATATTCTATTATTTGCGAATAAATCTTTGTGCGTTGGAAACACAACTCGAGGTTCGACAATCGTTATTGGTTAGCGACAATACGCACATAACAGAATGCTAAACAAACGTATAGTGTATTTTTAATTTAAAAAAATAAAAATAAAAAACGTACATAAACCGGGCATATAAACATCCGTATTCAACAAGGAGCGGATGTAAAGATAGGCCTGTTGAGGAATACAGGTCTAGGTCTGCTCTGCTCTAACAGACAATACACTGCATTTATTAGGATATTATGAATGTCTAGGGTACATAAAATGCATTTCTACACTTACTCCTGATTGCAAACACATGTTCTAATTTGCATACCTAACTGTCATCACTAGTAATCAGCACTTATACCAGACTTGTAGCTGGTGCAAGTCATATAACTGAAAAACACCTACCTTTGAGATGCCCAAAGCTTGAATCGGACGATGCTGCATGTCCTGGAGCTTGCTACGCCCTTACTGTGCATTGACTATGTGCATACGTCCATTCCCCTGTCCATTCCCCACCTGAAATCGTAGGCTGTAGTAAGGGTTGTTTGTTCTCGAAGATGAATTGGTCGTTGTTGCTTTTTCTGGCATATAGTTCATTTCTGGCCATGGGAAGTGTGATTTTTACGCATAAATATGGCACATATCGGCATTAACATACCTTACTGAATCAGGCTCTACATATATACCTAAGCATATATATAATGTTTTCGGATATAGATTTACAGAAAACATGTATAGAAATTTGAGTGCCCTTAAGGTTGTGAGATGGAATCAGCTTTAATGGTGGAATAAGTTTTAAGGCTTAAGCAGGGAAATGTGCTATTTTTTCTGCCCCTTAAAAAATCCTGCCTAGTGGGGTGTAACTGGATGGGCTTAATCTACAACCCCACTTTATGGGGTTTTGCTGGTTTGCAGCTAATATTCATCACTGACTATTCCTATTGCTGCCACTTGTCCAAATCAGCCACTCATCGACTGTCAACTGCACACAAACATGACATTCACAATCTTAGGAGGGTAATCATTGCCACCAGAAGACTCCTTCACTGACACCTGGAAACATTTTTATTTAGGTGCATGAAGGGCAGACAAGCCCAGCTCAGGATGCCTAAATGTTTTGTTGGGTACTTAGTTATGTATCATTGCAATCTGTTTGACCATTTTGGAAGTATATAAAGATTCCAAAAAAAGTCCATAAATATATAATTGAAGTTGGGGTCATAGTGTCAGCCTTATTACTCATTTAAGCTAGTAAAGAATGGGATTCTCTTCTTAGCTTGATTAGTCTAATAGTAGAATTTTCCAAAATTCAATGTAGATATGAGTGAAGTGCACCTATGTTCTTGCCCTACTGTGAACTTTAAATATCTACATTGTCACTATACAAAGAAAAGTATACGCTGTGTATAATATGTATCTTTCTATTGCCCAACCCTATTGGGAAGTATGTTGAGTTTCGCCATGCCCTGCCTCTGACGGAGAAGCTGCATGCAGCATTGTTAGTATACTTGATGAGGCAGGGTTGGAAGGCAACCTAGCACTATCCTATAGTGACAGAGTGGCAGCACATAAATTGCCTGCCTCCTGACAATTTGTCTCCACCTACTGATAATTTGGCACGGCCTGCAGCATGAGGCCACTTGTAAGTTTTTAATCTGCCCATGGTCCAAGATTTCAGCCACCTGAAGCGAGGTGTTAACCTCTTCTAATGGTAGGAACAATGCTAAATGTAACAATCATGAATTATTTTTAAAATTTACTGATTGTGACTGAGCAAGCGTAACCTAAGTCATGTCAGAAAAGGCAAATCCATCGTAGTTCTTCACAGTACTGGCACACTAATATCCTTTCTGTTGCCTTATTTCCCATATTGATGGTGCAGTGTAGTGTGTGGCGATTCCATGGATCACAGAATTGGTCAGAACACACAAGTTTTAAGATGGCAAATTTGTAGTGTGACCTTTCCATGTTTATTAAGCCAGATATAACAGTTGATAAAGGATAAGTTTTAAGACAGCTTTTATCCTTAGGAAATATTTTTGGTCCCCTTACTGGAAGATACTACAACAATGCTGATCAGTTTCCAGAAAGACAAGTTTTAACTTTAATGCAGATGGTGGTGGTGTGTAGGTATGTACACATAAAGAAGTTTGTGCTGCTTCTGGACCAACAGGTTTTGTTTTAGCAGCTTTGTTATTACTAGTTTTACATGCAACAAGTTAACACAGGATGCTAGAAGCTTAAGGGTGTGTGGCCTCTCTTTGCTCATTAGGGATAACAAGTGTGGATGGATGCAAATAAGAGAGTCTAAACAACTGGATATAAAGTTATGCAGAGATAAAATATAATGAGCATACCACATATGCAAAGACAAAATGCTATAGCAAAAATAATGTGACATATGCCTTTCCCACTCTTGTTTTGTCACATGTGCTCCCCCACTATTCTCCCCTTGTCACATGCCATAAGCCCACCTCCCACAAGTTTCAACCTGCTGCAGTGTCCGGTAGATGGTGGCTCTAGTCTTCATAGCAGCTCCCACCTCTGCTGTTCCATGTGGGAAGGAATTCTACAGAGCACCGGTAACTTCTACTGACTATATCACCGGGGCTGTACCCCCATAATGGAGCAGCAGCGCGCAATCTATAGCACAGTGTCACACTTTCACCCCTCCACCGCAGCAGAGTAAGAGCTGCTGGTAGGGTTGGATGGGAGAGTAGCTTGAAGCAGAACCTACCTCCCAACTGTATCTAGAGTCTGGACAAAATCCTGGGTCAGTTCCCCAAAATTGGAACGACCTTGCCAGAAACTGGACAGTTGTCAGACTATGATTCTCTCACCTACCAGTTTGTGCTTCTTTGACTATGTTCTTCTGCTGTGTGTCTTAATCTCTGTTGCTGCTTGACAGGATCTAGACATGTTGGGTTTATGTTTGGCAAATAGATAGGTATTAGTCATCTCCTGGAAACTTAAACAACAAGTGAACACTCTAGGCCTCCCTCATGCCAACTAGCCCTGACATTAAATTAATAACACTCACATTTTATAAACATGTCCTGTCATTAAATTATCAGCCGTCATATTTAATACAGAGATATTATACACTCCCATCATCCACACATTACATTAATAGTAGCCACTGAGCCCAACTACCGTTGGCCACATTCCCAAATTGCCTACTCCGTTACCCCAAAGAATGAACAAAGCGCTAAATAGCAATAGTACTGCCAATAATTGTGCAATTTAACTGCAAAAAAATAAATCACCCAGCAGCTGATTTTGCAGGAATAGTTGCTGATCCCTAAATATTCACAAACAACAAAAAGAGAAATAAAAAAGACAATGTAAGTGATTGAAGTAAAAATGCAAACAAATCTACTCAGATTAAAAAATGTACATACGTGTGTATTTAAACTACTAAAACAACATTCATATCAAACTCCATACAAAGTAACAAATTGCAGTTTCACAAATATGGAAGATCCATTCATAATTGTACTAAAAATGAGGCATAAAATATATTTTGCTAGAACCATATATATCTGGAGAACAGTCCCAATATAAAGACATTGTATGTTCTCAAATTGTAACATCACTAGCTAAGTACTCCAATTAGCGATGGCTCTGTCTAGCAGTAGAAAGACGGCCTAGAAGTCAAAATTTATTTAATTTTAAAGGGACATACACCAAAAACTATACATAATATAAAAGAATATGTAAATATATATTTTAAATGAATATAAAATGAAATATAATAAAAAATAAGCAATAAATATGTAATATAATAAAAAATTATATACACATATATTTGCATTTATATACAGAAGTATTTTTTTCATTAGGTATATTTTTTAATCATTATGTGATTAGTTTGCATTTTACTTCAATCACTTACAACTCTTTTTGCATACTCCATTAACCCAAACAGGACTGCAAAGGTACTCTGACCTGCACTAAATGGATCAATTATTCTACTCCGGTCTCCCGATACGTACTCAACTAATCCACATGCAATCACATCTCATACATCACTCCAGAATGCACGGACTCAATTTGCCTTCTCTTCTTCTATTACTCACTTTCACTACACTTCTCTTAACTCCTCTTTCCAACATCCTATTTCTTCCTTTCCCATCATTATTTCCTTACGGCTTCCCTGCTAGCTTTTCTGCATCCATAAAATTATTTGTTTCCTACACTCACTGACCTACACAAGCAGAAGTAGTCCTCACACCCACAAATAATCCTGCATGTCTTCTTTCTTTCCCTTTCCCTTTTCCTTCTCACGGCTACTGACAATACCTCCCAACCCTAGGCGCTGTGCAACGCCCTGCTCATGCCTTTTGTTCCACTCCAAAACCTCCCATTCACCTCATATTTACAGTCCGACCAACTGTGTTCACATCTCCCACCCAACATTCTGCTTTTCTCATTGTACACCTCTTCACTTGATGAACAAATTTACTAATTAGGCTTATAGTCTATGCGAATGAAATCCAAATCTTCCTTTTCCCCTGACTGCCCCCTCTAATACCTTGTGCGACCTACTGTCTTTCTGCATGTCACAACACTACCTTCAGCTGCAGCATGTCTGTCATATTTGACCCCAACCTTTGCATACCCTTCACTGCTCCTTCCTGGTTTGAAATAATCCTAAATGCCATAGCAAGACTTCCTCCCACTGGTCCACATACACTGCACCACTCTGCAAATCTCTTCACTGGCTACCCATATCCTCCAGAATCCAATTCATATTACTTACCGTCAACTACAAACCCATCAACACCACCTCCACTCAACACCACTAAAATCTCCTCTCAAAATACTCTCCCTCACAGCCTCTTAGATCACCACCTTGCCTCATCTCTGATAACCACCTCTCACTCCTGCCTACAAGACTTCTTCAGTTCTACCACCCACTTATGGAATTTAATACTATGTCTAGTCACACTATCCCAACCTTCAAACATTTTAAATGCTTTCTGTAAACCCACCTTATTATTAGAGCTTATCCTCACTGATACACCCTCAAAACTTTCTCAATCTCCACTCACATACTCCTCTAATCTCATCACTGCCCTTTTCCCACTAGATTTTAAGGACTTTCATGAGCAGGGCTCTCCTGTTACAAGCCTCAGCTCACTCACTGCTCCAGCTTGCTTAGCCTCCCTGCCGGTTATAACATCCTGTGTCCTGCACATTTTGCTGGCCAGCTTTGTTCCTGTGGCTTCTGACCGGATTCCTGTTGTGACCTTTGGCTTGTTATTGGATCCTGCTTGAAAGTTTATTGCCCCTGACCTCTGCCTGTGTTTTGATTATCCATGTTTGCAACCAGCTCTAACCTCTGGCCTGTTTCCTGGTGATCTGGTCCGCTACTGACCCTTGACCTTTGGACTGTCTCAGATACCTGCCTCCTCTATTCCGGTTTCCCTCCACCTCTGCGCTACGATGATCACAGATAAAGTTTAGCTACTTTAGAGTGAAATCCTGTGGGTGTCCGAGTACCTCCGAACATAATCAGTTCTACAGGAAAGGCGGCTGCTACAGGTGAAGACCTCTATTCTGCCTGGTTCTAAAAGTTTATCGTTAGCCCTAACACCTTCCTTCCATTTGTTTTCAGATCTGCATTTATTTTTTTTACTTTGCATGTTCCTGTTTAATGTATGGTATTTCCCCCACAGAGTGGCATAGTGATGCCTTAAAAATAACATTAATAATAATAAAATACCTCAATCACACTTACCTGTTACACTCTACCCACAATTGCTGTGGGGGGCAGACTCTTCTGTCTGGCTCCTGCACACATTGAGAGGCAGCACCTGCCCCTTATGTTCTGAACGGTGGAAGGGACAGATGGGTGATGTTAATAAAGGTGTCAGTAGTGTTAATGTGGATGTTAAACCACAATGCTTTTGTTTCTTAAACAGGCTGCTGTTTATTTAAAGATGATAACAGATGAATGCAGTTACAGTTGCTTGTAGTACAGCAGTATTCAACAGTAGCAGCAATCAGGCAGTCACAATATTATGTAGTTCATTCTTGTATATATACAGATGCTGCCTGGTAATGCACTAATTATATATATATATATATATATATATATATATATATATATATATATATATATGGTAAGCTCATGCAGGCTTTGAACACTGCAGGCACTTGTGTGGGCAGACAAACTCTCCCATTTATATTGTATATATTTTGGGGAGCCTCCAATCACCTTCTAAATGCCTTTGGGGGACTTTTGTGTACTTATTTTACATGCGGTACACAGCTCTCTGAGCTGCGACTGTCCCCGACTCTCGTCTGACTGAAAGTCTCGATGCGAAGCTGAACTTCCGGTTCTTGGGTGTTTGGGGCATGCACAGTAGTGCAATCCGGACAGAAGTATCCTGCCTTATTTTCTGTTTCCTCCTATACCACCAGAGATAAGCAGGCTTGCCATGCCAATGAGACAGGGGAAATAGTGTAGCACTCCTACATACTAACTATGGGGAGGGAAAGGAAGAAGCAGAGAGGGAGAATAGGAGAGGAGCAAAGGGAAAGGGAGAAAAAAGAGGAGATGAACATATGGGAGAAAAGGAAAAGAAGGGAAGTCAGCTAAACCATCAGGGAGGAGTGAATCAACCCTCTTTCCTGATGGGCTATGCATCCTGTCAGTCTAGGTATACTGCATTAGGCTGACAAACAGGGATGAAGCCAGTCAGGGCGGGGGGCAGATCTCAGCTGTAAGCATCAGGACATTCAATAAGGCGTCTGGTCACTGGGGAGAAGCCAGCACCAAGAAGGACCCCAATGCCAGGACATCCCCCTCTGTAGGACAGGGCCATCCCGATAAGCCTGTGCCAGCCAATTTAAGGCCCCATTATGCCATTGTCAGCACAACTATGGGTGCAGTGTGGGCCGATTTTGACTGGTGACAGTGTTCACTGCACACCCTGCATCCCATAGTGGAGACCCCATCCCGCTCACCGCAGTACTGTTTTTCTGACTGCTTTGCACTCCGTAGTCATGGCAACAAGCGGTGTCAGTATTTGAAAGCGCTGTGGCCTTCAGCTAGTATAAACTATGTGGTTTCGGTATGACACTCCGGTGTCTTTATTGCTCAAAATTACAGTGGTTTCATTGGATGAACCCACCTGTTACTTTTGTTGGACAGAAGCCATAACATTTAATTGGATAAAGTTGCAGTTTTCTTTTATTAGCCCTCCACACTAGCAGGACATTCTTCCTATTGCTGCCAACTACAACCAAAAGAGATTGGAGTTATGGTAGTAAGGCTTAAAGCACTCATAGAAAGGGTATCATAGCCATTAGGCTATACTTGGCACATAAAGTACATGAGGTTGTCAGGAGCAAGAAGCGGTGGGCTTAACTTAAAATGCTTATTTTCCCACATTTTAGACTCTGGATACAGCAAAAGTAACAGGATAAGTGTTGATAACTTCCTATGTTTAAAAGGATGTAAAAAGTGAATTTTATGGCCTGAAAAATGATGCCACATGTGTGCCCCAATTTGTGATGGACAGGATGCTGTTATTTTATGGTCATACTTAGCTTTATACAGTGAACATTAGAATGTGGCGGAAAGGGGACCACCACAGGCAACATATGGCAGACATAGAACGGTTATGGTGGTATTGTGTTTTATATGGTGAACATAAGAATGTGGTGTGGAAATACAAATCATGATCAGCCCCAATGGACAAACTGCTAGGATCAAATATAGCATTGAGTAAAAAACAAAGCTTTGCACCCTCACTTCTATAATTTGTCTAGTTCATGGGGTATGATTATTCCGGTGCATAAAGATCCTGTAATGTCCGTTTCTATCATCATCAATAAAGCTTGTCCGATGCGATTAATGTGGTTCCAACACACAAAGAGATTTAATAGCAAAATATATCAAAATATAACAAAATACAAGAAAGTGTAACTGATACATTACGCTTGCGCACTGGACTTTGGAACAGTCATTGAATCCTGAAATCTGTGATCAAAGAGAGTGAGTGATACTGTCCAGTGGCTTTTTATGCAGTTTGAATTGACAAAAACAAAACAAAAACAGTGATGATGTCACAATGTACACAAAGATAACACTAAGATAGTTCTTCATTGGTTCAGGTTTTATGATGGCCCAGTACAATACAGGCCATAGGTCAGTTCAAACGATGCTTCTTCAAAAGGTGGGGGCAACTCACTCCAACAGTTGTGTAAGTGTCTTACCTCAGGGAACCGCCAAAAATCTGGCTTAAACTAACCCATTAACAGAGTATATGATAATTAATCTTATACTAATCATAACTAGCGATAGCTATGTGCGATAGCTTCTCCGATGATACCAATTCCTACTGGTGAATTGTTGATTTATATATGACCAAACATTATTTATTTTTATTATTTATCTTTGTATAAATATCTAAGTCTTAATAATAAAAGAATCTGAGTTGGAACTTTATTGAAAGTGAACTATTTATAAATGTAGGTGTGAATGTAAGTGTATTTTCTTTGTTTACCTGTGCAATTGTGTAATTAACCCTGGTATAACGTAGCATACTAATCACAATCACACAGAAGACAATTACAAACTTTATTAATTTAGAACGACTTCATCCAATTATTTAACAGTCCTTAGAACTCTAAACTAGAATCAACAAAAAAAAAAAGGAATACTAGTGTATGTGATAAAGTTAATTTGAAAGAGAGATTTATCGCAATACAATGTAATTTGCTGGCACTATATAAATAAATGTTGATGATGATCTGTTGTGTTGTCTGGCCCTCCATTGTGTATGTATGAAAATATATGCCTGAGCAATTGAATAGCATGGATTTAGAAGATTGGTAGCACCTGACCAGGCTGTTCATTTATCTAGATTTACCAAAACACTCATAAAAAAAAATAAAAAATGGCAGTTTTACATTGATATACATACAGACTAGGTTAACCACAAAAAGAAAAATGAAAAAATAAATAAAAATAAAACCTATTGGCCATTAATTACTGTTGAATTGGTTATGTACCTGTTCACAATAAATGTAGCTATTTTAACTTGCCTTGATTGCATCAAGCCACCCATCCTGAGCAAGAGGAAGCGCCCTTTTCTTTGGTTTAGATTTATATGTAACCTATGGAGACTGAGTAATTTAAAGGGGAATCTGCAGAGGAATTGATGTGAATAACATACCATACATTTCTTTTTCTACATTTAAGTTATCCTGTAATAAATATATATTTTTACATATGTAAATTGAGTTTACCTTATTAGACTGTGTGATGTACAAAATATAAATTTTAAGTATATAAGTACACACTTGCAGCTAATAACTGTCTGTTCTATGGCAGACATTAAGTTTTATATGCAATCTGAGTGACATCACAATATGTAATTATGATTCAACTTAGTGATATGATCACAGTTAAACTGGTTAATCTCAATCTGACTGCATTTTGTAACTGGAAGGAAGAGGAAATTAATTTTTATTCCCAAATTCCCCAGAATTACTGCTCTGAAGCCAAATATGCTTTTCTGGATACATCGCACTCTTTCAAGAAAAAAACATTTTTGGATACATTTTCAAGTTACCACCTGTGTTTAGCAATTAGTAATGGGGTGCACTAATGTCTTAATGCAACCCTGCATATAAATATGCTTTAATTTTGCACTATCTCCAGTAAGCTGGGTACTACAACTTACTGGAGTAAACTTCTAATACTTAAAACATGTCTTCCCTGCTTAAAACTGCAATAACCTTGCTGCACCTTGAGAGAGTAGGTTTTAAAAACAGATGTGCCCAAATATGTGTAGCTATGCGAACAAACTAACCATGCAAGTGGATTTGCATTACACAGAGATTACAAAGGAAGATCAGTCAGTAATTCAAAGTGTGTTTCACAGTTTTAAGCAGGCAATTTCAAGCAGAAGTCCTATTTTAAATATCAAGTTTTGTTGGCAAGTTACAATACTTATCATAATGATTAATGTAATGCAAGATCCATATACTACCAAGCTTTAGACTTGCTGACACTTTAAAATGTAGTGAGGTATATGGATGTTAATGAAAGTCCAGCTGTCAACTTGAGAAAGTTTTATAATGACAGAACTGCTAAAGAGTATACAAAATTAAGATTTCAGATATTTAGAACAAGGAAAACAGGACATTGCCTTAAAAGGTTATAGTAATTTTATTTAAAGGAATACAAAATATGGTACAAAAAGTCTATAAATAAACACAAGCAAACAGAATCCTTTCATTGCGAGAGAAGTAACATGATACTATGGAACAAATAATAGCGGGTTTCAGACAATACCCATCTATTAAAAGTACAAATATTGAATGACATTTTTTCGATGAAAATATTCAAAATCTAAATTACACAGGTTTTCTGTGTTTTTTTTGTTCCATGGCCTCAATGCAGCATGTATGTAAAAATGTAGCAGAAACTTGCTCAATGTTTTAAAATAAAAAATGTAAATTTCACTATGTGACCATAGGAAACCACTAAAACTTTGCAATAGGAAATGGTCACACACATGAAATTATATCAAGTTTGACAACTTGCACCTAAACGCAATATTAGTAAATGAGGCCTGCATAATGACATAAATGGACATGAATGTTAAGTTTTGGAAAAAATAAAAAACTTTGAAAACTTATAATTAGAAAGCAATTATTTTTCAGCACTGTATGGCTTGGTTTAGTTTCTGGACCACTGTCTAAACCTCTCCATAGACAATAGTAACAATGGGACTTACTAAATAAACATTGAAGCAAAATAAGAAACTCTGCCCTATAATGTAATAAATTGCAAAGCTCAGTTATACAGCTGCGTATACACCTAATGACATTTAGTTGAAATTCTAATATAATAATGTATAAAATTTCTGTTTCAGAGGGCAGACTTGATTAAATGTTCTAATCCCTACTGTATTAGTAACAATATTGTTACACTCCTTGTACAGGGCACGCACTACCTAATTCAGTAATACAATTAAAGACATTAACTTCATAAATAGCACCTATTGAAAAATAAAGCAAAACAAATGTAAATAAAATAAAGTAAAAAACAAAAACACATAGCTTGAGAATATGTATGGGACACCTACACACACCATACATATGTAAGTTAAGCATAATAATAAAGAAAAACAACAAAAGTATAGTATGCACACACATAAGCAAATCTAATATACAAAGATTGACATAAACCCTAATGTCACAACATTATGAAGTACAAAATGTATGAAATATGAAGCTAAGCATCAAACCATTTTTCCATTTTCAAATGTCAAGTTGGTTATATATATGTCTTGGGTATATAAACAAAGATAGCCTGCAAGCTCAAAATATATATTCAATAGCAATAAAACGGACTGTTTGGCAACATTTGAGAACTGAAAGTGTATCTGAAGTAAGTGTGATTTTAAGTGTTACTTCTTGCATACATTGCAATCGTTTTAATTGACACCTTTGTGCACACCCAGCCACCAAAGCTTACATAGCACAAATAAATTCAATGACAATAAAATTGACCCAACAGAGATATCATTTCCTAATCATATGACCAAAGATCACATAGGGGTTAAGGATCATGGAAACATTTTTTTTATTTTATTTTTTTTAAATGCCCAGTCAGCACACTACATGCCTTACTAAATAGAGTTCAATGTTCTCTGCGCAAGCTTTTGTCTCCCCTACATTCAATTCTCAGGAAAAACCAACATATTTGCCTTTATTATCTTTTAAACTGTGGAACTGTGTGTCCGGACGTGGTTTTCCCATGCCTAAATAACACAGAAATAAATAGTGTAACAAATTTCCTTTTGGAATAAACTTGGAATTATTATTTCTGTGGCTTTATTAGTGCTAAATTGATCAGATGAAACACTTACTGTACATGACAAAGCCATCAGATTTTACCAACAATTGAGCCTTGGAGAAACTTAAAATGCAGTACTACACTGGTTAACGCATATACTGTAGATATATTTTACATCTGTTAAAACTGCAACAGGGCATATAGTGTAATGGTGGGAGTTAAAATTTAATAACATTACATATATTCTTTACAAATATCACCAACATTCTCAAGTTTATTATTACTTTAACAATACTATTCTGCATACTGCCAGCTGCTAAAACATGTACATATATACTTCCCTATTACATTAATAGACACGGAAATTTTAGTTCACACTCTAAAAGGAGAAGGACATCGGACAGACATGAACAGCTATGCAAATCTCACCCATCTTCTATATAATGTGCATGGATAAATGTTACTGTGCACACACGTTTTATGGAAAACAAAAATGTATTTTCTCATGGTATATTTTTATTAAGGCCTGGTTCATTAAAACCTCAAAGAAACAGAACATATATAAAACCGACCTTTTCTTGATCATGTACACAGAAGTGGTACAAACTTGCAAAAAGTAGAAGTGTTCATTTAAAATATGGACACATATGTAGCCCTTTTCTCTTTTTTTTTATGCTTTTGTTGGTGGTTAGAAAAGAAAGTCTAAAACAAAAAGCACAAATTAAATCCCTATAAAGTCACTGCTGTCCATTTCATATAATTATCTTGTTAATGTGGTCCCTGTGTACAGCATAACATTGCTTGTAGGCAGCTTTGCAAGTTAGTTGCAGCAAGGAAAGCAGCAACAGAATAGTTTACGGCATGGATTTTTCTTTTTATACTCTACAGCTTGTTTGATTTGAGTTTTTGCTGCCCCAACATAATCTTTAACTTTTTCCATATTTAATTCAACAACATTCAGAGTCTCAGCCTGCTCTTCAACCAACAGGGCCATCTGTAAGAAAAGATCATGGACCTCTTTTATGCGCGTCTCCAGCTTAAGCAGCTCTTTGTGGCGTGTTTCAATTTCATTAAGTGCCGAACGGGCAACTTTGACATCAGCGAGCATATTTTCAGAGAAGACATCCCATTTCCCTTGTTCAATCATGTCTTCTATCTGGTTTCCAGATATGTCTTTTCCCATTATCTCAAGTTGACGCTGGATACGAATTTTGCAGTTCTCCCGTTGAACCATTTCAGCCTCATTGTACTCAACCATGGCTTTTTGGAAAGCACGTGTAAGAGTGATATACTGTGCTTTGGACACACGTGCGAAAACAGAGCTTTCCCCATATTTGCCCTCTGCATCTTCACTAAGGTTTTTGAGGCTCTGGAGCTTCCTGTGGATGCCCTCTCCTCGCAGCTTAATGTCTTTAGCTATACTGTTAGAATCCCTTTTGATGCTGCTAAGGCGACGCATTGAGGTAAGAAAGCGTGTGGTTTGCTTCCCCAAGCGTTTCACATCAACCTTCAACAAGTGGTTCTCTGTCCGGATGAACTGTATATCATGGTAGAGGACTTCTAAAGAATGGTCTGTTTCAAACATTGCAAGGCCTTGTGAGGGGTCCTCTTCACCATTCTGAACATATTGACTATGAAGTCTTGCATACTCAAGCAGCTCACTGAGACGGTCTTTCATGATTACTATAAAACAAAATGGCAAAAAAGTATAAATATATTAGGTGTAAGTCAAATACAAATCTTGTAAAGAATATTTTACATAATGTTATTTATACATTCTGGTCAAAAAATAAGGATACAGTAAAATTAGAACATTCACCTGGAACTGTGAAATAAAAGACTATTATTAGAAGTCACTGAGCAGTGTTGTATAAAACCAGAAGGTCATACGTGACTTCTAATATCTCTTATATTTTACAGAAGGTGGTGTGTTTGTGTGTGTCCTTGTGACCCATTAATAGTTTCTAACAAACATTAATATTAAGATTTGAGATTTTCAAGAATACAGTTGGATAGACTATATGCTGTACAGTGATTTACTTTAAGCTGTGCAAGATAATCTGCATCGTAGCAACTTGCAAGCTGACTTTAACACACTTCATTGCTAACTCCTTAATAATCTATTGCTACTTCATGCCAAAAAGACAAAGGCAATGCTATCTTCACATATAAACCATGTAACCTACCCTGCTCTACCCCCTATAAAACAGTGATGAGCAACATCACTGTTTATTAAGCAGAGAATGAGATTGGGAGTAGCTGGCTGGGAGTAGCTGGCTGGGGGGCTGCAGGAGAAGGCTCGGCCTGCTTGTCAATTCTCTAGAGATCTATTCTACAAATTAAAGTTCATCTTCTGTGTCAAGAACATTCATCACAAACAAAATATTACCAGGTTATCAGAGCACTTTATGAAGAATTTATGCCAGAATCATTGTGATCACTACCACTGGAGGCAAGTGGGTAATTAATTGGTGGTAAGTGGTCAATAGATGCAAAACAGTTTTTCATTTTGTTTTTTTATATTGCATAAACATCATAAATAACAATTTTGTTGAAATGTATGTAAAGATATTAGTCCTCTTATATTAGTAAACACTATAGACCCCCTATTTATCAATATGCAGCGATAACAGAAGATAGAAAATTGGTAATAGCAGATATGATAGCGATATGGACCGATACTCTTTCCACTTTGCCAGCCAGTCATGCATTCATGTGCGCAAGCGTGACCTAGCTTTGCCAGTTCACACATATATAGGGGAAGAGGTGAAGCAATAAAATGTTTCTTAGCAACTGCAATGATTGTAAGTGCAGCGGGGCAGGTTTCATATTGGTTTTAGCTGTAAGGTCACTGCCACAATTGCCACAAAGTAAGTGTGCTCACCTCCAGGCCTCTGCATGTACTGAGTCTGGCTGTCAGTCACTCAGCCTGGACTGGACAAAGGACAACCTTACTGTTAATACGCTGGCTCAACTTACAACTTTCCAGCAGCACAGTGGTAGACAAAAGGGAGAGAACCTGCCTAACCAGACTATTACAGCCTAGTCTACACATGCTCTCCTCCCCCATTCCCATCACATCAACATAACCCAATTGGCCTGCACAGACAGGGCTTATTTAGGGAATTCTCTGCTGCAAAATTGTTCAGATCCTCTGCTATGGTCATCTTCAGATGGTAATGCAAAAAGAACAGCAACTGTACTTGTCAGTGTTAAAAAATAGGCTACCAGAGAAAACCATAGCCTTAGCCCCAGTGAATAGACTGTCTCCCTTTCTTAAATAGGCCTCTATACCTCTCTTATTACATTCATTGTATTTTACCTGCAGCAAACAATAGCTTAAACACTACTGCACAGCAAAAATGTACACACAATGTCAAATATCTCAAGTTCTCTTAAGGGATGTTATTAGTAGTATTTTTATACACAGTACAAACAGTAGACTATACAGGGTAAAACAGTACAGAACAATAAACAAAAATACCAATACTTCAGAAAATCCAGGCAGGCTAATGCAATAAACACGGGGGACAGAAGAACAGGTAAAGAGACAGAAGGGAAGAGAGCCCTACTAATGTAAGCTTACATCCTAAGGGAAAACAGAACAGGTACAAGGGGAAATTGATGAGGCAAGGGGGAGAGAAGGGAGAGCGAGTGGAGGAGATAAGGGGGTTATGTGAATGGTTGTTAGGCTTTGAGGAAGAGGTAAGTTTTCAGTGCACGTTTGAAGGAGCACAGAGTAGGAGAGAGACGGATGGAACGAGGGAGGTCATTCCAGTAAAGGGGGGTTGCACGGGAAAAGTCTTGGATTCTGGAGTGGGAAGAGGTGATCAGTGTGGAGGAGAGGCGGCGATCATTGGCTGAGCGCAGGGAGCGGGCAGGAGTGTGAATGGAGAGGAGGTTAGAGATATAGGGGACAGTAGAGTTAGTTTTGGTGGCATTGTGAGAGAGAAAGGGACGGATGTGGGCGATGTTGTGTAGTTGGAAGCGACAGGCTTGAGCAAGGAAATGAATGTGGGGGGCAAAAGAGAGAGAGAGAGAGAGAGAGAGAGAGAGAGAGAGAGAGAGAGAGAGAGAGAGAGAGAGAGAGAGAGAGAGAGAGAGAGAGAGAGAGAGAGAGAGAGAGAGAGAGAGAGAGAGAGAGTCGAGGGTGACACCCAGGCAGCGGAGATGGTGGTGTTGTTGACAACAATAGAGAAGTCATGGTGGGATGGGAGTCTGGGCGGAGTAAAGACAGAGAGGAGGGAGTTGAAGGTGGCAAAGAGGCGGCGGGGATTGGAGGACTGAGAAGAAATGAGGGACTTAAAGAAGGATTGTTTAGCGAGGGAGAGGGCAGAGCAGAAAGAGGAGAGGATGAATTTAAAGTGAAGGAAGTCAGCCAGGGAACGAGATTTCCTCCAGAGGCGTTCAGCAGTGCGAGAGAGCACTTTTGGAGGAAGTGGGCGAGTTTGGAGTGCCAGGGTTGGGGAATAAGGCGGCGTCGGTGGATAGAGGAGGCCGGGGAGACAGAGTCAAGGCAGTAGTGAGGAAGTGGTTGTAGAGAGAGGATGCCTGGTCAGGACAGGCCAGGGAGGGAAGGGGTGATAGGAGAGTTTCAAGAGAGGAGAAAGAGGTAGAGTCAATAGCATCAAGGTTGCACCTCGTAAGGGTGGCTTTAGGTGAGGCGGGAGCAGGGGAGGAGCACAGAGTGAAGGAGAGGAGATGGTGGTCAGAGAGTGGGAAGGGAGAGTTGGAGAAGTCAGAGAGATCACAGAGATGAGTGAAGACAAGGTCGAGGGAGTGACCAAGACAGTGGGTGGGGGAGGTGGTCCACTGAGTAAGGCCTAGAGGAGGAAAGGGCGAGAAGTTTGATGGTGGCGGGTTCAGAACAGTTGTCAATGGGGATATTAAAGTCACCAAGTATGATGGAGGGGAGGTCAGAGGAAAGGTAGTGAAGGAGCCAGGCAGCGAAGTTGTCAAGGAAAAGGGAGGTGGGGCCCGGGGGACGGTAGATGACAGAGACAAGGAGGTGGATAGGGGGGAAGAGACAGATGGAGTGAACTTCAAAAGAGGAGAAGAAGAGGGAAGGTAAAGTAGGAATGACCCGAAAAGTGCAGTTAGGGGACAGGAGGAGGCCCACTCCACCTCCTGGATGCTCATCCGGTCTGGTGGAGTGGGTGAAGGAGAGGCCCCCATAGGAGAGAGCAGCAGGTGAGGCAGTGTCAGAAGAAGTAAGCCAGGTTTCAGTGATGGCAAGAAGATTTAGAGAGTTGGAGATGAAGAGGTCATGGATGGAGGATAGTTTGTTACGGATGGACCTGGAGTTCCAGAGGGCACATGAGAAAGGGAGGAAGGGAACTGGGGAGATGCGGATGAGATTGTCAGGGTTGATTGAGCGAGGGGGAGGGTGAGAGGAGGGGCAGAGAGAGTTGGGCAAGAGAAGGGGGCTAGGGGAGAGGATAGGTATAGGAAAGGAGCAGGGTGGCATGGCACAGAGCAAGAACGAAGGCTGTGGCAAAAACAATATGAAATGCAGTAAACAATTTAAATAAAGTGCAGATGAAATAAAATGCAAATAAAATTAAAATAGCATACAAAACAATACGATTAAATTTAAATTGAAGTAAAATAAAGGTTAAAATGAACTTATGGTAAATGCAAAATGAAAACACATGGTAGTAGAAGTAAAGGAGGGCTGCAGAGAGCCGGTACCAGGTGTGGAGAAAGGAGAACAGGAGAGTCTAGGGCAGGAGAGTCCAGAGACCAGGGCAGAAGAGTGCAGGGCCGATCACATCAGATCACAGGTAGTCACTGGAGCAGTCCGGAGGAACCAGAGATCAGGAACAGGCGATACAAGAGATCCGGTGGGACCAGCGATCCACTGGAGTTGATTGATAAGGTAGGTCCAGGGGACACATCAGAGTAGGCTAATGCAGTAGAGCAAGATGAGGCCCGTGTATCAGAAGGGTAGGCAGCTAGGGACCCAGGGAGTCAGCAGCAGTGGCAAGGTGAGGCACACAGGGAGTAGCGTGAGCAGGGGTAAAGCGCCAGATGTTCTGACCCTTTAACCAGGCAGTGTATTTGTGGTTCGCCAGACCGCAGTGAAGAGGGTAGCAGTGCAGCGACGTGTGGCATCGGCTTCAGGGGACACAACTGGAAGTAGGCCGCAGAAGCGGAGCAGCACCAAAGACCGGGGAGTGGATTTGAAGTAGGCCGCAGGATCGGACCAGGCAGCGGGAGACAGTAAGAAATACCAGGCGGCGGGAGTCCAGATGACGAGACAACAAGAAATGGGCGGCAGAACAGGCGGCGGGAAGCAAGAAGACGTTGCAGGCAGACCAGGCAGTGGACCCGAAGATGGCAGGCGGAAGGAGAGGAGTCCTCAGGAGTGAGAAGAGCAGGCCAGATAGTGCTGGAGACCGAGGCTGGAAACGGTGCAGGCAGCAAGGCCGGAGTCGGGGGCCCGAGTGGAAGAGATCACCGGAGAGACCAGCGGAGGGAACTCTGGATGTGAGGCAGACTGAGGCAGAGGTAAGTGGAGGCAGAGAAACGGAGCAGAGCCGGGGCCACACCACTTGAATTAGGAGCCTAGGTAAAGCCCCAGTGGAGAGCCCACGCGACACGTCGGTGCAGCATGGGAGCAGGAAAATACAGCTACCAGCGAAGTGTAGGTGGACAAGTGTTAAGCAGTTCAAGGTCAAACCGGCGGGCAATTCAGGTACCGAAGGAGCAGACAAGAGCAGAGTTAGTAAGCCAGGGGTCAATTACAGAAGATCAATATCTCCAGAGGGAGATTCAAAAGAATATTCAGGCAGAAATCGGGTCAAAATCCAGGGAGACAGGCAGATTGCTTGGAAACATACAAGGATGCTGGAGACTAGTGTGACCTAGATACTCTGGCACCCTAATGGTGCCAGACCCAGGTTTAAATAGAAAGCAGTGCCCTGTCATTGGTGGACGTGGGATTGTTGGTCAGAACAGCTGACCGCCATCAGGAAGGAGCTGCTGGCGTCTCCTTTGACTAGCAACGAAGACGCAATGTTCTGGCACATGCACCCGGACTGCCGGCCGAGAACTGGATGTAGCATCTTGTTGCCTAGCAACGGGACTGTGAGAGGAGGCATAGAACGCAGCTGTTCTTGGCCCCTAACATCACCATTTTTAAATGGCGATTGATTGGGGTGTGAGAACAGGGTCCTGACTGTAACTTGCATTTGGTCCTCACATCCACGCTGTCATGGTTTTCGACCAGAGCTGTAAGATTATGTAGCAGTAAGCAGGGCGTTGGCTGGGAGGGAGGGACAAATTCTTTTCCCTATGTGGTAATGCAGCTTTAAGGAAATTTTTAACAACAATCTAAAATGAATTCTTGACAAGCACAATATTTAAATGTGGCATTAAAGGATTTAGATAATGATATAGCCTTGTACAGTACATATCTATAATTGTCAATTATTGTTAACAATATACTTAACTAGTAAGGCAATTAAAATGAAGTAAATTAACATCTACATTAAAAAATTGGTTACAAAACTGAATCACAAACATAATTTTTGTCCCAAAGGTTTTAGAATCATGCAGTGCATAACCATTTAACAAATTGTTTCTGCAAAAATAGCTGACAGTCAAAGTCTTCTGATACAAGAGATATGAAAGATGTTATATCATAAAAGACTATGGGAGAAACACTGAAAAGTCATTTATATTTAATAATATTTTCTGTGCCTTCTTCCATTTTATTTGATGACTGTTTTATATTGACCCGGCGACAGGTCAATATGGTCGATATGGCAAAGCTCAAAAACCTGTTAAAAACTTTATTTAGGATTTACCATTGTGTATATAAGACTAGTAATGCGTGCAACCAGAGATCACGTTAACACACATACAAGTGTCTAACACCTTGCAAAACCCTGGCACTTCTACAGACAAGTCTCATTCACAAGACTGATCATAGAAAAAAAAAAACCAAAAACTGAAGTGCACTACTATAAAAGTGCACAGCGCCTCTACTGTTTTACATTCACTTTATGTGAGCTGTTTCTTACTGTCTTTCTTGCTTTCTGGGGGGCAAAATAGTTTCCTTTTTGGCCAGTCTCAAATGTTAATTCTTCAGGGAAGATGAAGGTATAAATTTAAAGTCTTTGGTGCATTGCTTCTAGCTGCTCATGTTTTATGTATGAAAAGATGACCACTATGAGTTTTTGTTTTGTCTGTAAACTGACCCTGGAGCCACAATATGCAAGTAACATCCTATCAAATTAATCTGAATGTCAATGATCTCAATCCTATCCTAGATTGCAATTAAATGATTGGACACAAGGCTTTATCCCTAGTCTATCATCTTTTTGCACACTCATATAAGGTCATGTTACTTGCAATCACGTCATATTAAAATGGACTTGTGAGATTATACAAAATATTTTGTTTAACTGCAGTCCGGTGAACAGGCCCGAGAACAGCAGGACACCTGATGCAGCTCATAAAGCTTTGTAAGTTTTATGGCATATCTATGGAGAAAGAAAAAAATGCAAGTGAACCTTATTGAGAAACAAGATGTGTTCTCAAATCATAAGTGAAGCACATAATTTATTATGGTGTTATGCGACTCCTAATAACCATCACTCTTCTGTTTTAGATAACGCTGGCCATTACTTCCTACCACAAGCTTCAAGGAAGTTACAACAGTACAGATATCAACATGGCAAAACAACTGAATATTGCAGTGTTTCCACAAACTCACTGTTCTAAAATACATAGTCAGTTTTAGCAAAAAACAAACCATGGCAATGACCAAGAGATGTAAATGCAACAGCTTTAAACACCCCTCAGATTTGCATTTGGCAGACTCTTCAATGACAAATGCCAATATCAAACAACTTTGAATATAGATGAATTACAAACAATCCAGCAAAATAAAGATATTTGATACAAATATATAAGCATGTGTACAGACCTTGCTTAAAGTGTGAGATGGGCCTGCTGATGTAGGCTGTGTAATCCTGTTGCATCGGTGCCCTTATGATTGTGGTGACAACAGGGGCAGGCTGGGCTGGTGTGGCAGGTGGGCATCTGCTCCCTGGCCCGGTCCCGTAGTGGGCTACCTTGGGCTGGGTCACTGGGCCACCTGCATTTTACTTCCTTTAAAATAGGCTGCTGCTTCGAGTCTTGCCCCCCCGGGCTGAAATTTGCCAGCCCTCCCCTAGGTGACACCATTATAAAATAGATGCATCCCTGCTGAGCTTCGTGAGGAGGAAAGGGCTACACGCAAAGCCACTTAAAAACATAAAGTGCTATACAGTCCAGTGCTCTCCCCAAAAAATTCTATTGGTACTTCCATTCCCTTCTCTTATAGTGGAGTGGAATGGGTGCTGTATTTGCAGAAGATACAGGCGGTGTCAATGAACCACTAATCATGCCAGTGCTGTCAAAATACTTTGTTATGACGGCAAAAAAAAGGTAAATTTGCAGAGGGACATGTTACTTGAGAGTCAATATTTGTGTGGCTCTTCTCTATGGAAACCACACACTTACAATATACCTAGATAATCTAATACGACAGAGCAGGCAAGGTGATATTGTACTGGGAAATAATATAGGGATGCAATTATTTTTAGTACTTGTGTGCTGAATGTGCAACGTTATTTACCTAAAGACCAGGTGGAATGCAAATATATACAACTTCAGAGCTGTCAAAAAATAACATTCAAAGCAATCAATCTACATATAAGGGAAAATAAAAACAAGTAACACGAACCTGTATTTTGTATCTGGGCACTTCTTGTATCCTCCATCTTACTTGTGAATTTTAAATTACCACCATCAAGCAAATGCGAATATTTAATGTAAAATGGGTGAGGCACACAGAGATAACGGCAAAACTGGTGCAGGCAAAGTCCATTGTTTCTCTAAAAAGGCTGCAAGTCTATGACAACACAGTTGTGGGTTGGGAGAGAGCAGTGTGCTGTGACCTCTCAGTCCAATAAGGAACCAATCAAATGACAAGTTACCAAAAAGGAAAAGGAGGATGTATGATAAGAAAATAGAAGTAATCTTTACTTCTGTTTTTTTAAAGGTCTTCTTAAAAACCATCACAAAACACAACTTCCCACTCAATCAGGGCTGTGCCATGAGATAAAGTAAGAGCCTAATTTCTGCCAGCAAACTTATCCGGCTAAAAGGGACAGAACTCTACACTGAAATACAACCAAGTGGTCTTAATGTAAATAATTTAAAAAAACAAATATGTCCATGTAATTACAGAAAATGAGAATAGCACAGAACAAAAAGAAATGGTACTATGCAATTGTTGGTGGGGATATACATTTCTAGGAACAGATCTTCAAATCCATTTACAGTCCTTTATAAATTATGGACAGGTAGCACCAAGGGAACCTATACATGAAACTAGACTTTCTTTATAGTTATGCACTATGAAAAAAGGTACATATGGGCTTACATCCCACCTCATTATGGATACCACACAGGCTCATGTCCCAATACGTTCATACATTTATCTATACTTGGAACCCAGGTTAAATAATACTACAGCAGGTTCTAAACTCTTACTTGTAATTATGTAAATACCAAAGACAATAGGATTATAAAGCTCATGGTGTGTATCTATACCTAGTGACAGCGTTCACTTCGCCCCTACTGTACCTCTGTTCTACATATCATAACATCATATTCCCACATATGTGGATAGGTGCTTGTACAGTAAGGATATATACATATATTCCGGCATATATGCACAAAAGTCGATTAAGATTCTTTATTGGAATGTGTTTTCATATGTTTGTGCTTATTGCTACTGTATTTCATCTCCCCTTCCTCCTTTCCTCCCATCCCCTATGTTCATTGTCACCCATAGCCTAACACATGCAATTATGGACATTTATAGATTAATTTGTATTTATAGGATCCATTCACTGCTCTTTTAGTGCAAGACTACGAGTACACTTTCAAAATTTGGGCTCCTATAAGAAAACGAACATCATTCCTGATTGTTTTCAACTATGCTGTGCCTGCTGATATACAAAGAGGCATAACTCACCTGCGGATGCGATTAGCCACAACACCAATTAAACCATGGTCAGCACATAAAACAAGCCTCCGTGAACATTTTGCTATAAAAAAAAACACATCCATTGAGAAAGTCACACACCATAGGCAAACCAAGGGGCAGGGACGGACCCAGACATTTGTCCTACCCCGGGCGATTTTAGGGGGGAGCGATTTAGGCCCCGCCCCCTTTCTGTGTTCTAAGGCAGTGTGCAGCTGTCGGCAGCAAGCCCCTGGTAGGGGGGGTGATCGCCCCCCCTCCCCCCCCCCTGGATCCGCCACTGCCAAGGGGTGGTTTCTTAGTGCCTGAAAACCCCCCTCCCAGCCTGGGGTACTGTATGCTTGAGGTGACTGGACCCTGCCCCGGGACCAGCCACTTTGCAGTTTGTGTGCTGATCATTTCTGTCTGCACTGTTCACAGCCATCTCTCCCCAACAAGTATTGAAAGCAGCAAGAACAGGTAGAAGAGAGCCAGACAGTCTGTCAACTGTTCTGACACACTCAATCAGGACTTTGTCCTGATTGTAGGGACAGTTGGGAGATATGTCCCACTTCACACGGCTCTGCTCAAAAAGGGAGAGCTGTGTGCCCCTAACAGTAGCGCATGCAGCATTGCCCATGTATATAATGGGGATAGGAAGAGCTGGAGAGCAGTCAAACACTGTATAAAATTATAGCCACACTTCGAAGCATGCTAATGGGAGTGTGAATTTTGGAGTTTTTAATCGTAAAATAAATATTAAGTGTGAACGTATTTCACAATTGTTGCAATTTTTATTTGTTCGCATTTGTAGTGAACATAGAGGAATTACAGTTCTAAGGATTAACCCATAACATAATTGTGAGAAATTAAGCCTAATTACAACTGCATGGTTAATATTGTGTATCAAATGTAGACATTTAGAATTTGAAGTCATTTTGCATTTAACTTACAGAGAAAAACAAAGCAGAGCCTTGTTCTCAAAAGGTCTTTGTTTATTCTGTGACTCTGCACACCCGTGTTACTAGATAACAGTTGTCAACTTTAGGGAAGTGAACAGCTTCAAAGACCTCATGGGGTGAACTATATCCTGGCATAAGGTGTGGTTTCTGGTATCTAGAGAGACACTAGGGTACCGTTCACAGCTTGTGGTCTTATAAAAGATTGAGGGCTTGCTGTATCTTATATAAACAAATATAGATCAGTTTCCAAAATGCAAGTTTCAATCAATATAATTAGTGAACAACCCCATATTCTTAAAAAGCATGATGAGCTGTACTAAAGAATTAAATGCAAGTGCATTATTTATACATTTTTTTACATGTTTTTGGGACACCGAGAGACAACACTTCTGGGAGGACACTACATTTGAGGATGGACTGAAAGAGATAAGACAATCATTACTTCACAATCTACTGCCTATGGTCAATAACTTATAGGATTCATTATACCATAACATCACCCTCACCGCACACTGTGACAACATTTTAAGGAGGACACATGCTGAAGAGACATTACTCAACCATTATACATGTTTAATACATTATCTACATATATCAAGATAAATGTGTTTTTTTTTTACTATAAATGGATATTCACGCATACTACATTGGTTGTAGCGCTTTTTTGTTTCTTTTTTAATACAACTCCATTGTAAAAAGTGATAAATTAGTGTGAACCTGAACTTAAAATAGAATGGAAATACATTAAGTCTACTTTGTGAAAACAAACAATAAAACCAGAACAGCATTGTAGACTAAAGTATAATTGAATTATATTGCAATATAATACATACAAAGTAAACAAAAATATAATAAAAAATACCACAGATGAAAATGACCTGCAGACCACAGCACGTAATGTGCTATTGCCATCCCTCCACTTGGTGGGTGCCACATATTATAAAAAGCAACAAACTAAAAAAAAAAAACACTTTCCTTTTGTAGAAAACTATAAAGTTTCAACTAACAGATGAGCTCCAAGCTAAAGAAAAAAAGGTTTGTACCCGGCATGAATAAGATCCTGAGAAATTGCCAGACATTTTTAATTACAATAAATAAGCAAACCACAGAACCTTAATTATTGCCTTTTCAGAGATAAGGCTGTACAGAAACTGTGTCATAATTGAGGAAGCTGTAATACAAAGCCTGCAGTGTCTCAGTATGAGTGATAGAAAAAAGATAGAAAAAAAATAAATATTAAAAGCATTCAGTGCAACAGGTGGGACCAAAAAAAACAAATATATTGCACACATTAAAAAGGTACACAACAAATGTGGCTTATTCCGTTGAATAGGATATTCCCCCATGGCTTACCATCTATTGGTGCATGAAACATGGTACATTTAAAATGTCATCTTAGTTTTTGTTCTCAAATATTTCTGTAGAAGCCAGCATACCATAGTATAAATAGTGCTCCTTTTCCCCGGGCCATTTGAGCCAGGGTCCCCACTCATACTTTCCGCACAAAAGCACCTAACCATTTACAAGAGCCCCATTAAATCCATAGAACAGTTTATGATTCACCATTCCCTGCCAGAGAATTCCAAATTAAATAGGTTATGAACTATGGTAAATAATATGAAATAATAGGTCAGTAAAAGGGTTATGGAGAACGGAGAATCATATTGTGGAATTACCTGGCAATATTAGCTGCCAATCTTGAAGTCGGGAGAGGTAGAAATAAATAAAATAACCATACTTGCCTACCTTTGGCAAGTTGTATCCGAGAGAGGGGCGTGTCTAGAGGGCGAGGCATGGGAATTGCGTAATTTTGGCCCCACCCCACATCAAATATGCCATTTTGTCGCGGGGGCGGGGAGTTGTGCGACAACTCAATCAAGGTATGTAAATGTCACCATGTTCCATAACTAGCCCGTTTGGCTAGTAATGGAAAACTCCACAGATGGAGCTTTTACTATTCATTTCAATTGAGTTCCTACACGTAGTGCACACAGTGGAAATACCATTAACTTGAATGTACCATTGCAATAAACGGTAAAAGCTCAGATTTTTAAGACATTACTGGTGAAATCAAGGCTTTCAAAATAACTGTAATCACTACGAATTGCACTATTTTGAAAAAAACTGCTGTATAACAGATTAGGTGACATTGGAAATGAATGTTATGGTTTTTGGAGGCGATTTTCATAGATTTTAAATGTTTGGATAACTACTACATCCTCCTACACGGGGTAATGTTCATGGACAAGGTAAAAGGACAGGAAGTGGCTTCTACCAGGTATGTGGTCTATATCTCTCTATCCTACTTTGACAAGGCCTTAACCAGCAGCTCAAGTCCCCAGCCCCTACCATAGCTCCACACCTCAGACCTAGGTTCAGCAGATTCCAGGCCCCATCCCAGACCTAATCTCATCCTACGTCCCAGGCAAAATTTTGGCTGAAGTCAGCTCTTGACAATGTGGGTAGGTATCCAGAGGCCAAGTGGGATGGAGCAGAACAGAAGACACCCGGGGTGTGGAGATCTTTCCTACAACTGACACACACTCAGTCCAGTGAGTATTATTAGATAGAGACGTGTACCTCCAGGTACATTCTACAGAATTGTGCCTGGGTGGTGCCCGACTTCAGACACTTGGTTTTTACAGGTAGCTGAAAATGAATAGAGGTACAGCATTTGGGATGAAGCACTGTCATCCCCACTTTGGCCTGCTGATTCAGACACTGCCCCCCCCTTCCATTTGTGTACCACCCAATTGGTATTTTCTGTGTCTCAGTAGGTCTGGTCCTGCAAGTCCAAGGCAGTAACGAGTCACTGTTTCTGCGAGGTATGTACCGCTAAAGTTTCACATAGTCTAGTACATGAGAGAAGACTACCCTGTTTAACGAAAAATCATGTACAAGGGTAGTTTTAATGGTCATTTCAAAGAGTACCATTTCTCAGGAGTGAAGGAAATTCCATGCAACCAAGTTATATCATACGGTCTTCAGCTGGTTCAAATTTGAAGAGGATTTGGTCAATGAAGAAGTGTTCTCTAACAGTTGCCCATCACTCTAGATAGTTATTTACCAGAAGTCAATCTAACCAAACCTCTGTGGGATGAGATGGAAAAAGCTACTTAGAGTAGAAAGTGATGAACTGTATAAAAACTATGACACATCGGAGTCAATATAGTTTGTTTAATATTCCTGCATTGTCAACACTTTTAGTAAATGTCCTGACTATTCTGAGGGCAAAAGAGTGAGCAATCCACTATTAAGTAGAAGTTCCTAATCAAATGGAGGTAAATTGAGACAAACTGGATTGCTGATCATAGACAACACATTAAACATATACTAAATATGTTATGTACTGATATTTAGTTCTTTGTGCTAAATACTGTAGAATAAGGTGGGCTAATGAATTGTATACATTGAAGAAGGTTTCTGGAACATGTTGACAGATATTCATGAAAAAGTGCAGTAAAGAAAAACTGCAGCTGAACGTTTGGTACTAGACTTACTACCTTTCGCCACTGCATAGGTACATTTCTTATGTGAGAAAACAAAAGAATAACGAAAAAAAAAGTCTTATTTAAAAATACCTGAAATATTTTCAAATGCTTTAAAAAAAATCCCTGTATTCTGGTAAGAAATACAATCATGTGTGAATAAAAAGAGTACTAGACCTGCTTAGCTATTTTACAAATGTGACCGACATCAGGGGTAAACAATAAGAAATGATCTAAAGAACATGACTAACAGATCAGGTGTGTTATATTTAATAATGCTTGAAATTTTACCTCCAGTATAGGAGGTAATCTTTCCTGGGATTAACTGTCACAATGAAACTTGCATTCCAGAATTTATGAAAAACTCAGGTAAAATATACATAAGCACATCTTACAGTATACCAATAAAAGGGTCAAACTAACAAATCTAAAATCATAAAACATGCTATAAAATAGCGCTATATTACAGTTGTTTAAACTATAGGTAATTTTAAATGTGATGGCTAGCAGTGTATACTGTGCTCCCATATTCAGCATCAATCAACACATTTTTGGGTAGTAATTCACTTTTAAAGATCAAGTGCTTCAAAAAACCCTCTACTAATTGCAATACCAGTGTTCATACAGTTATAAATATATCGGACGCACTGCCTAGGCCACTAGAATTAGGTTCTCAGAACATAGAAGAAACATGTTGAATGCATTTTTCTTTGATTGGGCATTAGAGAGGCCTTCTGGCTGCATAGCTTGGGACTCTGCATCCAGAGGATTAAATTATTAACCAATTTCTTGTAGTTAAATGAATACATTGATATTCTCTATAAGCCATGTTACGAATTAAGTTTATATTGTATGATAACAAGAACTACCTATTATAATTGAAACCATAGTAAAATGCTGTTTGGAAATACACACTATAATTTTTATAATTAGCAGCTGCTCTTGTCGGCTGACTGCTGTTGCCAAGATCCGAAGGACATCAATGAGGATCAACAATAAGAACTACAGATAAACCCATTCAATTTGAGTTTTGGCACTCCTAATCACGAGGAGTGTGCTGTGTGGTGTTGGGATCCACATCAGTTTGAATACATTCTAAGGGGGGTATTCAATTGTTAGCGAGACGGGTGAAAATCCCGCACTCAAAAAAATATTACCGTTAATACGGTAATTTACTCGCTGGATTTCAGCGAGTAATTACCGTATTAACGGTAATATTTTTCGAGCGCGGGATTTTCAACCGTCTCGCTAACAATTGAATACCCCCCTAATAATTATTACACTATATGTGATCTTTTTTCATGTATTCTTGAGATGATTACACGCATTTGAGAAGTGCGTTGGAGTAGACCAGCATTACAGATCTATTGATGTGCGCATGATCCTATCTACTTCTGGTACGCATATAAGAATAATTGTGTTCTTGCTTATTTACATTTTTAGGCACCTATCCCTACCCATTTTGTTTGCAATATTACTCCTGGACTTACCATCCGTTATTGGGAATAAGGCAGCCACCCGTAGTGTGGCTCATAGTGGAGATTGGGACAACTGTGAGAGTGGTTTAGTGTGGGTAGTACAGGTGAGAGTAGTGTAAGCTCTAATAAAAAGAGTGTTTATAGATTTGAAAGCTGTGGGAAGATCTGACAGAGTTTGGTAGTAAATTCCATAAAAAAGTGTATAGCAGCATATGAGAAGTCTAGTAGGAAGGAGCAAGAGGTGGTTACTAGATATAAAGCACAGGCCAGAAATAGATCTAAGGAGGCAAGAGGGAGGGTATTTTGAGGTGAGATTTGCGATGTACGAAGGCGTGGTTCTGTTCAGGGCATTGTAGGGAAAGAGTAGTCATTTGAATTGGAGTTGTGAGGACTGGGGAAGCCAATATATCCTTGTGATGAAACAGCCAAACCAAGCAAAGCTGAGAAATACCTTAAGCAGTACATTTGAGACTGCACATATCTCTATTTGACAGCTGCTACAACGTATATCTATGGTGGGACATAACATCACTATTGTGATGAAACAGAGAATTGAACATTTGCTTTGTTAGGAGTTATGAGACTTTTGCCAACTTGCATACAATGTTTCAGAGCTAATTATGGTTGAGATATTGGCTGTTCCTTTGCCACCATGCCATTACTGAAGTATATATCATCATCATCTATTTATATAGCGCCACTAATTCCGCAGTGCTGTACAGAGAACGCATTCACATCAGTCCCTGCCCCATTGGAGCTTAGTGTCTAAATTCCCTAACATACAAACAGACAGACTAAATTTCCTAACATATACTCACACACACACAGAGAGAGAGACAAGGGTTAAACTTTTTTTATAGCAGCCAATGAACCTACTAGAATGTATTTTGGAGTGTGGGAGGAAACCTGAGCACCCGGAGCTAACCCACGCAAACACAGGGACAACATACAAACCCCACACAGATAAGGCCATAGTCGGGAATCGAACTCATGACCCCAGTGTGGAAGCTGTGAGGCAGAAGTACTAACCACTAGGCCACTGTGCTATAGTTGGATCCATTTGTAATTGGGACTGTGCATCCTCATGGATCAATTGTTATAATTTAACAGTTACTTTAGCTTGCTCCTATATTTTTGAGTACAACTCCCATTACGTTTGTATTTGTTGTTCATTACATTTTTTTATTTTTTTTTTGATAATTTTTTGGCAGCTGATTTACAGTTTCACTTTGCGAATATACATTTATTTTTAGCACCCATTGTATTTCTTTTAGATCTATATTACAATAGTTTAAACCTGTCCTCCAAGCTTAACAACGATCCATAATTAAAAGGTCAAAACTACCTTAATAATGAAATGATCATGGGAAACCTGTCGGAGTTTTTGCTGTCAGGACATAATTAATCTTATCCTCCAAAACTTTAATAAAATCTATAATCATGTGAAAAAACAAATTTACTTTGTCATTTATTTAACAGAAAATAAGCCAACATGAAAAAGCCATGTGTGAAAAACTAAGTACACTTCATACTAAGTATACTTTTTATTAGATTGTAGAACCCCCTTTAGCAGCAATAACTTGAAGTAATGCTTTTCTGTTCATAGATTGTATGAGGAAACTCCTCCTTACAACACTGCTTCAGTTTGTTGGCGTTTTGAGCATATTCTGTTCCCGTGGGGTCAGGCCACGGCATCTCAATGGGGTTGAGGTCTGGACTTTGACTTGGCCATTCCAAAACCTTGTTTTTGTGCTGGTGTGTTCAGTATTATCCCGTTGCATGATTCAACTTTGGCCAAGCTTCAAGTCAGATATATGGCCTTATACACAGGGGGACTCAATAATAGCAAGCAGGTCATGTGAAGGCAGATGAGGACTTACACAGAGCAGACTTAGCTCAGGGGGCTTTCCAAAGCCTCCCTGCTTACTACATCATGTGCAATGTAACCAGAGTTCTAGGACTGGGACGATATGGAGGAATATTGAGCGTTCACACAGGGCCTTGCGTCCTAAACATACAGACTCAACTACTGAGAGATGTTATTCTCAAGTTTAAAATCAATGACACTTGTTAACACCTGTAGGAACTCACCCCACATATTCTTTCAAGCATCCAAGACCCAGATTTTTCAAGACCTGGTCCTTTCAACGATCGCTAAATGAAGAGAGCGCAAAGAGATAACAAGAACCCTGCGATAACATGACTAGATATAAATGGGGCTTTTCGTTTTGGCTGATTGTGGAAGCTGGAGGTCACTTAGGTACTGTACAAGACCAACATGAAGGCAGAGATGGAAACTCGACTTGACCAGTCATACTCTAGTAGCTGCCTTAAACCAGTCGTGACCGCCTCCCATGTCTTCTGGTTCTCGCTGGAGTTTTCCATGCTACTAGCTAATTGAACCAACATTGTCACAATTAATTAATGTTTCTTTTGTCTACCAGCTCACTTGACTGCAAGCATGCTCTGAAATGTTGGCAATGCACCTTGACCTGTGAAACCCACGCCCCTCCCCGGAACAATAACTTTCGATGATAGGGGGCAACGATCAAGGCATAGTCCTTTTTACCCATCTGGGCACCGGGAGGGGGTGGGGGGGAGTAGATGTGATCCCTCTAAGTTTTACATAGCTCTTGGACTAAACTGTTTCACGTTTACTCTTGTTGTATTCCCCTTTATTGTATTGAATTTATGCTCTTTTGTACTGTGTGATGCATGATGCTTTGTTGTACATCATTGTATATTCCTGGGTGTGCAGGTTCATTACGTGCCCGTCATGTCCACCCCCTTTAAACAATGGGATTTTAAGAGCAGAGGCTGGATAGTCTCTAACCTCTCCCAATATATACATACATTAAATTTGCCCTACCACACTCTGAGCCAACCACTCTGTAATATTTCAAACAGACCAGTTCCACTTTCTTCTAATGGGCTCAACCTCTGTGGTTGGTCCTCCATATTTTTCTGGACCACTTTCCCTTCCTTCCCTAGACCCGTCCCTCCAACCGAGACATGTACCAATTCCCTCCCTTTTATTACCATCTGATTTCTCTTTTTTTTCCCCCACTCTCCAACACATTGGGGTGATACCAGGGGCCCAGTGTCACTCAAATGTTTCTATAAATCCACACCCCGCAGAAAAGATTACTTACATAGGACTATTAGGACTCTTTATACTGACTTTGTTTTCTTACAGGAAAAACATTTTAAGTGCAACAACCATCCATCCCTGTCTTTACCCAGAATTCCGACTGTGGAATATGCCGCCCTTCAAGAGGTGTGGGGTTCCCATAATGATCCATAACACAGTGCCATTTCAACTTTCCATCTCCTCCCTGGATCATGAGGGTTGCTTCATTATATTGGTGGGCCAGGTAGGTCACCACACGATTACCTTGGCTAATCTCTATTCTTTTGGGTCATATAAGCTTTTGTAACACTTCTTTCACTAAATTGCAAAAGATACGTAAAGATCTTTACTGATAGAATGGTGTTAAAATTGCTGCCTTTCTGCTGACTTAGACAGATCAGGATCTCGGAACGTCCTGCCCCCTGTAGCTAATTCTAGAACATTACTCAAACACATGGTTGTGGCTGCTCTGTCTGTTTATTCCTGGAGGACCCACAAGCCCACCTCCCTGGGTTACACTTTTTTTCACATTCCCACAAATCTTACTCTAGAATTGATATGCTTATGGGCTGTAGTAAGATAATACAATAACGGCATACTCTGTAATTCTTCTTCTAACCACTCTGACAGTTGCCGATATCAAGATTGTAAATGATATGAGGAACTGTCCTTGGTGGCTAATTGAGTATTTGCTCAAGATCCCTCAATTCAAAGACCAAGGGGTATATGTTGTGTCTTGCTTTATGACATGTTCTATTCTTCTGCTGTTAAACTTTATAAAAAAAAAAAAAGTTTTTTTTTTTCTTTATAGGTGGGATTTTAACATTTACATAGGCCTGTAGATCCCTGTATGTAATTTTTGTGTTCTATACAAACTTCTCATCTTCTTGGGAGGAGTCGCAGCTGTCTAATGTTTTCCATTTGCAAGTCTTTTTCACTGCGGCATGAAGGACTTATAATTGTTTGCAAATTACCTTTCAACCCTTGTGCCAGAAAAAAAGGTCCAGATCAGCCACAAAATTAAAATCACTTGCCTAATATTATGTAGGTCCCCCTTGTGCCGCCAAAACAGCTCTGACCTCTCGAGGCATGGTCTACACAAGGCCTCCAAAGGTGTCCTGTGGTATCTGGCACCAAGACGTTAGCAGCAGATCCTTTACGTTCTGTAAATTGCGATGAGGGGCCTCCATGGCTCAAACTTCTTTTTTAGCACATGCCACAGATGCTCGATTGGAGTGAGATCTACGGAAATCAACACCTTGAACACTTTGGCATGTTCCTCTAACCATTCCTGAACAATTGCAGTGTAGCAGGACATATTATCCTGCTGAAAGAGGCCTCTGCAATCAGGAAATACTGTTGCCATAAAGGGGTGTACTTTGCCTGCATCAATGTTTTAGGTAGGTGATACATGTCAAAGTAACATCCACATGGATGCCAGGACCCAAGGTTTCCCCAGGCAGCACACTACCTCTGTTAGCTTTCCTTCTTTGCATAATGCATCCAGGTGCCATCTCTTCACAGGTAAACAACGAGTACACACTAGGCCGTCTATAGAATATAAAAGAAAAACATGATTCATCAGACCAGGCATCTTCTCACATAGCTATTTGGTCCAGTTCTGGCACTTACGTGCCCATTGTAGGTGCTTTTCGCGGTGGACAATGGTCAGCATGGGTATTCTGACCGGTCTGCGGCTACGCAGCAAGTTGCAATACACTGTGTGTTTTGCGACACCTTTCTATCATAGCCAGCATTACCCTTTTCAGCAGTTTGCGCTAAAGTAGCTCTTTCTGTGAGATTGACCAAGACTGGCTAGCTGTCTCTCCCAACACGCATCAATGAGCCTGGAGTACCCATAACCTTGTCGCCCGTTCACCATTTGTCCTTCCTTGGACCACTTCTGCATACTGCATACCAGGAACACCCCACAAGACCTGCCGTTTTGGAGATATTCTGACCCAGTTGTCTGGCCATCACGATTTGGTTGCTGTATATACAGTACATATAAGCACACACAACTATTATTGGTTTTTAATAAACCGTGAAATGGCAAACAGTAAGAAACTTTAAAAAAAATTGTTGGATTCGAGACAGTGTGGGGTGGGTTTGAGTGCAGTTGCCTCTTCTGTCACAGACCACTGGCTACCTATCTCTCTGGACGTAGGGGACACCTAAACACTGCTGCTCTTCATCAGATACATCATTTTTAGATAGGAGTCGAACAAATTTCCTTGAAAAATGAATGCTTCATTTAAAGAACATGACAGCTAAACATATTTAACAGCCAATACTTTCATATCCTGTTCAAACAAAGGTTTTATTAAAAGGTATTCATAGAAAGCAACAGTGAAACTTGTAAACTATAAGTACTGCCTCTTAATATACAAGAGAAGGGGGAACTTGCTAAAGACTGGAAGCAACATAAAAAACAAGAAGTGCACCATGCAGAATTTTAATGAAGATTATATATATATTTATAATGTTGTTCGTTAAGTAAAACTCTCCCATAACACTTTGGCTCTCGAACTTATCTCTCATTGAAAGGGGTCGTCAACCTCACCATAATAAAAACCCGCACTGTATAGAAGTATTGGAGGGGTGGGGGCCTGGGGGTTTCGCCAAGAACACCTTCCATTACCTGTAGCCGGAATCCATCCCATTCCATAGTTCATGTGCAGTGAAAATGAGCATATTACAGTGTGGTTTAGCTCCAGGTAGAAGGTAGGTTGTATAAACAAGTATAATCACTTTAAGTTGAATCAATGTTAATCTCAGCATTTGAGAAATATTTAGCCGTATTATCAGTAAAAAAAACAGTTATAGACATGGCACCTAATATACAGAGTGCTTGGGACTTATGGTTTTCAGAATATGGGTTTCTTCTATAACCAACGTCTAATATAGAAGAACCTTCATGGTAAAAAATGTAAAGAAGTAATCACCACACTCCATGACTCTCCTCAGCTTAACTGTAGGAGACCCTACTCTATTGCATCCTTTTCTCCCATTAACATAATGGCCCCAGCACAATAATGATCGGGACCCACTAATATATCGAGGATGGTAGTCCCAGGGAAGGGGAAGGGGCATATATTTTGCTCCATTATCAATGAATCACACAAATAAAAGTGATACAGGCAGTGCTCTTAACTTCAATACTTCTCAGATAAAACAAGTCTGGCAGTTAAAAGAGTAATAAAAGGTGAGTTGACACAAATCAGTACAGAGCAAATAAAAGTTGCATGACACCCTTGGTGTAAAGTTCACACAAGTGTTCTTAAAATGATTAGTTTTTATTGCCCATCATAATGTAACACAAAGCTGTGACTGTTCAGCTCATGTACAACTATGAAGTCATCATACACTTTTAGACACTGCCTGCATTTGTCCTAAAAAAATATATATATATATATATATATATATATAATTTAAGTTTCCAGTATCTTTTGGCAGCTGTTGTCCACCATTCAACTGACATATCTTAACTGAAATATAGATCCATGCATTCGATTTTTCTTTTTTAAAATTTTGCACCGTGCTGCCATGTGACATGTCTCACAGTCATGTACATTTGAGAACCCAAGACTTTAGATGTGGTAAATAGGTGACAATAAAATATAAATGTAATTATGATTACATCTACCGATACAAGTTATTTTTAATCCAGTGATAGCCCTGTGAGCAGGAGATAACTATGCTGATGTCACCTCTAACAATCTGCCTAGTGTCTTTCCGGTCACATAACTGGATTGTTTATGTTTCAGAGGCCTGGGACACAGCTACAGTATGTACAGGTAAGATCTGCATATATTCGGAATCAATGCAACAAGCTACATCCAATGCGTCAACTAGAACTACCAGACAGATATGGAACCTAGAGAAATAACCTATATTTTGTATTTCATAGTGATGTCTCATATGTCTCTGTGCAGAAAATAGTTCTCGGTGTATTGGATGTAATATATTTCTGAAGTTCTAAAGAAGCTATATCTCGTTTATAACAATGCCATAATAAAAACGTGTGTAGAACAACGACCATACACGGGTTATACAAACCCATTAGCATGCACACATACCTTCCTTTAGTGACCTAAAATTGAGGGGAGGTTGTGGGCAGCAGAGAATGTTTAAAAGAGAACGTGTTTCTATTTAAAACACAAACCTCAGTTCTTGGGTTTCAGTCTTTCCACGGATGCTTGTCCAATCCTTTCCCAGGTGGCAGAATTACGCAAAGAGAGTGAGTGTGTTTCTAGAATTAAACTTATCAAAGAATAGCCTCTTTATAAGGATACTACCATATTTTAGAAAAACAACTACTATCTATGTCCACAGATCAATTACAGGACACAATATTTATTAAAACAGTATTCGTAAAAACTTACAATGCCAAAGGATATAATATATGCAAAGTTAATAATGAATATTGAATTTATGATTAACTTCTACTGACCATCTCTGATGAAACTTAATATAATGAAACACATAAGGGCTGATATACGGCAATTTGGATTTATATTGCTAAATTATCTGCTGCTTCCTGTGTTCTTATAAAAGGAGTTGATCCCTTTTTAGCTTCAAATAGAAGTGGAATTCTTTATCAGCTGGTATGCAATTTACTTCCACTATAGCTATTGAAGAGACCGAATTCACGTTCCCTGTGAAAAAACGTTGAAGTATAATATATCCTAGGAATGGTCTTGTATGGCACGATTCACGTTTTATTAGTTGTGTGTAAAGTAAAAGAGTGGCATGTATTATAGAAATTACATAAGTCCTGATGGAACTTTTTATTGTTAATTAAAGTACTGTGGAGTTTGATCGTTGTGCAACGTATGCTATTAATGGAGCCAATCCTGTTTGCTGAAATTATATTTGTTCCAGACTTTAGTCTGGAGCCTAACATTTTTGTTACATACGTTTGCCAACGGAGCCAGTCCGGCTTACTGCAAGTATGAATTAAATGAATCTATCAGGTGTTATGGGACGGACACTCATATTATATTCACCTTAAACCTTTCCTCTTACATTTCCCATTGAAAGATCTTGAAGCAAGATGTATACTGAGGAACATCCACCTGTGTTGGATTTATTACTATCTTAGTTGCTCATAGAGTAACACACTTTCATGACTTATCTTTGAACAGAAAAGTGTGGTTTTGTTATTCATAGCCTAGAAATCCACTGTGTTGTCTGGTGTTACAAGTCAGTTCCTGATAGAAGTTTCATACAAAGAACAAAAGAGCTCTTATATCTATCTGGTTGATCAGTCAATTACCAAGGAACGTAATTAACCAGCAGGTAGCAGGTTGAGGGGGGATATCAAGTGGAATGTTTTAGAGGAGTCATAGGACAAAGGGAATTTGGATTTGAAAAAATGACATCCAGACTTTATTGAATGATTTAGAGGTATTGCGCAGTATGCATGTCATAAACTCCATTTTGTATGAGTGCCAAACTCTATTAATAATTGTCTGCATAGTAGGCGCGGTGGGTTGTTTCCAATTAGTGGCAATTTGACACAGTGCTGCAGAAACTATGTGGCGGAACATTTTTGTTTGATGTTTAGTTGCGCATGGAATCCCAAGTGGGAGAAGGAAAAACCTGGGAGAAATTGGGATGTCAATCTGTAGAATCTGAGACGCAAAGTTCCGTAGTTCCAACCAGAATGGGGCAAGCCTGGGGCACTGCCACCAAATATGGAGGAAGGACATCCTCTCCAACATGAGCTAGATGAGTCCGGAAAGATTTTTTATAATCTGGTCGGGACCAAGTACCATCGATAAAGAAGCTTATAGGCATTTTCTTTCAGCTTCACACAGATTGAGCTAGAGGCGGTGTTGGCTTTTATTTCATCCCAATCTTCCCCATCCAAAGGACCTCCTAGATCCTCCTCCCAGGCTCGCTCATGGGAATCTTAGGTGTCTGAGTCAGGGACTCTCAGCTCTCCGTATAGCCGAGATATAAGGCCATTGGTAGAAGATCGCCGGAGGAAAAGTGACTCGAATGAGGTCAACGGCCTGATTCTTAAAGATAATTTAGTGGTGGAATGAAAATTTCTTAGTTGCACGTATTGAAAAAAAAAGTGTTGGGAATATTGAATTTGGTTTTTATGTCTTCGAATGAGGGAAAAAAGCGTCTGTAGTGATATTATTAAGATAGTAAACATCGTTCCTTTTCCAAAATTCAAAGGACGAAACTATATGACCTGGTGGAAAATCTGGGTTATCAAAAAGAGGAACATTTGGACTAGGAGCCAGGGCTAGATTAAACTTTGAGTTTGCTTGGTCCCAGAGAGAGAGCGAATGCGATACAATTGGGTGATAAAGAGCGGACCGAGGACCTTTAGTGCGAGGGAGCCACAGGAGAGAGGAAGCGGAGGAAATACCCAAGCTTTTGGTTTCGATCGAAACCCAAACTCTGGAGGAGCCCGAGGCTCATAGGGCACAAGTCACGTTAAAGTAAAGCTCTTTTACCTTATAGTAAAGAGTTAAATTGAATATGTTCCAGCATTTCTAGGGGCACGTGAGGTTCCGGCATTTCTAGGGGCACATGAGGTTCCGGCATTTCTAGGGGCACGTGAGGTTCCGGCATTTCTAGGGGCACGTGAGGTTCTGGCATTTTTAGGGGCACGTGAGGTTCTGGCATTTCTAGGGGCACGTGAGGTTCCGAGACCCTACTTTAGAAAATGGATCATTAGAAGTTAATGAAATTAACGACATAAAATGTAAAACATTCTGTTCTTGAGGTACAGAGAAATCTTAGTGTCGGACAAGTGGACGGATAGTTTATCATCTCAAAGCTTCTGTAATCATTGAGTAAACCACAAATTCCATTTACCAATACTTAATCAGAAGGCAAAAATATGAACTAAAACATTCTAGTCATTAGTATACCTGGGAACGTTAATGATTTGACCCCGACTGTCAGGTTTTTTCGGTATAGCACGATTCAGTGTTTGTATAAAAATCTAAAGTTAGGCATTTATTCTGTTTTCTCATCACAAGCAACTGTTAGAATGTTAATTATATTTATGAAAACTGCCAAAATTAAAGAATGAAAATCCCAATTAATGTATTTAATTTAAGCATATTAAACATGATTTTAGTACCATAGACAAAAAATAAATAAATACAATACTGCTATTGAAGGTTTCAGAATGTGGTTTTAGACTTGTAACTTTTCATGTAAAATGATGTAACAAAGCTGCAGTTACCATGCAGTACTTGCACTATTAATAATCAAGGAATATGTCCACAATACACATGAACACTGTATGGAAAATGGACAGAGAACAAGATTCGCTGCATCTATGGTTACAGCTTTCACTATGAATGTGTGTATACTGTGGCATATTCTTCATAAAATACAATTATTCCAATACAATTAATAATACAATTATTATTTTAAGTGGTACTTTTGAGCATTCAGAAAGTGGCAAACGCAGACCAGGAACAATGTACCACAGGTACAAGAAAAAATTGTAAATTTTTAAGAACAGTAACATGTCAGGGATTGATGGTTTACCTATCAGGACCAGCTATGGGAATTAGGAGCTTACCAACTTTTTTAAGTTGGTGTCCGGGAGACTCTCTGTAGCAGGTGGGCGTACGGGGGGCGGGGCGCCTAAATCGCGTCATTTTGGCCCCGCCCCACGACGTAATGACGCAAATCGCGTCATTTGACAGCGGGGGCGGGGCTAAACACCGCGATTCACCGGGAATCGCGGCGTTTGGGATCTAATTCTGCCCACTTCACTAGGAAGTGGGGCACTTCCTAGTGAAGTGGGCAGAATTCGGGAGATTGCCACACTCGCCCGGGAGTCCGGGAGACTCTCGCAAAATGCGGGAGTCTCCCGGACATTCCGGGAGAGTTGGCAAGTATGATTTTAATATTGTCACCACACTATGTGACCCAGACATTTAACACAATCACTGAATGACTGAATCCGAGGTCAATTTGTCCACACACATGAACATCAATATCAGATAGATCTGGTGACACAGGAGAGATCAAAGAAAAACATCAGTCATGTTTCCTTTCCTTGTCACATTTTGATCATTTGGAACAATTAGTTCAGGTCATGGGAAATGCCCATTATAAATAGGATTGCATAAGCGCTATGAGCTCATTCGCAACGGGAACTTTTAGCATTACTTAGGATTTGCTATTTTGCCAAGACGTGTATGTATACCTCCAAAAGATGATGACAGCATGGATCGAGGTAAGAAAGAGGGTGAACGACGGCATTGTAGGGGTGTTTTTATTTAAAAAAATAAATAAATAAATTTGAAACGGGTGTGTGTGTTATTACCATTTTGTTCTGGTGCACAACTGTTCCCAGCACAGGTAGCCATGGGTATAATGGGGCTTGTAGTACTACATGCACCAGCATGCCCAAACATTTATTCATGGCCTGGGCATGCTGGGAGCTGTAGTGCACCATGGACAAAATAGTTAAATAATTATATATTTATTTTTTTACCAAATTAACCCACACCTATCAGTCAGGGGTGTGGGAATAACCCTAGTGCTATACAGCACAGGGCTGGTTAAGCCTAGGGCAAACTTTTTTTTTTTGCATGCCAAGTTCCCTTTGGGAATCCAGGCACTTGGTAACTTGCCAAGGGCTGGTTGTCACCGACAGGAGGATCCCACGGTACAGGTTTCCCTGCTATAGTACCACCAGCCCTAGCTGGCATAGCCTAGTGGTGGTTCTGGTAATTTCAAGGGGACCTTATGCTTTTTGTCTCCATGATTATGTACCAGCTTATACTAGCAGCACAAGGGCTGGTTATGTATTTTGGGGGAGGGACTTTTTTTTTTTTTTCTAAATCATTCACTATATTTACACAACAGCCTTAGATATGCTCTAAGCATATCTTCCGAAAATGTACACATTTTGTATCTTTAGCACTTCTGCCTCACAGCACTGGGGTCATGATTTTGATTCCTGACCATGGCATTATCTGTGAGGAGTTTGTATGTTTTCCCTGTGTTTACCTGGGTTTCCTCCTACACTCCAAAAACATACTGGTAGGTTAATTGGCTGCAATTAAATTGACCTTAGTCGTTCGTGTGTGTGTGTGTGTGTGTGTGTGTGTGTGTGTGTGTGTGTGTGTGTGTGTGTGTGTGAGAATTTAGACTGAGTGCCAATGGGACAGGGACTTATGCATGTGAATTCTCTGTACAGCGCTGCGGAACTAGTGGTGCTATATAAATAGCTGATGATGATCTTAAGATACGTTCGGCTCGGAATATATAGCAAGTTACAGGACGCAATTTAATTGCGTCCTGTAAATTGCATCCAACTCTACATAAGGATTTGTGTGGTACCTATTCTATAAGATTACTTGCATTTTAGCACGTGCACAATCTTGTTTCTATTGACAACGAAAAATCATTTGTCAAATGATTATATAACCATATAATATTGTGTGTGTGTGTGTGTGTTAAGGGATTTAGAATGTAAGCTCCAATGGGGCAGGGACTGATGTGAATGAGCTCTCTGTATAGCGCTGCGGAATTAGTGGCGCTATATATAAATAAATGATAACCATAAGGCCTCCTACACAAAATGTAAGTGATTAATGCACATTCTTAGGGACATATTCAATTAGCTTTCCGGTGCGCGTTCTTGCCGGTATTACGGTACCGCATTAACGCAGATTTTCGTACCCAACCCTATGGGCTGCGAACGAAAATCCACATTATTGCGGTACCGTGTATTAAGTTTTGCGGCAGTTCCGGCACGATCCCGCGGACCGGAAAGCTAATTGAATATGCCCCTTAATGTCTATTAAACGTTATATGATAGCGATATTCCAAAACACTACATTATTTAAGTAAGTGGAGCTGTGCATGCACACTTTCTCGCCAGTGTCACTCAAAGTAAATTTTCAACGTTGCCAGCAGTGTTCAGAAGTATTTATGGTCAGGAAAACACAAATGAGTTCTACAAGAACAGAAAGTATATAGTGCATTATACTATGGAGAAGCTTTGAGATGTGCCAAGAATAAAGTACAAGGTTTTGACTACGCTTTTAATTAACATTGCCTTCCAACAGTCATGTCTATAAGGGGTCAATTCACTCAATTTTACCATCTAAAATCGAACATTTTCAGGATTCCACTACAATTCTAAGTAGCGCTTAAACTTATAAACATTTCCCATGCAGTCCCCACAACAGTGAGTGAGAACTGCTCCAAAACGCAATTTCCTAAGTTCTGAAAATGCCCAATTTTAGGAACAGCTTCACGTTAACATACGCCCGCTCAGGCTGGCGTATATTACCGTATTTGATAGTTGTCAGCTCTAAAGAGCAGAGCTTCGCAGCGCAATTGTGGAGGGATCATGTGATCCCCCCTCCTCACATTCAGCATTGTGTCCTCAGAAATGTCTGTGCGCATGTCCGCAGGGCCGTCTTTCCCATTGGGCACATAGAGTAGTTGCTCAGGAACCCCATGGGCATAGGGGCCCCATAAGCGGAGCACGGGAGTAATTAAGAAAAAAAACCATCTCAGTTTGCGGTAGTGATCCAGCTCCCTCCTGTTCCCCTCCTCCCTGCTGCACTCGCACTGAATGTCGGGCGAGATGTCATCATCCCTGACATTATCAGTAACTGAAGAGGAGCAAAAGCAGCATAATGAAGGGCACAATGTGAAATAGGGGAGACATGAGCAAAAGCAGCATGTTTTTTAATGTTTAAACACTGATTATGTTTCAGGTAACAATAAATATAAGCTTCATTTTATCGATAATTTAAATTTTTAATCATGTGAGTGGTTGTGTAGGTAGGGGCCCGAGTGCACTGCTTTTGCCAGGGGGCACATAATGCTGTTAAAATGGCCCTGCATGCCTCAGCATTTCAGTCGGCACACATGCACTGGAGTGAGAAGGAGGACACAGAGGATCGCAATCTTCTTCAAGAGTGAAGAGGGAGTGAAAAGGCAAATTTTGACCTCACAGAAGTTTTTCGTGACTGCTCTTCCTGCTGAAGTTTTTTTTAGTAAATAGACACATTTTCAATCCTTATCTTTGCAATAAGGATTCAAAGGGATCATGTTAAAAACTGCAACATTAGTAAATAGGGGTCTATAGCCCGTACTATGCTGTATGATGAACTTATCAAAACCACTTACAAAATATACAAAGAGCACAATGAAGGTTTCTGAAGAGGTTATTTCAATTTTGTTTCTTCACAGAAACCTCTTGAAACAAGTTCACACATGTACCACAGAGTGAAATTATCATTCAACTGTTTGCTGTACAGTCATTGCCAAAGGTTTTGAGAATGACACAAGTATTATTTTTCACAAAGTCTGCTGCCTTAGTTTTTATGATGGCAATTTACATATACTCCAGAATGTCATGAAGAATGATCAGATGAATTGCAATTAATTTCAAAGTCCCTATTTGCCATGCCAACAAACTTTATCCCAAAACAACATTTCCAGTGCATTTCAGTCCTGCCACAAAAGGACCAACTGACATCAGGTCAGTGATTCTCTCGTTAACACAGGTGAGAGTGTTGACGAGGACAAGGGTAAGGCTGTAGATCACTCTGTTATGCTGATTGAGTTAGAATAACAGACTGGAAGCTTAAAAAGGAGGGTAATGCTAGAAATCATTGTTCTTCCTCTGTTAACCATGGTTAGCTGCAATGATACACATGCAGTCATCATTGCTTTGCACAAAAGGGGCTTCACAGGCAAGGATGGTGCTGCTCGTAAGAATGCACCTAAATCAACAATTTATCGGCTCATCAAGAACGTCAAGGAGAGTGGTTCAATAGTTGTGAAGGAGCTTCAGGGCGCCAAGAACGTCCAGCTAGTGCCAGGAGTTGATTCAGCTGCGGGATCGGGGCACCACCACCGCAGATCTTACTCAGGAATGGCAGCAGGCAAGTGTGAGTGCATCTGCACACACCGTGAGGTGAAGACTTTTGGACGGTGGCCTGGTGTCAAGAAGGCCAGCAAAGAAGCCACTTCTCTCCAGGAAAACCATCAGGGACAGACTGATATTCTGCAAAAGGTACAGGGAATGGACTGCTGAGGACTGACGTAAAGTCATTTTCTCTGATGAATCCCATTTCAGATTGTTTCTGGAAAAATGCTTGTTTGGAGAAGGAAAGGTGAGCACTACCATCAGTCCTGTGTCATGCCAACAGTAAAGCATCCTGAGACCATTCATGTGTGGGATTGCTTCTCAGCCAAGTGAGTGGGTTCACTCACAATTTTGCCTAAGCACACAGCCATTAATAAAGAATGGTACCAAAACATCCTCCAAGAGCAACTTCTCCCAACCATCCAAGTATAGTTTGGCGACAAACAATGCCTTTTCCAGCATGATGGAGCACCTAGCAATAAGGCAAAAGTGATAACTAAGTTGGTCGGGGATCAAAACATCGAAATTTTGGGTCCATGGTCAGGAAACTCCCCAGGCCTTAATCCCATGGAAAACATGTGGTCATTGCTCAAGAGGCGAGTGGACAAACAAAAACCCACAAATTCTGACATTGATTAGGCAAGAATGGGGAGCCGTCAGTCAGTATGTGGCCCAGGAGTTGATTGACAGCATGCCAGGGCAAATTGCAGAGGTCTTCAAAAAGAAGGGTCAACAATGCAAATATTGACTCTTTGCATAAACTTAATGCAGTTGTCAATAAAAGCATTTGACACTTATGAAATGCTTTTAATTTTACTTCAGTATACCATAGCAACATCTGACAAAAAGGTCTAACAACACTGAAGCAGCACACTTTGTGAAAACCAATACTTGTGTCATTCCCGGCTATATGTGAGCAGGAGAATTCCGTTTAATCTACCAAATGGTAAGGGTCCCAGGGACCATCATAATATTACTAAGAGAAGGGATTTGGAAAAATCCCTCTAAACCTCCAGAGGTGTTACCAGCTTAAAAAAAAAAATCTGAAGATCACTCATAATTTATCTGAATTATTTTTTCAAACTGGGTATATCATTTTATATGTTGCAGTTATATTTTCATTTTGTTAATTTATTGTTCTGTATTCTATGCTCTCCATAATCTTACAAAACTTGTGAATATTCCTTAAACAAATAACATGGTTCAAATTGCTTTCAATATATCTAACTTAAAACTAAATAACGTACCTGAGCGAATAGGACATTAAAATGCATGATAAACAAATATAAAACATTCCCTGGTACTCGTTAATTTACACGAGCACCACTTGAAAGACTCTATCCACCCATCATTCAATTAAACTGTTTATGTCTGCTGCTGAAGGGAAAGTGGAGTACAGGGTGTAGCAGTAGCTGGGTGAGTTTTGAAAAGAAGGAGGGAGTCAGTATTGCGCAGAGCCAAAGGGTGGGCTGTGTTTGACCTACTTGCCAGCCTGTGAATTCACCACAGAGAGTAGGAGGACTAACAAATACTGTTGAGGGGCAATCAAGCACCCTCTATGGGGAAAGCACAAGCCTTTTAATTTCTTGCATCATGCACCGTTTCAGCATTTGCTATGAACGCCTTACTATCCTATAGAAATAAATTATCCTATATGCTGCATTCACCATTCGGATAAACATAGCCATGGCAGGACAGATAGCGGACACATAAAAAGCATTGTATATGTACAAACCTAATCTCACATATTACCTTCATTTCACTGCTAAATGTCCAACAGGTCTGTTACACATTAACTGGCAACATGAAAAGCTCTACCCACAATTTAAATAATAACATTTTACTGGGGAAATCCAGTGGGGCATCTGAATAATACTCAGCTCCCTGGCGATACTAGCTGCCAGCAGTAAAGCTGAACTTAACACTTCGCCAGGCCAGTGAGGGAGCATATGTGCATGTGTTCACGCATGCACAGTGGAACTAGGAAAAAAAAAATATATATATATATATATATATATATTTTTCCATATATTGAAATAAAGACAAAATGCTTTATTTAAATAATAAAGCATTTTTTCTTATATTAACACCCAACTATAGCCAGTGAATGGAAAACAGTGGCTGTACTTGTACCGGCGTTGTCACTTGTAAAATAGGTTTTCCCATGCTCTCCATGGAGAAGCATTCACCAGAGAACCCCAGTAAAAGCTATCACCGCGATAGCCAACAGCTGCTAATACTCTTATAAATTGGGAGAAGCCCCAAGTCCAGAGTTCTCCCTTAAAAGCACTTGTTTTACATTCAGTCAGACCTAGCAGAGAACAGGTACAACTATTTTTCCCCCAAGGAAATAAATTAAAAATAAATAGCCCATTTGTTTTCTTAACTGTTTTATTACAATTATTCTATGTGATAACTTCTATAAAGGTTTCCCATTAATAGGCTACAGACCAGAGCATATAAATGGGACAGAGCTGCTCAATTTCATAAAAGGGAGTTTAACAGCTCAAAATTGTCCTCAAGCTTTGTAGTGATACCCAGATACAGGGTTGTGGCTGCATATGAAAGCAGTGTGTGCCCAATGTCCTGACAAAGCAGGATAGCATTAAACTGCAGTAAGTGGTGTATTTACCCTACCTGAACAGGTAGGTAAACAGTTTGGACAGTTGCCTTTTAAAAAAAAAAAAGTTATTTGCTCCCACAGGTTACTTGCCTTGGGACCCCCACAACTCTTTTTCCATCCCTGTGAAACACCAATGAAAGCTGAATTTGATGCTCACTTTTTCATCCATTTACCTGTGGCTGACAAGTGACCCAATACAGCACAATGGTCTTGTCAGGGAGGCTTTGTTAACTCTGCAACGCTTCAGCCCAAAAATAAAAACATGCACTGTAAGAATCAGGGCAAAGGTTGCAGCTAGAAAACAAAAAAATGTACACACTATAAAGACACCGATAAACATGTTGGTGTTCTGGTTAAAAGTCCCAAACGTTCTAATCTGATTCATGTAACTTATCAGACTGTAACAGACTGTATCAGACTGTGCCCATCACAGTCTGTTCTCACCCTAGGATGGTCTGATGACATGAGGCGATGATATCTCTCTATCACACGGAAACAACAGATACACCATTTCAGGGCGGCGCAGTAAACAAAGATAACTTACTTTTTAAAGTTGAAGTTGCTGTGACTGAAATGGGTCCTTGCTAGAAAAAAAGCGAAGTAAAACATAAGACGCTTCACGCTGGTCACCTCCTATTAGACATGTCCAGGAATAAAGCAAAGCACCATGTGGGTGTATTCTCCTTTTGATGAACGAGTAATAACCGTGTTCCTCTTCTCAATAGCTGCGGTATCTCTCACAGGTGGGAGGGAGCCGAGTGTCAGGAGGAAGCAGCGTGTGCTGAGTACTGAGAGGAGGTGTTTCCACTAACATGCCCCTTCACACGCACCTTCTGTCCTTCCAGCCAGCAGTATACTGTATGCTCACATGTATTTCATCTGTATTATTCCTTTAAACAAGTTCTGCTTGAATGTCATGCCTATGTATGCACGAAGTCCAAATAAAGTGTATTTGCGCGATACATGATGGTTATTGAGTTAAATTGCTTTGTGACAGCTGTGTATATGATATAGACTAGTGTAATACACAATGTAATGCACAGTGCATACATTAACATCTAGAGAGACACAACTAACATTTTCTACGTACAAACTAAAAGGGAAAAGAAAGATTTTGAGAGGTTAATGTTGTGAACCCTGCCCCTTCTATTGATATACTCTTCTATATCCTAGGTAATGTTATATCTAAAAAAGCCCCGGTTTTGTGCTGATTGCAGACTGCAGTGGATATTAATGCAGCTTATACATAAGTAGGCACAATGTGGACAAAATGCTGTACAATCAAATATACAGTATTTCATTTGTTTCATGGTTAGTAAACCAACCCCTATTGATTAGTTTATGGTCTGTACCGCCTCCCTCCTACTGCTCTGACAGTAAAGTGTGTTATGGGGAAACTCCCATGTGCATGGGTCTGTATCGTCCTGACTATAGCTAGTGACAAACATGTGCTAATGATTTTCTCAGAAAGGGATAAGTAAATGCATTGCTTCACACTAAGGAAATGGGTGTGCTGTGAACTGGATTGTAGTAGCTGGTGTGCAGGTGCGAGGGCTATGAACCAGTTTACCAGCAAAAATGGTTACTTCCCAAAGTGAAGCATAATTGTAGGAATGAAATATATGTGTGTTGTAATCTGGTACAAATGTGTATTTCATAGGCGTCAAAGTTTTTAACTAGAGATAGATTTGCAATTTATTGCTGATTTTTAACTAACCTTTATAAATATATTGATGTATAAAAATGAGGTTTTTTTTATGTGTGAACTGAGCCCAGGTGAATCCAGTTACAAAGTCATTTGTAAATACCAGAGCAGGCCAGTATGTCCCAATTGGCCAAGCTGATATCTCTGCTAAGGGCTCATTCAGACATAGCGGCACATTTACCAACCGCATAAAATGATAAATAGTTTTTAATCCTTATCGCATTGATAAGGATTGAACTATTTATCATATTTATGAAAAAAGCAACACAGGAACAGCAGTTCCTAAAAACTGCTGTTCCTGTGCAAAACTTACCACTGCCTTTTCACTTCCGAAGAAGTTTGCGATCCACGGGGGTCCTCTTCTCACTCCAGTGCGCATGCCCCGGGTGAAAACCTCTGGCATGTGCACAAACATTGGTGCGCTGTCATCCATTTGTCTGCTATGCGCATAAACATCCCTGCAACTGTACAGTTGCGGAGACAGCGGTGTGAGACAGAAAGGGATCATGTGATCCCTCCACACATACGCTGTGATGCTCTGCTCTTTGGACCTAGTGTACATTACCATAGGTGTAAAAGTATTTTCAAATGTTGTTAAATTGTGGTACATAGCAGTCCCCATAGACATCTATGGGAACTGCTATGTATTTTGAAAAAAAAACTGCAAAGCAGCAGCTATCTATGATACCTGCTGTGATGCAGTGTTGATAGATTAGAAAAATACTTAAATATGCGTCCATTCTTTTTGGGGAATTTACAAGTAAATTAAGTATAATAAATAGGCCCCATAGTATTAAAAATTATTTTCTCACAGCAAGCTCTATATGATACACAATACAGGGGCGCACGCAGGATTGTCAGGGGGGGGGGGGTTTCCCGACCAAAAAAAAAACCCACGAGAGAGAGCTGCTACAATACAGCACCGCCGCGGACGCTTCTTTGACAGCGCCGCAGCTGCTGTAGAGGACAGTGCCGATATAGTGGGCACTGAGTTAGCGCAGGGGGGGGTGTTTCTGGAGACTCAGAAACCCCCCCTGCGTGCGCCACTGCAATACATGAAAACCACTCTGATAATGCTAAAGGCATCAGGATCATCTCATTGGGTCTGTTCACACTGGTGGCCCTGTAATCCTAAGGTCAAAGCAACATGGCAAAAAAAAAATTACGCTTCCATTTTACATTTTTCAATAGACCAAGAAAAAAAAATGCTACTAAAATTCTATGATGGGGTGAGTGAGGTTTCATCAGAGAAATGGTATTTAGAAACAAAACACACAATTTGCAATTGGCAACAGAGGTTTATTGTAGAAACCGGTTATTTTAGCATGTAAAAAGTCTAAACATGTGTCCTTCCATGAAAAAAACATTAAATGGTAAAATTAAAAAAATTAAATTAAAAATATTATCCTTAAGATAAGAGATATCCAACTGCTATTTAATGCTTGGACAGGATTTTTGTAACATTTGCAACACACATAAATTACTGTATTTAACACTTGAAATGATATGCAAAAAACTACTTGTACTATGAACTTAAGCTGTCTATATTTAACCTGCAATGAAGAGCCATAATGCCGGCATAAAGTCTGTTTCACTGCTGTTTCTGTCCCCATAGACCTCTATGGGGATAGCGTTAATAGGTAATTTATTAAATTACCACTACCGCACTTGCCCGAATGATAAATAGACCCCTAAAAAATACTGCATCTGGGTAAATATTACAGGGAACAAATTTTACAGGAAAAAACAGAAAAGGCATGCACTGCATTCAGTAGTATTTCTTGCATCTTGTCCCTACATGTGGTGTGGATGATTGTGAATTAAAGCATAAATTAAGCAGATAGACTAAGTGGGGTCTATTTAATATAGCTAATTTTCGAGTAAATTTCTCAAAAACGGTTTTCGGGGAATAAACGCAAATTTAAGTATAGTCCAAATCTATTAACAGTGCATCGCAGCTGCTTTGCATCTCTTTTCCAAAATACATAGCAGTCCCCATAGATGTCTATGGGGACTGCTCTATTCCGCAATTTAATAAGTAATGAAAATGCATTTACACATACAGTAATGTACACCCGCTCAGGCTGGAGTACATTACCGTATGTGTAAACTTTCAACTCTGCTCTATGGAGAGAGCATTGCGCTCTGTTTGAGACCTGTTAACAATCCAGCTTGTTCACTATCCCTTGCCTGCTGATTTGGACCCTGTTTGATACCTCATACCGACCCGGCTTGTTCACTATCCTTTGAATGCTGATTTGGATTCTGACCAATTATCTGTTACCGACTGCTTACTTGCTACTCTCTTCACCGTCCACCTCACTAGAAACTGACTTGGAGGGCCGCGACCTGCACGCTCATTGCAGCTGAGCCCATACTCCCTTGCGGGAGTCCCTGGTGAAATCCAGGAGCATGGTAGACCCTGCGCCTCATAGCTTAGTAGCGCCAACTGCTGGTAGGTGCCTGCCATCTCATCCCTGTAATACGTGACACTCAGCACTTGGCTGCTTAATATTAGCCAGCCTAGTTACAATAATATCAATGTAAGAAAAGTAAAATTTAAATGAAAAGTATTACACACTTTTATAGTCTCTGCCACATTGGGGAATCTGGTATAGCTAAGTCTTGTATTCACTTCTGTATTTTGTGATCTGTATTTGCAAAAAATGAAAGAAGCAAATTTATTTTCAAGTCTTTTTAAACATTCCAGTTCAAGTTTGGAGATGCATCTAAAGTCCATCTTGCTTTGTTAATCAAATGTAAAGATAAGACATTCAGGGTCTGATTCATTAAGGAACGTAAGTCCATTTACGTTGCGTAATTTGCATTTTTTCACTCGTGCTAAACCGAAGCATACACCAGAGAACGCAATTCATATTCGCACTTAAATAATACTTTCAACTGCCTACAATTTCAAGGGTGGAACAGGGAGAGGAAGGGATGTATACATGTAGTCAATTGAACAGCAAGGTGCCAAGGTGAAGCAGACATAGCAGCATTTGATTCAAACATTGGGCATCTCTAAGGTACGTGTTTTTCAGTTGTATTATTTGCACCAGCGACAGGGCAGGTGTAAGCGCCTTGTGATAGTAATGATGGTCTTGTATGTATGCTAGAACATGTGTTTGCAATCAAGAGAACTGTAAAAATGCATTCTATGTACAGTATACATTAAATGTATTTCATGGTGAGAAAAAAAGAAAAACATTTATTTTACTTTTTTATAATTTTTTTAGTTTTTTTTCATTAATGAATGTACTATTAACAGGCAACAATAATTGAATACTTTTTTTCTTCTGTGTGCTCTTCTGGGACTTTATATTGCACATATGTATTGTACGTATCCTGCAGTGTGTTGTATCTGTTTCAATGCGGCAAGTGCCGTCAGGGCCGCCAAGAGGAATTTGGGGCACTAGTATAGCAACTTTTTGGGGACCCCTTCCATAGATGAGTAGGACAAGTGTTGTGTGCCGCCATCGAAGGGGGTATGGTCACATAGTGTTGGGGCCATGGATACGCCTCTTTGAGCATGACATATTATATATTAAAACTGTGTTGCTCTAACCTACCTGTTATTGCAGCTTTCATAACCTGGTACTGGATCCTTGTCTGGATCCTGGAATGTTGGGACTTGTTTGGAAAATTTATAGGTACTTGAAATATGGAAAGCCGAGCAATAAGTGAACACAGTACATAACACAGTGCATAACATTTATCATGCCCTCCTCAGCAACATCACACCACTCCAAGCCAAATCACACCCTCCCTAGCCACATCACACACCCACAGTCACATCATGACACCCCCCAAACACATTATGACAACCCCTTCCCAGACACAGTATGACACCCCATCCCCATACACATCATGATACCCCCCAGACACATTATAACACCCTCTCCCCAGACACATTATTACACCCCCAGCCCAGTGTATTTACCTATGCTGTGCTGGTGCTGCTGACATCCATCAGAGTGGAAACATCCTGTATGTTCGTTTGGGGGTGTTAATGAATCACCCTTAGATACTAAAAATAAAAAGTGTGACCTCTGTCTTGCCATAATGTGTATTTTTCTGGCCAAACAAACTAATTTAGAATGTCTATGATGTGCATATTTCAGTCCTGGTAGTCTGTCACTCAATAGGAAGAATGAAGCCCTCTGGTAAAGGGAATCCTGAACATACTAGCCATTGAGTTGCTTATGTGGGAACAAAAGATAGTAACTACTTGGCAGGTATGCCCAGGGCCGGATTTACAGCTAGGCAACCTAGGCACCTGCCTAGGGCCTAGCGGCTCCCGGGGGCCCAGCTGGGGTGGGACAAGTGAAAATATGAAAAAAAAGTAATAATAATAAAATAATTGTGGCCCCCTCCCCTCTCTCGCGGCACCCCCCCCCCCCCCCCGCGACTCGTGCGAGAACTGTTTCTTGTCACCGGGGGCGGGGTTGTGACAGAGTCGGCGGCTGTATTCTTCTGTGATGTCCGGCTTGTGGGACCGCCTGTGCTGACAGCTGATGTCCCTGTCTCTGCTGGCGCGCTGAGTAGAAGGTGAGCACACAGGGGGTTCCTACACTATGCACATATGTAAATGTAACAAAAATAATATGTATTGAGGGTATTATGTGTGGCGTGATATCAACTGGGGGTACTATGTGGGGCATGATATGATCTGGGGGTACTACGTGTGGCTTAATTTGATCTGGGGGTACTATGTGGGGCATGATATGATCTGGGGGTACTATGTGTGGCTTAATATTATCTGGGGGTACTATGTGGGACATGATATGATCTGGGGGTACTATGTGTGGCTTGATATGATCTGGGGGTACTATGTGTATGATAATATGATCTGGGGGTATTATGTGTGGCTTAATATGATCTGGAGGTACTATGTGTGGCTTAATATGATCTGGGGGTGCTATGTGGGGCATGATATGATCTGGGGGTACTATGTTTTTGATAATATGATCTGGGGGTACTATGTGTGGCTTGATATGATATGGGGGTACTATGTGGGACATGATATGATCTGGGGGTACTATGTGTGGCTTGATATGATCTGGGGGTACTATGTGTGGCTTAATATGATCTGGGGGTACTATGTGTATGATAATATGATCTGGGGGTACTATGTTTATGATAATATGATCTGTGGGTACTATGTGTGGCTTAATATGATCTGGGGGTACTATGTGGGGCATGATATGATCTGGGGGTACTATGTGTGGCTTGATATGATCTGGGGGTACTATGTGTGGCTTAATATGATCTGGGGGTACTATGTGTATAATAATATGATCTGGGGTTACTATGTGTATGATAATATGATCTGGGGGTACTATGTTTATGATAATATGATCTGGGGGTACTATGTTTATGATAATATGATCTGGGGGTACTATGTGTGGCTTAATATGGATTCAATGCAATATACCCCGCACTATACATTGGTAAGGGGGGCCCAGACTCTTTCGTTTTGTACTGGGCCCCACAATTTCTGATTGCAGCCCTGCGTGTGTGTGAGGGGCCACTGTGTGTGTGAAGGAGGGGTCCCAAACGGATATCTTGCCTAGGGCCCCATGAGGTGTAAATCCGGCTCTGGGTATGCCAGATATGTTTGGTGGGCATCCCCTAAAATATGTTGACTGGATACTAGAAGAAAGTTGGTGTAGATACTTAGGAACTAAATATGACTTTTCTAGATGTTCCTGAGACACCTGGTAGCTATATTTAGAAGCTATAACAGTGATGCAATGAGTACTTTATGCTTCCCATAAAGATCCTTCTCCCATAAGCCAGCAGGTAAATTTTGGTTAATTCATAATGGAGAACACAACTTTTTGCAGTGGAGATCTCTTGTTTATATTGTCTTCTTGATTATATTATATATATATATATATATATATATATATATATATATATATATATATATATATACATATAGTTCAAACCAAGGAAGAAGATGGGATTGCTCATGGTCAGTATAGGGTTCCAAATAAAACCTACTCAAAATGTGGAAGCTCTCCATAGTAATAAAAAATTATAGGTAAGTAGCAAAAGTCAATTTGGCTAGCTGATCTGCCTTATAATGTTGAATAATATTAGGATCAATAGGTTTCCCATTCTCTTCAGCTCTTAAGTCAGGGTAATTTATGTTTATGTCTTTAGAAGACTTCTTTAAATAGACATTAGTAGTTCCTTTTGTATGAGCAACCTATGATGTTCATAAAATGAACACCCAAATATAGAGGGCAATTATTTATTTGGGGAATCCAAAATTGAAATTGATAAGCTTCTGCATGTGAGAGATTTGTGAATTCAGTCAGGACCCGCATCGAATTTGTTAATGTAATCAGTGGGTTAGTGACTGCAAGGAGAAGCTCATCTGCAAATAAGCTCAACTTGAAGTCACTGCCTCCAAACCTATTCCCTCTAATATTTAGGTTGGATCTTAAGCAGTTCGGTAGCCAGTGCAAATAAAGCTGTGTCTAAAGGAAACCCATGTTTCATACTCTTCTAAGTACCTATGAGCTCATGAAGAGCCTAAGAGTTATTCCGGCCACACATGTTAGAATTCAATTGTATTTATTGCAATCCAATGAAATCTGTTAGTAATTTGGGCACACCTGTGGAAGGACAAATTGCACAGGTTCAACTAGATTAATGATTGAATATGAGTAGAGTGCAACAAAAATTGACTACACTCTACCTACGATGTAAGTGTTGGCTGGTGACCTCATATGTGCCAATAGTGGTAAACAGTCAAACTGATTGTTATGAATGATATCCAATATAATATTATCAGAAAATGTTTCTCAAGAATGGGGAAACTGAGGTGTTAGTACTAATAAATTATATATAGTATATTTGTTTTGAAAATTATTTCAAAGCTCACATTAAACTAGTATTTAAGGTGTCACCCTCCACCACAGTACACACACCGTTCCCTCCCTGCTCCAACTATGACTCCAACTTTTTATTCTACTGTTTTGATAAAGAATGAGGAATAATGCGACCTTTATAACTATCAGTTATATAATACACCATAGAAAACTTAGTAAGGCCTTATACCGACAGGCATTTGATTTGCATAAAACATACCAGTTAAACTGAAACTGCATGTCAAATGCAAATGTACTTGGCAATTGTTAACCAGCATTTTTACTTGCATTGGGGAAGTCATTGGAAGTCAGTCTATTGACCTCAGGGGCCAGGGGGGCACATGCCCCCCGGGCAGGACCAAAAAATACTATTTTGGGCCGGTACGATCCCTAATAATTACTTGGTGGCTGGCCCCTCCTCCAGGACCAGTCACCTTCTCCCGTTGCTGCAAGATACTCAGCCAACCGCTCTCCCTACCTTCCACTTATTGTCGCCGGCTATTGCTGTCACATGGGATGCGCACCACTTGATAGGTGCCGTCTCATGTCTGAAGACTGCAGAGCGCGCGGCGCGGATGGAGAAAGGTAAGTGTGGCAGCATATTGTAAATGTGAGTATGGGGCCAGTGTATTTTGTGTGAGTGAGGGGCCAGTGTATTGTGTGTGAGTGAGGGGGCAGTATACTGTGTGTGAGTGAGGGGCCAGTGTATTTTGTGTGAGTGAGAGGGCAGTATACTCTGTGTGAGTGAGGGGCCAGTGTATTTTGTGTCAGTGAGGGGCCAGTGTATTTTGTGTGAGTGAGGAGCCAGTTTATTTTGTGTGAGTGAGGGGCCAGTGTATTGTGTGTGTGTGTGTGTGTGTGTGTGTGTGTGTGTGAGGAGCCAGTGTATTTTTTGTGTGTGAGTGAGGGTCCAGTGTATTGTGTGTGTGAGTAAGGGGCCAGTGTATTTTGTTTGTGTGAGTGAGGGTCCAGTGTATTGTGTGTGTGAGTGAAGGCCAGTGTATTGTTTGTGTGAGTGAGCTGCCAGTGTATTGTGTGTTTGAGTGAGGGGCCAGTGTATTGTGTGTGTGAGTGAGGGGCCAATGTGTGTAAGTGAGGGGACAGTGTATTGTGTGTGTGTATTGCTATTTTATTTGTGTTGTGATAGTGGGGCAATGTAATTTAATAGTGGGCAGGGTCGGACTGGCCCGCCGGGGGACCGGGCTATCCCCCTGTAGGCCCCGACCCTGAATCGCTCCCCTCTTCGTTGGTAGGGGGAGCGAGTAACTAAAAAAAAAAACCTCACGTGACCGCTGCGCCGGCTCCGTTTGCATTGACTGTCGGGCATGACGTCATCACGCCCGACATTCAGAGAGGAGCGCCGCAGAGAGAAGACAGAAGAGAAGAAAGAAGCAGATAGAAAAGGTAAGTGAGGGAATGGAAGAAAGGGGGAGAGCATGGCAGAGTGAAGGGCTAAGCATGATGGCAGATTGAAGGGCTAAGCATGATGGCAGAGTGAAGGGCTACGCATGATGGCAGAGTGAAGGGGGAGCACGGTGGCAGAGTGAAGGGGGAGCACTGTGGCAGAGTGAAGGGGGAGCACGGTGGCAGAGTGAAGGGCTAAGCATGATGGTAGAGTGAAGGGGCAGCACGGTGGCAGAGTGAAGAGCTAAGCATGATGGCAGAGTGAAGGGGGAGCATGATGGCAGAGTGAAGGGCTAAGCATGATGGCAGAGTGAAGGGCTAAGCATGATGGCAGAGTGAAGGGGGAGCATGGTGGCAGAGTGAAGGGGGAGCATGGTGGCAGAGTGAAGGGGGAGCATGGTCTCAGAGTGTGAAGTGGGGCCAGGAGAAGGGGGGAGCAAAAGCAGCATGGAGGGTGTAGTGTGATCATAAGGAGGCCCAGCATGGTGATTAAGGGGCACAGTAATGTGTGTGTGATGGCACAGCGGGCTTGTGGCAATATAATGTGTGTGTGGTAGGTGGTGGCTAAATAATGGGTGCTATTTTCTTTGTAGGGTGAAGGTGGCGCAATTTAATTTAAGATGGGGTGGTTTGGGCGATATTAATTGATTGTGGGGCTGAGTTTGAGGATCATGAAGTCTGTTTATTAAATGTGTATATGAATTATTTTATGGCAGTGACAATTGCCGGAAATAGTTATATTTATTATACGTAAATGCGATTCATTTATTGCAGGGGCTGTCTGGAGGGAGGGAAATAGGTTTATTAAATGGGAATACTATTACTTTAATGTTGGGGCTGGAGGAAGGCCTAAGTATTAATTGTGTACCCATTATTTTTTCCAAATAAGGCCCCTAACATTCCGGGATCCAGGCAAGCCGCAACTAAAGAAACCAGCAGCCACAGGTGGTAAAAGTGACAAGAACAGGTGGGACAGTCTGTCAAATGCTCTGAGTCTAGTGCAGGCTTGGCTAACCTGTGGCACTCCAGGTGTTGTGAAACTACAAGTCCCAGCACACCCTTCCATCAATAAGCTGCTATATATTAGCAAAGCATGCCGGGGCTTCATGCCCCAGTCCGACACTGATAGTGGGGCCTATCAAGTTAAGATGGGGTGATTGGACCTTTAATTTAATGCTGGGGTGGTTTTGGATCTATTAATTAAAGAAAAAAAAAAGTGCTGTAGAGAGAAGGAATATATAAAATAAAGTGCAATATAAAGTGATATTTGTTTTTGTTGCATTATTTATTTTATTCAAGACTTATTTATAATAATAATAATAATAATAAAGTATTTCTGGATTAAGAAACACTAAAATAGCCTCTTATTATATTGATAAATATATATCGTACTGAAAACCACCCTTTAAGGATGGGCTGCTACGTATGGGCCATGTCACAAATCGGGATCTTAGCCGCACTTACCACATCCGCCGCTGTCATATCACGGCTACCTGGGTCCCTTCTGGCCGTCTGCAACATTCCCATCATCCACACCTCCATTTGTAAACAAACACATACTGTTTTTTCTGCTGCATGGGCGCGGCCATCTTGGATGCAGTCAGGTGATCATTCCAGACCAACCAGATTCTGCAGCTGTGATCACATGAACTGATCAGCCAATAGTTGTTTGGGACACCCTATTTAAACCTGCTTCTGTGATCTGTTCATTGCCAGAACAACACACTTCTCTCCAGAGGATAGTTCTTGGCTCCAGTGTTCCTGTCTGCATTCCTAAGTGCAGTGTTCTGGACTGCATTACAAGTGCAGTAATCCTGACTACATTACAAGTGCAGTAATCCTGACTGCATTACAAGTGCAGTAATCCTGACTGCATTACAAGTGCAGTGTTCCTGTCTCCATTACTAGTGCACTGTTCCTGTCTACATTTCCAGACTGCTAATTCCCCTGCTATATTCTACAATCAGCAAGAACATGAGCAAGAAGTTCATCCAGGCTGCTAAGTTCTGTTTCACTCCTGCTCCAGCTAGTCCCAAGGGTCCCGAATCGGATCAAGAAATTCAGACGACCGTGACAGTTTGTTCTGGCCCAATGGATCCGCCAGGGGAACATACCCCGAGGGAGGACTCTGTCCAAATATTAGCTGGACGCATTGAGAGACAAGAAACTAACCAGGGGCAAATTTTGAGATTGCTGCAGGATGTTTCTACACGTATGGATACCTTGCAGTTATTCCGCAGTCAACCATCCCATACTCCGCCTGAGCCAGTAATACCTGCCTCACTACCCACTTCATCCGGACTCCATCTTCCCACGCCAGCTAAATACAATGGCGATCCGAAGAATTGCCGCGGGTTTCTCAACCAGTGTAGTATACACTTTGAATTACAACCCGGGAATTTCCCTACTGCATGTACCAAAACTGCTTATATTGTTTCGCTACTATCAGGGCAAGCTCTGGCATGGGCATCACCGCTCTGGGAAAAATCTGACCCAATTTTATCTGATATTGATAGCTTCCTGTCTACCTTCCGCAGAATATTCGACGAGCCTGGAAGAACAGCGTCAGCCGCTTTAGATATTCTGCGGCTTCGGCAAGGACAGCAGACCGTGGGCCAGTATGCCGTTCAATTTCAAACACTTTCCTCTGAGCTGTCTTGGAATAACGATGCTCTTGTTGCGGTCTTCTGGCAGGGCCTGTCTGACCACATTAAAGATGTATTAGCATCTCAGGATTTACCTACAACGCTAGACCAATTGATTACCATCTGCAATCGGGTTGATATTCGGTTCAGAGAGAGAGCTCTAGAAAAGAGGAGGCTGAAACACCCCAAGTTCCTCCCTATTCAACGGGTCTGCGCATTGTCTCCTTTCCCTGAAGGACCCATGCAACTAGGCAAAGCACATCTTTCACCCACCGAGCGACAACGGCGAGTTAGAGAGAAACTTTGCTTATACTGTGCCAGTTCCGGACATCTGCTACATTATTGTCCTCGCAAACCGGGTAAACATACCCTCCTAGCTGACTATGAGGAGGTGAGCCTAGGAGTGGCCCTTCGCTCCCCACAAGGCAAGGACTGTATTATCCCAGTCACCCTGAAACACGCTCAAGACTCCCAATACATTTCAGCCCTGCTGGATTCAGGAGCAGCTGGGAATTTCATGTCTGCCAAATTAGCTGCTGAACTAGCCATTCCACTAGTGAAAATTCCAGTGACCATCTTTCTCTCTGCGGTTGATGGTAGCCGTATTCCAGGGGGTACCATTACGCATCAGACTTCTCCAGTGACTCTCCAAATAGGAGTTCTGCATTCTGAATCCCTTACCTTTTTGGTCATCCCAGAAGCCACTAGTCCTGTGGTTCTCGGGTTTCCATGGCTTCAATTGCATAACCCCCATATCGACTGGTCGACTCCACAAATCTTGGCGTGGGCTCCAACTTGTTTCGAGTCCTGTTTACAACGTGTTCTTCCACATTGCGCCACCTCTGATAAAGAAGTTTTGACAGTTCCTTCTGCCTACCAAGAGTTCACAGACGTTTTCAGTAAGCAGGCTGCTGAAACTCTACCACCTCATCGGGATTGGGACTGTCCCATTGATCTAGTTCCAGGTAAAACCGCACCACGTGGCAGAGTCTACCCTCTTTCTATCCCTGAGACAAACTCTATGTCTGAATATATAAAAGAGAACTTGAAAAGGGGTTTCATTCGTCCATCCTCTTCACCAGCAGGAGCCGGGTTCTTTTTTGTAAAGAAAAAGGATGGTGGATTACGTCCCTGCATCGATTACAGAGGTCTCAATGACATTACCATCAAGAACCGGTATCCTCTGCCCCTAATCACAGAGTTATTTGACAGAGTCAAAGGTGCCCAAATATTCACAAAGTTGGATCTCCGCGGGGCCTACAATTTGATTCGCATTAGGCGTGGCGACGAATGGAAAACCGCCTTTAACACCAGGGATGGGCACTACGAATATCTAGTCATGCCATTCGGTCTGAGCAATGCCCCAGCAGTCTTTCAGAATTTCGTAAATGAAATCTTTCGGGACTTACTGTACCATACTATTGTGGTATATTTGGACGATATCCTCGTTTTCTCCTCTGATATCCAGTCCCATCGCAGACATGTTAAAGAGGTCCTCAGCCGTCTCAGAAGGAATAAACTGTATTGCAAGCTTGAAAAATGCACCTTCGAAGTTGAATCCATCCCATTCTTGGGGTATATCATCTCAGGTACTGGTCTCCGTATGGACCCAGAGAAGGTGCAAGCTATTCTTAACTGGCCTCAACCATCTACACTAAAGGCAGTACAGCGATTTCTGGGATTCGCGAACTATTATCGAAAATTTATTCGTGGCTACTCTACTGTAGTAGCACCACTCACCGCTCTCACCAGAAAAGGAGCTAATCCTGCCAAGTGGTCTGAAGAAGCCCAAACAGCTTTTCAACTTCTGAAACAAGCATTTATTTCTGCTCCCATACTCAGGCAACCAGATTTAACCTGTCCATTCTACTTGGAAGTTGATGCCTCATCTGTCGGAGTAGGGGCAGTTCTTTCCCAAAAACCAGCTGATGAGCAATGGCATCCCTGCGGGTTCTTCTCCAGGAAATTTTTACCAGCTGAACGAAATTATGCCATAGGGGACAAAGAACTGCTTGCCATCAAATTGGCGCTTGAAGAGTGGAGGCATTTACTTGAGGGAGCTCGTTATCCTGTCACAATATACACGGATCACAAGAATCTGCTCTACCTTAAAACTGCACAGTGCATGAATCCACGACAGGCCCGATGGGCACTATTCTTTTCTCGATTTGATATCCATGTCACCTTCCGTCCCGGTTCCAAAAATCGCAAGGCCGATGCTCTGTCACGTTCTATGGTGAAAGAGGAAGATTCCATCACTGTGGATCCACGGCCTATTATCAACCCACTCAGCATCGCAGTCAGTAGACCCGACAATACACCTCCCCAGGGAAAAACTTTTGTTTCTGAGAATCTGCGTAAAAAATTGCTCCAATGGGCACATTGTTCTAGATTTGCCGGTCATGCGGGCATCCGCAAAACTCAATCTTTCATATCGAGAAGCTACTGGTGGCCTACTCTTCATCAGGATGTTCAGCAATTTGTTTCCGCATGTGGCAGCTGTGCCCAACATAAAAGTTCAAGACAATCTTCAGCTGGTCAACTTTTGCCTCTGCCTATTCCCACCAAACCCTGGACCCATATTTCTATGGACTTTGTTTCTGATTTGCCAAATTCTAATAATTTCAATACCATCTGGGTCATTGTTGACCGATTCTCTAAAATGGCGCATTTTGTTCCTCTCCGTGGCCTCCCATCAGCACCTATACTGGCTCAGCAATTTATAAAGGAGATCTTCCGTTTGCATGGGTGTCCTGAAGAAATCGTCTCAGATAGAGGAGTTCAGTTTGTGGCGAAATTCTGGAGATCCTTATGCCAAGCACTACAGATCAAACTAAACTTCTCTTCGGCCTATCATCCACAGTCCAACGGGCAAACGGAAAGAGTCAATCAGGACCTAGAAACATTTCTCCGTTTGTACATATCTTCTTCACAAGACGACTGGGTAGATCTGCTTCCTTGGGCAGAATTTGCTCATAATAATCATTATCACGAATCTTCTGCTTCCACTCCATTTCATACGGTCTATGGCCTACACCCCAGGGTACCCTTGTTTACTCCACTTCCTACAGCCTCAGTACCTGCCTCTGAAGTTTTTCTAAAGAATTTTGCAGGCCACTGGCGCCAAGTACGGGAATCTCTACTTAAAGCGTCCCAACGCTACAAAATTCAGGCCGACAAAAAGCGACGAGCCATTCCAAGCTTGAAACCGGGAGACAGAGTATGGCTGTCAACTCGCAATCTACGCCTCAGAGTTCCATCTATGAAATTCGCTCCCCGCTTTATTGGACCGTTTAACATCTCCCGGGTCATCAATCCAGTGTCCTACAAATTACATTTACCATCTTACCTCAAGGTACCCAACTCCTTCCATATTTCTCTCTTAAAACCATTGGTGCTAAATAGGTTTTATACACCCAAACTGGTTTCTCCTGAAGTGCAGACTGAACATGGTGATGAATATGAAATTAAAGAGATCTTGGACTCTCGGTTTCGACATAAGACCTTACAATATCTAGTCGACTGGAAGGGCTATGGTCCAGAAGAGAGAGCCTGGATCAAAGCTTCTGATGTCCATGCTCCATCTCTCATCAGAAAATTTCACCGCAAGTTTCCAACTAAACCCCAATCTAAGTGTCCAGTGGCCACTCGTAAGGGAGGGGGTACTGTCACAAATCGGGATCTTAGCCGCACTTACCACATCCGCCGCTGTCATATCACGGCTACCTGGGTCCCTTCTGGCCGTCTGCAACATTCCCATCATCCACACCTCCATTTGTAAACAAACACATACTGTTTTTTCTGCTGCATGGGCGCGGCCATCTTGGATGCAGTCAGGTGATCATTCCAGACCAACCAGATTCTGCAGCTGTGATCACATGAACTGATCAGCCAATAGTTGTTTGGGACACCCTATTTAAACCTGCTTCTGTGATCTGTTCATTGCCAGAACAACACACTTCTCTCCAGAGGATAGTTCTTGGCTCCAGTGTTCCTGTCTGCATTCCTAAGTGCAGTGTTCTGGACTGCATTACAAGTGCAGTAATCCTGACTGCATTACAAGTGCAGTAATCCTGACTGCATTACAAGTGCAGTGTTCCTGTCTCCATTACTAGTGCACTGTTCCTGTCTACATTTCCAGACTGCTAATTCCCCTGCTATATTCTACAATCAGCAAGAACATGAGCAAGAAGTTCATCCAGGCTGCTAAGTTCTGTTTCACTCCTGCTCCAGCTAGTCCCAAGGGTCCCGAATCGGATCAAGAAATTCAGACGACCGTGACAGGCCAGTGCTGTGGGCTTGCCCCCCAGGCTAAAGTCTGCCAGCCAGCCCCTGATTGACCTCAATGCATTTACCTAAACGTAGTGAATGTGGAAAAAAAGCAATAGAAAAATGTAATGGACCTGAACGCATACCTTTGGAGCAGGTATTTTAAACAATGTACATTCCCTTATATGGTAGCTGAGCTCAGTAAGATGTGTTTTCTTGTATCAGGTCTGTGTTGATATTGTGTATTTTATTTTGGGTATCGCAATTGGCTTTATCCTAAAATAATAAAAATAAATAAAATAACCTAGCTCATTTCCTGACATTAACAGTGAAAGAAACAATCTCCACTGTCATAGCAGGCAGGGTTTTAACTTGTGGCTAAAACTTGTGCAACATAAGAAATAATATTATTGAAGGAAGATAGATTCATACCACATGGTCTTAAAGTTCCAAAGATGAGCTGTACTAAATATTTCCTTGTGTTACATTTGCACTATTCACCTATTCTGAATACTGGCATTCTCCTCACTTGTAGTTATATAAGGAGTGATGTACCTCCTACCAGGGAAGGGCTGGCAGGCTTTAGCCCGGTGGGGCAAGCACACAGCACTAGCCCATAAAGTACCGGCCCATCCTTAAAGGGTGGTTTTTGGTACAATATATATTTATCTATATACAAAGATGCTATTTGTGTTGCTCAATCCATATATATATATATATATATATTTATTTATGCCCAGGCCTAGAGCTGGATTAAGGCTCTGGGGTGCCTGGGCACTTTAGACAGGGTAACCCCCTATGATGTAGCATGGTTATCACTTTAGAGAAAAATACACAGGCAATACTATGTGCACTACTGTTAGGTGCACACAGTTCTGTTTCACGAGCAGTACACGGTGAAGTGGGACATACCTCCTAACTGTCCTAAGCGAAGCAGTCACCCAAATTCGGAACTGTCCCACCAGATTCAGGACAGTTTGCAGACTGTCCTGCTCTCTCCTACCTGTTCTTGTTACTGTCACAACTTGTGGCTGCCGGTTAATTTAGCTCTGGATCCTTGGAGGCCTTATTTGGTAAAAATAAAATGGGTACATGAAATTTAGAAAAATTTAACAATCCCTGGCATTAAATCAATATATCACCCACGTTTTATAATTAAGCCCCCCCTTCTGCCCACATGCTTTAGTCACACATGCCCACTCTGCCCCCAGCACCTTTAGCCACACATGTCCCCCTCTGCCCCCAGCACCTTTAGCCACACATGTCCCCCTCTGCCCCAGCACCTTTAGCCACACATGCCCCCCTCTGATCCCAGCACCTTTAGCCACACATGTCCCCCTCTGCCCCAGCACCTTTAGCCACACATGTCCCCCTCTGCCCCCAGCACCTTTAGTCACACATGCCCACTCTGCCCCCAGCACCTTTAGCCACACATGTCCCCCTCTGCCCCCAGCACCTTTAGCCACACATGACCACTCTGCCCCCAGCACCTTTAGCCACACATACCCCCTCTGCTCCCAGCACCTTTAGCCACACATGTCCCCCTCTGCCCCAGCACCTTTAGCCACACATGTCCCCCTCTGCCCCCAATACCTTCAGCCACACATATCCCCCTCTGTCCCCAGCACCTTTAGCCACACATGTCCCCCTCTGCCCCAGCACCTTTAGCCACACATGTCCCCCTCTGCCCCAATACCTTCAGCCACACATATCCCCCTCTGTCCCCAGCACCTTTAGTCACACATGTCCCCCTCTGCCCCCAGCACCTTCAGCCACACATGTCCCCCTCTGTCCCCAGCACCTTCAGCCACACATATCCCCCTCTGTCCCCAGCACCTTTAGCCACACATGTCCCCCTCTGCCCCAGCACCTTTAGCCACACATGTCCCCCTCTGCCCCAGCACCTTTAGCCACACATGCCCCCCCTCTGCCCCAGCACCTTTAGCCACACATGCCCAACTCTGCCCCCAGCACCTTTAGCTACACATGTCCCCCTATACCCTGCAGCTTCAATCGCATATGCCACCCCCCTTTACACACGCTAACTCTTCCCCTTTACACACACTATCTCCACCTTCCTCTTACCTTTTTCTACACAAGTGGCTCCTGGGACAGAGAGAAATGCTGCAGCTCCTGCACACTGACCATAGAGTTCCATAAGCCCGCCTACACTTCCTACCATGTGACCACTGCGGTCACATGGCCTGGTGATATAAACTGCTACTGAGATGCGATGAAGACAGCCTTTGCAGTCTGTGCAGGGGCTGTCACATCGCAGAGTACTCACTGCGGGGGCATCATCCATTCACAGAATATTGTACCACAAGCTGTAGTACAATATTCTGTGAATGAATGATGCGGCTGCAGTGAGTACTACGCAATGTGACAGCCCCTGCACAGACCGCAAAGGCTGTCTCCATTGCATTACCACTGGACCACCAGGCGGTCCAAAATAGAATTCTATCATCCGGCCCAAGGGGCATCTGCCCCCCGGCCCAGCCCTCCCCTGCCCCCTACTGTAAATTATAAGGATATTATAAGTCACTGAGGTGTTATCTGACCATTAAAATGTACAAGACTGTAGGGTGAGTGATTTTATACACATTATGGATCTCCAGATGGCGTCTAATATCCATAATTACAGTAGGGTGTCAGTTAGTCTTTATAATATACATATTTTTCTAAGGAACACTGGAAGGTTGACATCAGAACTCACCATTTATACAGATATAATTTTCCGCTCGGGTCCTGCTTAGAATCTAATAGACAGCGGGCCTGTAATTAGCATTATGGCTTTTTGCGGAGGATCCCATCAGGTGACAGGTGTATTTGCTTGTGCCTGCAGGTGTGCATCGGACTGTATTTGTGTGAACATGCCCTTACTATACTCGGGCTGCAATTGCACGTTACTTCTCTCCCACTTCTGCCTCTTAGGTAAAGAGGAGCAAATATCAGATGCGAACAACTCTTTGTGAACATGTGCAGTGCAAATTTGCACATTTTATGCAACGCAAACTGGCCTACGTACAACTCTGCATCAGGCCTTCTATCTCCAAATCCACAGTATATCCTCATCAACCTCTCAACATTCCAATTTTTTAACGGCACTATGGGGCATGATTGTGTTACTATGGGGTTCTGGTTATCATGCCCTCCAGGGTAGTGCCTAGCAGCTGTGAAACACTAGGATGTCCACAATTCCCTTCCCTGAAAACACCCTCCGAACATTTCCAGCAACCAGGACAAATGTCCCCCCAGAATCAGGACTGGAAAGTAACAAGATCACTGCTTTGATACTTTGTTGAATGATCATTACAATATATTTCACCTTTTTTGGTTTTGTCCCCATTGGTAATTTAAACATATGATCAGGGATGGGCTGCGCCAAGGGCTAGTGAGGCATTTGTCCTTCTGGGCACTAGATTTTTTAGACGGCCTACTTGTGGCCACATACTTCATGGTTCCAGCTGGCTGCCATGAGGAGACATTTTAGCTGCTCCGATTTATAATTTTATTATAAACACAATTGTAATGGTAGGGGAGTATCCTCTATCTAACACTGGGTTTCCAGCTGCGCCCATGATATGAGATTGTGTGTGTTCTTGACTGTCATACCCTGTAGATGGTTCCTAGCATGGATTGGACAGTTAGGTGCAATCAATTTTGTGGAGACAGTTATGTGTGCTTTCTAGTCTAAGCACCCTTGTATAAAACCAAGGAATTTGTGGTGCTCATAGAGCAGTGCTCCTTAACCAGTGTGCCGTGGCACAGATTATTTTTATTATGTTACGGGAGTTACACTTATGAATATATCACGTATGTGTGACGTTCCCACAAGCGCGTTCCTTATCTCTCCACTGCTGTTGCTGCCATAGTTGCTAATTCCACTTATTAAAATTGAAATTGGGCTTGTCTTTTTTTCAAGTTGCGTTTTTCTTTTCCAGGTCGTGGGTTGTAAGTTATTGGGCGGGTTACACAAGTTGTGGGTTACACGTGTGTCGAGTTCAGGTCTCTCTTGCCATTGCTTTAGGTGCTGCCTGAGAGTCTGAGACACTCCTAAAATTCTGTCCCTCCACTCTCCCATGTATGTTCCTTTCCTAACTTCCCCTCCTACTGTACCCAGACGTCCTGCCCTCCTCCCTACTTATTCTTTCCCTGGGTATGGAACTGGCACTGCCCCTTTACTGTTATTTGCTGTGGTTATCCAGTTTTGGTGAGTTTATGTTCTTTTAACTTTCTCTCTTTTAACCACTGACCCCCGCCGTCTCTTCCCTCCAGCAGTCTCTTAATTTCTCCCCCACATTGACTGTAAACCGACAGCACAATTACGTCAGCAAGCAGCGTCTCTCTCTGTCCCTTTGCTTAAAGTGCTAGCTCTTCTGAACAGGGACGTCTGCAGTCACTTTTTATAGAACTTTTCATATTGTGCAATGAAACTGGTGTACTTATCAGAGTTCACATAAACAGGGCTCAGCCTGAAATAACCCGCACAGTTCATCATCATCATTTAGGCACTGTTAAAATAATCAACATAGCATATTATTGTTTTTGGGAACCATGTCTTTTACTTTATACTGCACACGTAATCTGGTGTCCAGCTAATTAAAATGTACTGTATTTATGCAAGCTGTAAAATATAAAATCTTTCATGTATTTATGTAGTTACTGGTACCACGAGCAAAGAACTGCCATGTCTTCAGACATGGCAACCACTGGGGCATGTAACATTCATGTCTTACCTGTCAGACAGGTATCACATTAGTTCTAGTTAAAAGTTAATAATAATTATAGTTATAAGCTAACATAGGTAATATTAGTTATAAGAAAAAAATGTTATTAGGTGCGATGTTAAATTTAGCACATAAAAAATAACAATTAAAGGTAATTTCTGTGTATGCACTTTGTAATTCCTGCTTTTTTTGTATATTTTTGTTTTTGGTGTGCCGTGGAATTCTGGGAAGGGCTTAGGTATGCCGAGGGTGAGAAAAGGTTGTGGAGCACTCTTCCCACTAGTACACTCTCAAAACTGTTTCAATCTCCACTCTGAACCACACACATTCCGCTTTTTTCAGCTGTGACCTGTGTTAGGAACCCCTCCAGCCGGCACAACACAACCCGGAGTCTACTCCGTCAGTCAGGTGTTCACTGGAGCCCCTGATGGTGGGGACAGACTGGGCCGCAGACTGACAGAGGGTCGTGAAGTGTGTACCAGCTGGGGAGAACCCAGGCAAGCGTAGTGGGATCCAAGCAGAGGTCAGGGGTCACGAGCAGACAGGGAGTACGGTATACAAGCCAGAGGTCAGGGGTCACGAGCAGACAGGGAGATCGGTATTCAAGCCAGGGGTCAGGGGTCACAAGAAGCACAAGCAAAGTCCAAATCCAAGCCAAGGGTCATACACGGGAAATCAGCAGCGAGTCCAAAAAACAGGAACAAGGCAGGGAGCAGGTTAAGCTGACTGGACACAGGAACTATAACCAGCAGTGAGGCTGCAGACCTCACTGCCTTAAGTACTGAAGACCACCAATCAGAGCCTAGCTCTGAATCAAGCACAGCCCCTGTAGATTAATCAGCCCACAGGCTGGCCTGTCACACATGCGCCCGGCTACTCAGCCTGCCGGAGCGCCTACAGCCTATTTTTGGCGTCCGGCCGTTGCCCTGGCCCGAAATACCGGAAGTGACGTCCCAGTCATCATGGCGACGGCCGGGACGTCTGAGAGGTAATGTGTGTCGCGGCGGTGCCCACGGCCACCGCGACTGTCTAACAACCTGTTCCCATTAGAATGTAAACTATCTCACAAGTAGAGACATTCCCAACATTTGTTTTCATGTGTGCATTTATTTTGTCTACCTTGCATGTCACTGTTTTATGTATTGCCTGTTTCCCCACTGTCCATTGCTGCGCACCACTGTGAATCCACACAAAACAAAAACAATAATAATATGCTCTACATGTGCTGCCAGTGATCATTAAATACTTGCTTGATATATTTTAAACAAAGAATTAAGCACATTTTCCATGGTACAGTTTGAATTTATTTCAATATATGTCAGTAGAATATAATCTCAAAATTGTTTGTTGTCTTATTGTATCTAATACTGGAGAAAACATACACTGGATGTTTTATTGTATCCCTCTATGCAGGCTTTATCTAATTGACTGTACATCATTCCGTGCATGGTCCCAAAAGAATTGCCAATCCAAATGAACATCTAATCAGGTACTTCATATGTTGATCAGGACTGGCACAAAATGCAGTTGGACATTGACCACATCTGAGCATGAACAATAATAAATAATGTCACACACCAGATATTTCGGTGCTATTACCGGGTTCCAGTGCACTTCCCTTCGGAAGTGTTCCAAGGCATGTCTTTCCTGGGCACTGTCAATGCACAATGTCGATGGTGGTCACCATCTTGGTTCTCGGGCTTGTGTGCCCACTATTTATAAACTCCTCTCCTGCTCCACTAGCTGCTGCCTCTCTGCCTCCTTATTTCCCCTAAACTATTTAAGGCAGCTGAGGCTGCAATATGGTGCCAGATCTTCAAGTATATGGTAGCTTTACTATTAGGACTATGTGTCTTCTGTTCCTCTGTATTCCTGGTATTGTCATCTGTCCCAGTGTGTTCCTGGTATTATCATCTATCCAGTGTAGTGCTAGTATCAACACCAACCCAGTGTATTTCTGGTGTATTCCTGGTATTCTCAACTATCCAGTATATATCTGGTATCAACACCAAAATGATGTAGTCCTGGTGTCATCATCTATCCAGCATATACCTGTTATCTACATCTACCCATTATATTCCTGGTATTACCCATTACACCAATGCGGTATAATGGGTATATCCACTCACCTTATATCTGCCTTTGGTTGCACAGAGGGAGGGACGTGACTTGTATGGGGATAGCAGCTAAAACCATACCTCCTTGTGGGGGTCCCTGACAAAAGCCTACCTCATGTTAGACTCAGTGCCTCCACTATATGTAGTGTAAACTAGACTGGCTGATTTGGGTCTGCAGTAGATGTGTGTCCCTGACAAATAAATATTTAGATCTGATGACCCAAATCTATATCTCTTCCCCTGACCTCTCTTCTTCTGTACTATCTCATGTAACCAACTGTCTTTTTGCTATCTCCAGATTGATGTCCCGACACTACCTAAAACTCAACATGTCCAAAACAGAGCTTATTACCTTCCCTCCTACCAAAGTCAGCACCTGCCCTCAAATCTCCGTCACTGTCAATAACACCACAATTTTCTCAGTCTCCCTGTTATGAGCCGCGGCGGCTCCGGGCACCGCCGCAACTTGCTTCCTCTGCAGTCTCTGCATCCCGGCCGTCGTCATGACGACTGGGACGTCATTTCCTCCTGGTCCCGGCAATTGCCTAGGCAACGGTCGGGAAGCTCTCAGCACTTAGTGCACACGTCCCGGCATCTAGGGCAGCCAGGCGCGTGCGCACAATTAATATAGTTATAGCCCAGCTGGACTAAATTTCTCCTGCTGTGCAGGACAGCTCTCATTGGCCCCTATCTGTTTATAAGGTAGGAAGGGACAAGCCCTTCCTGCCGGTTATAGTCCCTGCTACATGCACACTACCCTGCTGTGTTCTGTCTCATTGCCTGCTATTCTTCGTTTGATTACCGTTGCTGACCTTTGCCTGGATATTGACTTTGTGGATTGCCTGTGACCCTTGACCTCTTGCCTGGATTCTGACTTTTCATATTTGCCTGTGAACTTGACCCCTTAGCCTGGACCTCGACAATGCTACTTTTCCTGTGACCTTTAGACCTCTGGCCTGGACCTACACGCTGTCATTGCCGGTTACATATACTCCTTGCCGGGACTTTCACTCCACCTCTGTATTACACCAGCGCTACGTTCTCAGGTATCAGCTCCTACTATTAGAGTACAAGACCTGGGGGCATCAGAGTACCTGTGAGCGCACATAGCTCTGCAGGAAAAGTGGTTCCTATAGGTGAAGACCTCTGAAGCGGTTCTAGAAGCTGATACCTGGGGCGTGAGCCGTAACACTCCCAAGCCTGGTGCCTTGGTGTCACACTTGACTCCGACCCTCTGCTTTATTCCGCACATCTAGACTCTCTTCTAGTTCTATCGACTCCACCTTAAAAACATTGCCAGAATACGCCCTTTTCTTACTCAGCATGCTACCAAAACTTATCCATTCTCTCATCATCTCCTGTCTTGACTATTGCAATCTTCTGCTATCTGGCATTCCTGACACGCATATATCCACACTTCAGTCCATCCTAATTGCTTCTGCAAGACTTATCTTCCTCTCTCACCGCTCCACATCTGCTGAACCACTTTGCAAATCCCTACACTAGTTCCCTGTATGCTCCAGAATCAAATTCAAATTACTCATACTTACCTACAAAGCCCTCAATAACACTACCCCTGCAAACATCTCAAATCTCATATCAAAATATATCAAAATACTCTTCCTCCCGCCCTCTTATATCTACCTCTGACCTGCGTCTTGTCTCATCTCTGGTAACCACCTCTCACTCGCACCTACAAGACTTCACCTGTGCTCCTCTCCACTTATGAAATTCCCTACCATGCTCCCTCAGACGTTCCCACAGCCTTCAAATCTTTAGATGCTCTTTGAAAACCCATCTTTTTTTTAGAGGTGACCTTATCCTTGATAACACTATTCACACTAATGCACCCTCACAACTGTCCTAATCTTCACTCTGAGCCACATTTGCTCCTCTTGTTTCAGCTGTGCCCTCTTCCACTTAGAATGTAAGCTCTCTAATGAGCAGGGTCCTTCATACTCTTTGTTTTCATGCCTGCATTTATTTTGTCAACCTTGTATGTCCCTGTTTTTATGTATTTACTGTTTTCCCTACTGTACGGCGCTGCGGAGCACTGTGGTACCTTACAAATCTATGCTAATAATAATAATAATAATAACTGATTCTTTTCAGTATAATACTCATTTAATGCCTATACCCATCAAGCACAAGTGTACATTTGTTTGACAGCAATATTTTAAATGTGTATTGCTACGTCTAGTCAGTAGTGATTTCAGACAAAGTTACACCCACAAGATTCAATTACGGCTGTTTTGCAAATCTAAAGTATTTGTTACCATCAGTCCAGCCAAGCCAGTTCTGACACAACCACTGAGAAAGGGCGAGGTCATCGTGAGAGCAGAACTCCTCTGTTTTTCATGTGACTGAGCTGTCACAATGACTCATGGAATGAGGCCTGGAGCTACTGTATAGTGGAAACAACTGAGAATCATAGGATTTATTTCAATATTTCAGCAAGAGCTCCATACTAAGATTTAACAATAGACTGTAAGAATATTACTAAACTTTTAACAGAAGCTTCAGTGTCCCTCTTATATCTCTTATAGAAATGGATTCATAGCATAGGATTTTGTTAGAATATCAGTATGATATGTTTCATTATTGTTACATCTGCACACCTGTAACAGGAAGAGGACATACCACTTCTACAAATTATATTAAATAATTGGCAAATACTTTATTTAAAACAAATAAAAAGGAAATACATGAGATAAACTATGAGAAAACCAAGAAAAGTTAATTACATAAAATAACACCTTTCATAATTATTTTCCTGGAAATCAATATTCTCAAGTTTTGTGAATCTGCACAAATATGTGGTTTTTATCTCTAATAAACAGGTTTTATATGCAGTTGGACATATTTTGAGTTACATGCAACCTAAAGCTAGGTACACACTACAGGCTTTTCCTCTGATTATCATGCCAATCACACGATAAACGACTGTTATATTGCATTAGTGTATACGCCCCCACGATCATATTTTATCGTACCAAAGCACATCATATCATTTCATTTGCTTCTATAACCAGACTAAAAATCTCTATAAATGATGGAACGATGTCGGGCAAATTGTGAAGTCTGTATGCATTCATGGCCAGCAGTGTAGGCAGATCTCCATAGAGTTTAAAGAGTCATGGGGTAAATTTATGAACATGCGGGTTCTTCAACACCCGCGTGTTCAGCGTGTTCGGCGATTAAATTTCAAGCGGCGCTGCATTGTAAAGGGAAGTTTTTTTACTTTTAATGCCATGTGTAGATGCATGAACATATAGCTTTGTACATTAATTAGAGTTTTGCATATGATATGTTTTTCCTACATCTATGTCAGTGTAGTACAATATTATATCATTTGTGCAATGCATTTTTCCTATATATCTGATTGTGTAGTACAATATTGTGCATATCATGAAGTATATTGCAATATTATATTATCTATATGGTGCAATTTCCTTAAATGTCTGACAGTGTAGTACAATATTGTTATCCATGTGATCAGTGGTCGAAGTGGAAATTTGGAAGTGGCAGTATGGAAAATGATAAGTGAATGGAATTTTATAGCTTTACAATTAAATCAGTAGGAGAAGTGGTGGTATACCATACCTCTGTCTACCAGCTCACTTCAACCACTGCATCTGATATATTTTCCCTACATATCTGACTGTGTAGTACAGTACTGTTATGCATATGCTATATTTTCCTTGTATATCTGACAGTGTAGTACCCTATTGTTATGCATATGACACATTTTCCCAACATATCTGACAGTGTAGTACAGTATTGTTATGTGTATGATGCAGCCCAATTATGAAAACAATACTTGACATTTATTACATTTTAAATGTAGACATAACTTCACTTTAAGGTAGGATTATCATATAATTATTCATAATGTGCAATGTTTTTTAAACAAGTAACCTGTATGTATGACATACCTGCATAAGTCTATTTTAAATCCCCTTATATCCCCAGGCCTAATGGGATATTTCTCAGCATGTTTCTGTTTTAATTACATTTTATTTGTATTTTAACATTTACATACTCCAATCCATTTTCTAATTTTTTCAATAAGCACCATGACAATATTATCTCAAATTAAATATAACATTTGATCAATTCTGTCTTTGAGCTCTAATTTAGAATCTTTGCTAACTAGTAGCCTTACTAGTATTCGTTTTAAGTATTTTGTTGCTAAGACCTATTAGATTTATTTTACCAAATGTGTCGTTTATAAAAGTATCTTATTGTAGGTGACCTACTACTCATTAGATTAGAGCAGAAGAAAAGACCGGGCTGCTGCAGCAAGCATATTCTACCAGCAACGGCATGACCCCCAGACACCCTCTCACCAAGCCAAAGAAGACATCTTCTACATTCAAAGAGAAAGGTGCAACCAGTGCCAAATTGCATAATGGGAATACCCAGAGAAGTTTTACTTGTAACTGCACTGTGCTCATGATTTCTATCTGATCTATCTGTTCTGCTTCTACCTGGACTAAGTCTGAGATAATCTACAGACTGTTACTGTCAGGGAAATAATGGGAGTCTAGGACATAGGGGCTACTATTGCCCTTTAGAGTCCAGAACTGGTGAACTCAGAAGACCTTGTTCATCAGAAAACCAATTGGCTGGGTGCATCCTGCTGTGTTGATGGCACTTGTGCACCTGGCTTGGATGCAGAGGAGGGTTAGTGGAAAGAGTGACTGTTTAAGGATTTCCCTGTTAAACTTTTCCTGGGTCAGTAACTGGACTGATTGCTTTCTCAGTATGAGAGAACCCATGTGTTCCAAATAGTGCACCAGCTCTGTGGGTGCTTGAGCACCCCAATATCTGCTGTACAGCTAAATTAGGCAACTGCTCCCTGTCAGGACTCAGAGAAGTGTGTGTCTGCATAGTTATATATGCTTCCTGGCCCTTTTATTTTATTTCACCATCTTGGAAAAGTGATTATACTTACTTTGGACACTTTATTATATGTGTGGATATCGCCTCCATTTCGTGTAATACTACTTTAGTTGAAATACTACACTATATATATCTTCTTCTCTATGAGTTTATATTTCAGTTTTTTGATTTTAGAATATCTGTTGGAAGTCTGGAATTGTGTTTTGTGAAATCACATTTCAAATAAAGAGCTCTCTATTTCTGTGAACATATGTGAGCACTATATGTATTGTAGCACTGGCGATCCGAGCAGGCCACACATGTGCTTTACATAACTCTCTTGCAGGCAGCAAGCAGCATCTCCCAGCATGCAGTGGGGGGGGGAGGAGCTTGTGAAGAAGCAGTTAGAAAAAACGGCAGTTAGAGATTCTAGGAGTAGAGCGGTTGGAAGAGGAGAAGGAGTATGGAGGAGAGGAGAGGAATCAGTATTGAGCAAGAGCTACAGCGGTGATGAGAGAGACCAGCGCTGTATAGAGAGAGGAAGATGTCATAACTGGAGACACAGTAACGGCAATCAACTGCTTCCTATAGCCGTGGATGAGCTTCCTGCACCTGTCTACTGGCAGTTTGGTCCATTCTTCTTGTGCAAACTGCTCCAGTTCTCCCAGATTTGTGCCTTCTCCCAACTGCTGTTTACAGACCTTTCCACGGGTGATCTATAGGATTTACATCTGGAATCATTGCTGGTCAGCAACAAACAGTATATGCAGGATATCAGATGCAGACTATCAGGTTCAGCATAATAAGCAAATGATCACATTCAGTATAATATGCAGATTTATCAAGTTCAGAATCATATGTAGATTGCTCTGCTATGAACAGGCAGATATGCAGGATAAACTCCCAATATCAGAGTAGGAGATTAACCCAAATCAGCAGACGTGGAACAGCGAAATGTCACAGTGTACTTATGAGCAGTATAAACTATAACAAAGTCCAGAGAATCCAAAGTATTCTGAGACAGATCCAGAGTCCCTCAGAACAACCTGCCACAATAGCACTTGAAGCAGTACAAAAGTCAATGCAAATTCTTACTAATTCAATTGGATTGAGTGGAGTTGCAAAACTGATAGTAAGGATCAAGGCTGAATGGATGTGGAGTAGCTGAACACTAGAGATATGTACCACCAGCTGCCAGCATACAGAATGGGTCGTATAAATAGTAATGGTACTGCTGTCCCGGCTTTCTCAAGAAACCACCACCTCAGCCAGGAAAGGAGCACTGAGTATTTGTCAGCCAGATAACAGGAACACGAATGGTCAAACAGAGCCAGGAATCAGAACCAGAATCATAGTCAGATGTAGCCAAGGATCAGATCCAGGGGCCTGATTCATTAAGGATCTTAACTTGAGAAACTTTTTTCATGTAGCACACAAATATCAACTTTAAATTTCAGTCTACAAATAAGCTATCAAGTATTTGTGTGCTACATGAAAAAAACAGGCAGTATTTAATCTGTGTGCAAAACAGAATACTAATTTGCACCCTTTGCATTGTAACATGATTTTTTCCAGGAAACTGAAATAAGAAGTTTCTCAAGTTAAGGTCCTTAATGAATCAGGCCCCAGAATTGTATTCAGACGTAGCCAGGGATCAGAACTTGAAAGTAGACACAGGATAGTACAACACAGGAACCAGGATGCTGCTGCTAGAAGCAAAACACTATCACTGGCGAAGATGGAGTGTCTGGACAAGCCTTAGATAGTGCAGGCAATCAATCAGGATAATACAGATAACACACCTGCAAAACAGCTCACCTAACATAAAGCAGAGAGCTCGTATATACATGAAAATACAGCAGAACCTGATATCTAACAAAAGAATCATAACACATGCAAATAGCACACCTGCACTGCAGCACAAGCTAATTGTAAAAAAACCAGCTCAAACACACAGTGAAACAGCAACAGAAACAGAAGCCTAACAGTTGTAAGAGGTGGTACCCCTCCAGGGAAATGTGGCCACTGTTATGTCTGTATAGTCATGTTAAATAAAAATTCTTCGATGCAATCGCTGTGGTTCCAAAGCACATAGGTTTTATTTGCAAAGTATTACAAGGCAAAGCTTGGCATGCATACACTTGTGCTGTTAGCACTAACACAAGCTTCTATCAGAACACTCTGGTTTCCAAAGCCAGAGGTGAACAATTTATACACAGTACAGTTGTAAAAAGCAGTGAAATCACAAAGATACACAGTTACAGCATTAAGGTCCACATTCATAGGTTGATGGGTCATGACCTCCCAAGAACTCAGGCTCCCGCTTCTAGATCTGTATAAACTAGTTCCTTTATGACATCTCTGGACTTGCTATTTGGTGTAGGAAAAGTGATATTAATAACTAGCGTTGTAATGTGCGAACGCTACATAACTAATATGGAAACATTCTCATGCAATTGCGAACAGAATGATACCAAACTCGATGTAATTTAAATGTTGGAAACATTAATTAGCCTCTTCACCACTTTATATTTTATATTAATATATAGAAATACACTAAACTTATAACATTTTGCTTCAATAATAATTATGCTGCATATTAATAACATCGCAACTGATTGTAGTGTACAGAAATGATTGATTATCACCTTCGTCTAATTATTTAACTTCAACACCACACTCCTGCAATGCATGATCACATCCCTTTCTTGAAGGTTGGGAGGTAAAAATTGGCAACTGTATTTGTATAAAATCTCTCGTTTCCTCTGTCTCTCTCCTAAGCTGTAAGACAATTTTGCTGTAGAAAAGCTTGGACATATTTACTAATCTAGAGGAGCTTCCAGGCCACTGAGAAAAGAGAGGTGTAACAAAGAGCGAATAATCTTTATCCAATAGCTTGTAAACACTGACTCATTTTACATGGACTAATCCCTTAATTTACCATTTAAAAAAATATATATATTTCACAACATTTACATTTTGACTTTTAGGCTGGCTCTGAGATCTCCTTTTAATTTGTGACTACAACTCTGTCCTATGACATGTCAAATATCAGATACAGGCATAAATTAGACCGATAGTAAGTAAACATTCTGAAGACTAACAATGATAACTCAGAAAATTGGAAACGGATTGGTGCTGAAAATGTTAATGGTCCAATTCTAGCAAATTAAGCATGCCCATCAGTTGGGCATGCTTAATGCACTGATGGACATGCTGAGCATGCCCATCAGTTCTTCCCAGGCCTCATTGCAGAACGGATGACTCGTGAGCTGAGTTGCACACACAGCTGCCTAATGAAGCATTATATTAATTGAGGACACTTATGTATGGCATACTATTAATTTGAGGTGCTTATGTGTGGCATAATGTGCACTGGGGGCACTTTTGTGAGGTATAATGTGTATTTGGGGCACTTATGTGAGGCATAATGGGATTGGGGCACTTGTGTGTGGCATACTATGAATTGGGTCATTACTGTGGCATGATATGAACTGGGGGTGCAACTATGTGGCATGATATAAATTGGGGGCACAACTAAGTGGCATGATAGGAATTGGGGGACACAATTATGTGGCATGATATTATTTGAGGGCAAGACTGTGGCATAATATGAACTGGGGGTTCTACTATTATTATTACCATTTATTTATATAGCGCCACTAATTCCGCAGTGCTGTACAGAGAACTCACTCACTTCAGTCCCTGCCCCATTGGAGCTTACAGTCTAAATTCCCTAACACAAACACACAGACAGACAGAGACAGACAGACACACAGACTAGGGTCAATTTGTTAGCAGCCAATTAACCTACCAGTATGTTTTTGAAGTGTGGGAGAAAACCGTAGCACCCGGAGGAAACCCACGCAAACACGGAGAGAACATACAAACTACTATGCGTCATAATATGAATGTAGGGTACAATATGAGGCGTAATATGAATTGGAGGCACAAATATATGGCATATGAATTGGGGATATAACTATAAGGCATGATATAAATGGGCACAACTATATGGCATAATACAAATTGAGGACACTACTGTGGCATAATATGAATTGAGTGTACTATTATATGATTTTAGCTGGTACACTGATAGAAAAAGGCTGCCAACCCCTGACCTAGACTGTACTGCACCTTAGCACTATTATTCCCCCCATACTTGTGCCTGTACATCTCCTCTGCATCTTTAGACCGTGAGAAAGGAAAATTCACTCATTATTAACAGCATCTTTGGGGGTAAGTTATCAAAATAGAGAAGCTTAGACACCAAATTATTTTTTGTACAAGTTTGTATATGCCATGACTGTGTAGAGATAGAGTTGAGATGACAGTGTTAGTAAATAAATGCTAAAGTCGCATTACCCTACTTATAAACAATATAATTATGCAGTACAGAGTCAAATACACAAGAGAGAATAGTATCTTGGTTTATTAATAAATATAAAAAATACATTAATTGAAATAAAAAATAAGGTTCAACTAAATCCTTCAAATTCAAATGGGAATCTTCTTTACTGCAGTAGTCCAAAAGGAAATGTCAATTAAATAATGCAAATAGAATATAATTTAATATAGCCAGAATGCTTAAGATTTAAGCACTATCAATTAAAGACGTCAATGAGCCATTCTGAAGCTGCCGGATAGTGCTGTAGATAGTCATCATCATCATTGCGCACCATTGCACTAGTCCTCTAGTACCTTCTAAAAGATGTATTTGTGGATGTGTCCTCAACTAATTGTGTTTCAATTACATAAAAACGAATCTTACTGTACTCTTCCTACGCTTTCCTACACATGCTCGCCCCCGTTCCACTCCTACAGGCATAAGGAAATGCAAATCAATGATACACAAATATACAAGCATATGTATATGCATTTTTGGTGTACATACGCAGTACTGAAATGCAATCTTATGAAGAAAACAAACAGACGTGCAACCAACTCTAAATGAGCCCACAAGTACCACTGCCTGTATTTGGCTGTGCCAAATACAGCTATTGACATTATCCATATAGATGATCAAAAACCTGAGACAATACATTATTTACTACTATTTCAACATGTGTATTGTTTTACAAGGCACTGACTTGTGGAAAGCTAATTTTCTCTTACTTGTCATTAGCACTATCTGATGTCTAAGTATACAACTACCCATAAAATACATTGGCATCTCACTGGTGTATTATTATCCCGCATTGAGTGGCACAAAACCTCAATTTGTTTCTGCATTTGTCATTAGCGCTATTAACTGTACAGGTGTAAAAACACCCAGCCAATGCGCTGCCATCTCAGCTGGTGTTTTTTTTTTTTTATTGCACTAGCGCAAAAATATTTTTTCCTGCACTAGTAGCTAGCACCATTAAGTGTATATGTGTATAAATATACCAGCAATCCATTGTGATTGGTCTCTTTGGAAGCCCAGGTAACTGATCTAAAGCAGACCATTGCAACATTGAGAAACATTGCCAACCTGGAGCAGAGTTTACAGCTCACCATTGATGCGTTAGCTGAGCAGGGTGGAGCAGAGACAGAGGAGGATGCACAGGTAGGCAGCTGGGTAACAGTTACTAGGGGTAGCAGAGGGAGGAAGAGGCAGGCCAGTTCTGAGCTAGGCAATCCCAGCAGATTTGCCAGATTGGATAAGGATACTGTGGAAGGCAGTTCAGAATTGATAGAGTTGGATGAGACTGCTTCCTCTAGCAACCAGGGGAATGGTCTCTCCAGCACAGAGGGGACCAAAGTTACTCAGGGACCCAGGCAGATTGTGGTGGTAGGGGATTCAATTATTAGGAAGGTAGATAGGGCAATCTGTTACCGGGACCGTGCATGCCGAACAGTGTGTTGTCTCCCGGGTGCTCGGGCTCGGCATATTGCGGATCGGGTGGACAGATTGTTGGGAGGGGCTGGGAATGACCCAGCGGTTTTGGTGCATGTTGGCACCAATGACCGAGTTAGAGGAAGAAGGGGTGTCCTAAAGAATGATTTCAGGGACATAAGTCGCAAACTTAAGGCAAGGACATCCAAGGTAGTATTTTCGGAAATACTACCTGTGCCACGCGCTAGTCCAGGGAGGCAGCGGGAGATTAGGGAGGTTAATGCGTGGCTAAAAGATTGGTGTAAGAAGGAGGGTTTTGGATTCTTAGAGCACTGGGCTGATTTCTCGGTCAGTTGCCATCTTTATTGTTGTGATGGATTGCACCTGAATGAGGAGGGGGCTGCAGTGCTAGGGGAGAGGATGGTTAGAAGGTTGGAGGAGATTTTAAACTAGGCTCCGGGGGGGAGGGGCAAGCAAGTATTTATGGGATAGACATTGAGAGTAGTAAGGAGGAATTTAACAAGAGTAAAGGGGGTGGAGAGGGGGGAAAGGGAAGCATAGCCGATAAGGAGCGGCCCTTTTTAAAGCAAAAAGAAATGCCTAAGGGAGGCAATAGACTTACGTGTATGCTTGCAAATGCAAGAAGCCTGACAGGTAAAATGGGGGAGTTAGAACTAGTAGCAATGAATGAGCAGTATAATATTATAGGTATTACTGAGACCTGGTGGGATGATACACATGACTGGGCAGTCAACTTGGAAGGCTATTCTCTCTTCAGGAGGGATAGGGTAAATAAAAGGGGAGGAGGAGTATGTCTTTATATTAAGCCAGAATTAAAACCAAGTATTCAGGAAGTTATATACGAGAATATTGGTGATAATATAGAGGCATTGTGGGTGGAAATATCCAGCGGAGGAAAAAGTTCAGAGAAGTTTCTGATAGGGATATGCTATAAACCGCCAGATATTAGTACGATTGAGGAAGCCCAACTTCTACAGCAAATTGAAAAGGCTACACAACTAGGTCAAATTTTAATTATGGGGGATTTTAATTATCCGGACATTGATTGGAGTACTGAGACCTGCGGTACAGCTAGGGGAAATAGGTTTCTGAGCACGCTAAAAGACCATTACATGTCCCAATTAGTTGAGGAACCAACTAAGAACCGGACTATACTGGACCTAGTAATAACAAACAATGTAGACGTAATATCAAATATTCAAGTAAAGGAGCACTTGGGAAACAGTGATCATAATATGGTCTCATTTGAAATTAGTTTCCAGAAACAACAGTATAAGGGATCAACTAGGACTTTAAACTTTAAAAAGGCAAATTTTAATATGCTAAAGGAGTATAGACTGGGACAAAGCCTTTGAAGGAAAAAATACGGAAGAAATGTGGGCTGTCTTTAAAATGTTGTTGGAAACATACACATATAAGTTCATTCCTATGGGAAATAAATGTAAAAGAATTAAGTCTAAACCAATGTGGCTAAATAAAAAGGTAAGGGAAGAAATGCAAAGAAAGAAGCGTGCATTTAAATTGTTTAAGTCTGAAGGGTCAGAGGAGTCCTTCCATAGGTACAAGGAATGTAATAAAACATGCAAAAAGGAAATTAGATTGGCTAAATTAGAAAATGAAAGGCACGTTGCAAAAGAAAGTAAAACAAACCCCAAAAAGTTTTTTAAGTATATAAATGGCAAAAGGATTAAAAAAGATAATATAGGACCCCTAAGAAGTGAGATGGGTGAATTGATAAATGATACTAAGGAAAAAGCAGAGATATTAAACACGTTCTTTTCTTCAGTATTTACCAGAGAGGAACAAATGGCAGGAGTAATACATAAAAATGGAAATGAAACCATGCCATTAATTAATACTTGGTTGTCAGAGGAAGAAGTCCAAAGGCGACTGAAGAATATTAAGATAAATAAAGCTCCAGGTCCAGATGGCATACACCCAAGGGTCCTTATGGAGTTAAACTCGGAAATAGCTAGACCGCTATTCTTAATTTTCAGAGATTCAATCTCATCAGGCTCAGTACCAAGGGATTGGCGAATAGCAGATGTGGTGCCGTTGTTTAAAAAGGGGACGAGATCACAATCAGAGAATTATAGACCTGTAAGCCTGACATCAATAGTGGGGAAACTACTGGAAGGTATTTTAAGGGACAGTATTCAGGATTACTTGGTACGCAATAAAATTATTAGTGGGAATCAACATGGATTTGTGAGGGATAGGTCATGTCAAACTAATCTAATTAGTTTTTACGAGGAAGTTAGTGGGAACTTAGACCAGGGCAGGACAGTAGATGTGGTCTACTTAGATTTTGCAAAGGCCTTTGATACAGTGCCACACAAGAGGTTGGTTTACAAAATAAGGGAACTGGGTCTAGAAATCAAAATTTGTACTTGAATCGAAAACTGGTTAGAGAATAGGGAACAGAGAGTTGTGATAAATGGAACATTTTCTAATTGGTCAAAAGTCTTAAGTGGAGTACCTCAAGGTTCCGTGCTGGGACCACTCCTTTTTAATATATTTATTAATGACCTTGGTGATGGTTTAGAGAGTAAAGTTTCTATTTTTGCAGATGACACTAAACTCTGTAAGGTAATAAAATCAGAGCAAGATGTAGCTTCTCTACAGAGGGACTTAAATAAACTGGAGGATTGGGCGGCTAAATGGAATATGAGGTTTAACACAGATAAATGTAAGGTTATGCATTCAGGGATCAAAAACAAGAACGCAATCTATAAATTAAATGGAATTAATTTGGGAGAATCTATAATGGAAAAGGATTTGGGAGTGCTCGTAGACAGTAGACTTAGCAATAGTGCTCAATGTCAAGCAGCAGCTGCAAGGGCAAACAAAGTATTGGCATGCATAAAAAGGGGCATAGATGCAAGGGAAGACAGTGTAATTTTGCCACTGTATAAATCGTTGGTAAGACCTCATCTTGAATATGCAGTACAGTTCTGGGCACCACTCTATAAAAAAGATAATTTGGAACTAGAAAGGGTTCAGAGAAGGGCGACAAAATTGATAAAGGGTATGGAGTCATTAAGTTATGAGGAAAGGTTAGCCAGTTTAGGCATGTTTACTTTAGAAAAGAGGCGTCTAAGGGGAGATATGATTACTATGTACAAATACATTAGGGGTCAATACAGAGAGCTTTCATGGGAACTTTTTACCCCAAGGACCATACACAGGACACGTGGTCATCCCCTAAGGTTAGAGGAGAGGAAATTTCACAACCAGCAAAGGAAGGGGTTCTTTACAGTAAGGGCAGTCAAGATATGGAATTCATTGCCAGGGAAGGTTGTGATGGCAGATTCAATAGATATGTTTAAGAAAGGGTTAGACAAATTTTTAGCGGAAAGGTGTATCCAGGGATACGACCGTTAATTTAAAATAAAGAATAGTAGTAGATATAGGGTAAAAATTGGATTGCAATATTGAGTCTGGGGGGATTTTCAAAATTGAAACAGATTGGCGGTTGCTTACTCTGGATTAATTTCAAATATAAGTGCAGGATCGCAGGAGATCCAAAATAGGTTGAACTTGATGGACTGGTGTCTTTTTTCAACCTCATCAACTATGTTACTATGTTACTATGTATATAAACCAATGTATTTTACAAAACTCGTTGGTGGTCATTTAAAAGCACAGTCAATTGCCACAACAAAACTCCTTGGGTTTGTGTCAGAGCACTTGGATATTCCTCCAAGTCTGCCTTAAGGTGCACACCTACCGTCCTCCCCAACCTAGAAACATGCTTAAGTGTGCGATGAGGCAGAAAATTCTGATGAGGTATACTATGCAAATCAAGTCCCGCCTCCTACCACCTTAGTGACACCTCTTTCAATAAGATATTATCATTTTCACCTGAAATTATGCTCATCTGAAGCTTAACCTCATTTCTGACTTAAATATTTTATGAGAGTGAGGTGACATTGGGGCTGTCTTTCTACATGTGGCAATTATGCATGTGTGAAATGTTTTATTACATTGCTTGGAATATGCCTGGAAATGCATTCCTCATATTGTGGAATATGAATGGCTGAGCATTCCTTCACATGGCAAGGAATACCATAAAAAGGCACCCTCTCCACTTCTTTATTTCATTACAATAATCTGGCTTTACACTGCTCAGCAAAATGTGATCTTACCTGTGATGACCTCTTCCCAGGTACATCCTACTGCTGTCCAGTTTCCCTGATGCATAGCGATAAATGTTACAATGTGAATGGGGGTTTCCTACCCCTATAAAATGTATTATCCCATTAAATATTACTATATTTATAATACCACCCTCGCAGTAACAGTGGGTTTTGACTGAATGAATTTTAACTTGGCAATACAAAGAAAGAGCACTGTTATACTACTATGTGAACAAATCATTCCGACCCCAAGACTCACCTTCCTTTGTCTTCTTCTACAGCTACATATAAACAAGTAGGGCTGAAATGTCCTTCCCATATACCGAAAACATGATCATTATGGTATAGGTCTAAAATTACACCTTTCCATGAAGTCTTAGGGTTATATTTACTAAACTCCAGGTTTGAAAAAGTTTGCCTATAACACCCAATCAGATTCTAGCTGTCATTTTATAGAATGTACTAAATAAATTATAACTGAAATCTGATTGGTTTCAAACCTGCAGTTTAGTAAATATACCCCTTAGACTAATACAACAAGTGTGCTGTTTCCAACATGATTTTGTATGGATTAACCACCTGTAATAAGTTCAATACCAATCATATTTAATAATTTAACTTCAGAATACAATCTGAGTTCAGTGAAGGACATGGAGCGCTACCAGACAGTAATTCCACTGGCTAACAGAAGTACAGTCCCCTGGCGAAGCAGTTATTTTCAGGACCAGACCCAAAATTTAGAAACAAGGAGCGTCTATTTACACCACTTTTAGTAATCTCTCCAAAACACCATCATACATCCTATTTCTAGATGCATCAGCAATCTGTAAATATCATGGTGGAAAATATAGGGGCATATATATTGTGCTTACCACTAATACTGATGGGGGCATATTCAATTAGCCGTGGACATTGTGGCTTTGTATTTTTTATGGTAGGGTACCGCAACATCGCAGATTTCCCTTCACAATCCTATGGGGATCGAAGTGAAAGCCACGATGTAGTGGTAACACGAAGTGCCTTCAGGTCTGTTCCAGAGGCACTTCGCGTTTAATTAAATATGCCCCATGGAGTTATATTAAGATGAATTTGCCTTGCACTTAGTAAGTGATACTGAAGGGCATTTAGGAAAACTGGTGCACATGAAAAAGGTGCTGTGACCAATCACAACCAATAAAATGTTTTCTTTAGTTTCTAAACCGCACTAGAAACAAAATTTGGAATATGACGTTTTCATAAATGCAATTACTCTCCATGTGTGCTATATTTAACTGCACTGTTAATTGTGTTTTACCACAAATTTAGCTAATTTATCTTTTGCTAATTATGTATGATATTTAATTATGTGTATCTACTTACTAATGTGGGTGCAATAACTGTTACTTCAACACACTCAAGAGTGTCCTTTTTCCTGTTCTCATAGTCATCTGTGTAGGTTGTGACTCATCACACAGCTCTATGACTCCCTTCACATAAACAAACAAGCAAAAAAACCAAATTTAAACGGCAAGAGTCAACAAGATACATAGAAACATAGCTTTGCACAATGACAGTTGTTATTTATTTTGCAAAGACTAAATTTGAATTCTTTAATTATTATGTCATTAGATGCCAGTGGTGTTGCTGGTAAAAGCTCAAACACCACTGTACATAGGCTTCTAGTATGATATTTAAAACTGCAATTACATGATATTGTGGGCAGTCCTACAGAAGGTTTCATTAATTTGTAATTTTGGCTGTTGTAGACTAATGGGAGTTTGCTATGGCTTAAGTGATTTTAGACTGGCAGGAGGGACCACTACTACAGCTTGTTGAAGTCATGGATCAACTTCCGGCCAACATGTTGCTTGGGATCAACATCAGCGACACCTGCTGTAGCATCACAAAAGCAAAATATCTTTAGTACACCCTGCAATACAGGCTTTTGATACTGATAATTAGATCTGGTTTCATATTCCTCGCCCTTTCAACGGCAAAGTTTATTTTGGACACATAACCGAGGCAGCAAGACAGGTTTAGAACAGACCTTTGACTGTAATGCTCCTTAATGTAATGTTTCTTTCACATGGAAACATCTGGGCTTACACATACCACCCAAACATCCCGATTTAGGTGGGACAGTCCCAATTTGAGGGCTCTGTCCTGCCAAAACTGTCCCAATCAATGGGAAAGTTTGTAAGCATTGTCTGTTTATCACTGCCCTAAATAGCAGAGCAGCGGTGAATGGGTGCCATGCGCAAGGCAATAAAGGTGTTTAGAGGGAAGAGAACGGGACAGCCTAGTGCTTAAAAAGTGCTAGTCATGCCCCCTGGGGTTTGGCCACGTCCCTATTGTGACATGGTCCTGCCCCCCTTCATGCCAGGGCCACTCTCCCTGTCCCGTTGCCACCTACCTAATGTTGGAAGGTAAGATTTACATTTGTTGTGTTAGATGATCTAAAGGATTCCACAATGCAGGAGGTGATTAGGCAAACATTACATGGACATCAATTTGGAATTATCTAGAAGTTAAAAAAAAAGAAGGGTAACCACCATTCAGGTCCTGATAGACCTAGTATGGACAAGACCTTAGACGGAGAGGAAAGCTTCCTTGTAGGGTTTCACACTGCAAATGGTTCATCTAGAATTCTACATTTCTAAAGGGGAGGAGGAGTGTCATGACATGACATTGTAAACAGTTGAGGAACATAATAATAATAATAATAATAATAATAATAATAATAATAAGTAATAAATAATAAAAATGTTGTTTCTATAGTGCTTCTCTCCCAAAAGGACTCAAATGACTTTACTTTATTGCAGATGGTGAGGCAGCCACATTGGGTGCACTCAGTTGCTTTCCTATGTAGTCATTAATTTAAGTCCCTGACCCCTTGAAGCTTACAGTCTAAAATCCCTCCCAGACACACATACACTAGAATTAATTTTTATCAACTAATCTACCAGTATGTCTTTAGACTTTGTAGGAGGAAACCGTTGCACCTGGAAGAAGCCCATGCATTCATGGGGAGAACATACAAACTCAACACAGATAGGGCCCTGGTTGGAATTGAACCTATGAACCCAGAGCCATCAGGCAGCAAGGCTAACCACGGTGCCACAGTGCTGCTCTTTTATGTGTTTATAAAAGGAATTTTTTATATCTAGAGACAGGTATATTAGTCATGTTTAAGATCCAGGACCCAGGACTAGCTGGCACACCTTCTCTAATTATATCCTGAGATATACCTACTGCACAGGGTCGAACTGGCCGGGGTATCCCCCAGTGGGCCCAGACGCCTGATGGTGGGGGGAGCGGATACATAAATAAATAAATAATACTCACATGATTGCGCCACCGCCGCCCCAGCTCCCTCTTTTTTGCTCCGTTCGCACTGAATGTCGGGCGTGACTTCATCACGTCACGCCCAACATTCAGTGAGGAGCAGTAAAGAGAGGAGCAAGCAAGAAAGAAGACAGAAGACAAGAAGAGAATAGAAAAGAAGAGAAGAAAGAAGCCAATAAGGTAAGAAAAGGAATGGAGGCATGGGGAGGAAAGCAGGATGGTGCATAGTGATGAAGGGAGGGGGGGAGCATGGCACAGAGTGATGAAAGGGGGGGCAGCATGGCACAGAGTGATGAAAGGTGGGGAGCAGCATGGCACAGAGTGATGAAAGAATGGGGGAAGTAGCATGGCACAGAGTGATGAAAGGGGGGGAAGCAGCATGGTACAGTGAAGGGGGAGCAGGATGACACAGTGTGATGAAGGTGGGGGACAGGATGGCACAGGGTGATGTAGGGGGGAGCAAAAGCAACATGGCACAGGATGATGAAGGGAGGAGCAAAAGCAAAATGGCACAGGGTGATAAAGGGTAAAGGGGGGCCAGGAGAAGGGGTAGTAAAAGTAGCATGGCACAGGGTGATAAAGGGGGGAGCAAAAGCAGCTTGGAGGGCGCAGTGTGATCATAAGGGGGCACAGCATATTGATGAAGGGGCACAATAATGTGTGTGTGATAGCACAGGAGGCTTGTGTTAATGTAGTGTGTGTGTGAGGTAGGTGGCGGCTAATTAATGGGTGCTACTTTGTGGGGTGATGGTGGGGCAATTTCATTTTATAGTGGGGTACTATTCATTTAAGATGGGGTGGTTTGGGGGCTATTAATTGAATGAGGGGCTGAGTTTGAGGAGCATGAGGTCTATTTATTAAATGTGAATATGAATTATTTAATGGTAGTGACGGATGCAGGAAATAGGTATATTTATTATACGTAAATTATATTAATTTATTGCTGGGGCTGTTTGGAGGGAGGGAAATATGTTGATTTATTAAATGGGAATACTATTATTTTAATGTTGGGGTTGGTTGAAGGGATATAGATCTATTTAGTAAATTGGAATACTATTATTTTAATGTTGGAGCTGGAGGAAGTATTAATCGTGGGACCTATTGATTTAATGCCAGGGCTGGTTGGAATTTTCTAAATAGGGCCCCCAACATTCCAGGATCCAGACAAGCTGCAACTAAAGAAACCAGCCGCCACAGGTGGTGAAATTGACAAGAACAGGTAGGAGAGAGCAGGATAGTCTCACTTGTTCTGATTCTAGTGGGACAATCCCGATTTTCTGTGACTGTGCTGCCCAATCTAAGGGGCAGGTCATGACTGTGTATTCTTTATATACTACACTATCCTGCAAAAGAAAAAACCTGCAACAAAGACCTTCAAGGGTCACTGAGCAAGCACATCTATCTATCTCTATCTCTATATATCTATATCTATATCTGTATCTCTATACATCTCTCTCTAACTCTCTCTCTCTGTCTCTCTGTCTCTCTGTCTCTCTCTCTCTCTCTCTCTATATATATATATATATATAGGGGCCCCGGTGCACTGCTTTGCCCAGGGGCCCATAATGTTGTTAAGATGGCCCTGATCACACAGCTAGGATGCAGTGTGTTGTATATAGCGATTTTTACAGCAAACTCGGGAGAGTTTGCTTAATGGAGCTTCATACATTTGAGACTTGTATAGCTAGAGTGGCAAACAATCGGGACTTTGATCTCTATCGATTTAATTTAATAGTGGGGCCTATCAATTTAAAATGGCGTTCTTTGACCTTTTATTCAATCCTAGGGTGTTTTGGGAACTATTAACTGAATGTGGGGATGTTTGGGAAAAATAAGGTCTATCTATTAAATGTAAATATTAATTATTTAATGGCAGTGATGTTAGCAGGAAATATGTATATTTATTAAAGTACATTCATTTATTTGTGGGGTGATGGTGAGGCTATTTAATTTAATAGTGGGGCCTTTTAATTTAAGGTGAGGTGATAGGAACTTTAATGCTGGGATGGTTTGGAGCTATTAATTGAATATGGGGCTGAGTTTGGGGAGGAGGGTTATTTAGTAAATGTGAATATAAATGATTTAATGCCGGGAATGGTTGTGGGAAATAGTTATATTTATTAAACGTAAATGCTATTTAATTTATTGCTGGGGCTGTTTGGAGGGAGGGAAATAGGTTTATTTATTAAATGGGAATACTATTAATTTAGTATAATATTCCAGAATTCAGACAATCAGTGACTTAAGACACCAACAGCCACAGGTAGTGAAAGTGACAAGAACAGGTAGGAGAAAGCAGGATAGTCTGCCAACTGTCCTGAATCTGGTGGGACAGTCCCGAACTTGGGTGTCTCGCTTAGTCAGGATTTGATTAGGTTGCCAGGACAGTTGGGAGGTATGCCCAGCTTCACACTGTACTGCTTTTGAAGGTAGTGTACACAGTATTGTCGGTGTATTTGTCTATAATTTGTCTAAAATGATTAGCATGTTACATCATAGGGGCACACCTGTCTTAAGTGCCCTGGGCCCCTCAGCGCCTTAATACAGATCTGGGCCCAGGTATCAGAACGACACTCAGTGCTCTGCTCAAGCCCTTTTACTGTCAAAAACGTCAGTTTTTTAACTTTTTTGCACTTTTATAAATGAGCCCCTGTGTTGAGTACTGTTATAGAACAATATTATTTAATATATTGCTTAATTTGCTATAAATATATACCCTATTAAAATCAGCCAGATATGTAATGAAAAAGGTGCTCTAGGGGGAAGGAACAAATATGTTTTTTGTTGCATTATCTATGTTCACTATTTAAGATTCATCAGTTATAATAATAAAGAACTGATGGGTTAATCAACACTAAAATAACCTTGATTTGTATATTGATAAATATATATTGTACCAAAAACCACCCTTTAAGGGTGGGCCACTAGTTATGGGCCAGTGCTATGTGCTTGCCCCCCGGGCTAAAGTCTGCCAGAGAGCCCCTGAGGGGGTGCTAGTGTTCTCTCTTACCCAAGGCACTATATATCTATGTATGGCTCTGCTGAGTCCATATAAGTTGTGTTTGATATGTGTATTTAAATTTGTGTATTATTTTATACTGAATTCATGGGAATTGACATTGTCATGAAATGTCTTTGTGTGCCTCTTTTCTCTTTTTATTTTTTTCTACTTAAGCTTTTGGGCAACTAAATGTTTTACAATTGCCACAGGCAACCATGAGCATGCTGGTGCTTTTGAATCACTAGCATGCAAAACAATTAATGGCTGACAGGGCTTGCTAGAACATGTAGTTTCTCATTAGCTTAAGCTTGTAATGACAATATGCTTCCCTTTGCAAAAAAACTAAATTCCAAAATTAGAAAACATATATGAAAGTGCAAACATAACTTAGAGTTACCTGTGCAGTCTAGGGGTGGGTCTTCAGTAGAGATGCTTAGGCTTGGTTCCTCGAGAATCGAACATACCCGAACTTAGGGGATCCGAGTACCGAGCCGAGCCGCCTCAGTACTTTCGCATTTTTTCGGAATCGAAAACAAGGCAAAACATCATTGTTAAGTCATCGGATCTTGGGAGTTTTGAAATCTATAAATACTGCCCAAATACTTTAACGTGTAAAGCCAAGCTGGAAGAAAATAGTAAGGCATTAGAGGAAAATGTATGCTCAGATTCAGAAATGATACAAATCCCTGAGGAGAGTCCATCCACGGCTGCTATGTGTAATCGTGACCATTCTGATAGTGTACCTATAAAGAAGGCCCCTTTCAGCATTTCTGCAGATGTGTGCTTGAACAGCCCAAGTCTAGCCGGTAATACACCAATTGAGGATGCCACTTTGGAATTGGACTTCTGTAATGGTGGATTCCAGTGGTGATGAATTAATAATGTGTGAGAATGATGTACACACTGATGAGGGTGAGGATGAGGCTGCGGATGATGACAACAACATCTTGCCACAGTAAAGTTAATTAACAGCACTGTTACCTGGTGTCTTAATGCCATTGTTACTTGCAGTATTTGTCCGAAAATGTATGAAAATAATATTGTGACCTATGAGGTGGGTAAAATTGACTGCAAATGACTTGAAATTAGTATTATTGAGGTTAATAATAATGTAGTATAAAAAAAGAGCAAAATTATGTTATTTTACCATATTTTAGCAATTTTTCTTAAAATCCAAAACCAAAACCAAAGCCAAAACAAACGAGGGCGGTTTTGCCAAAACCAAACCAAAACATGAAGGTAATCCAGATCCAAAACCAAAACCACTTCACGGGGGTCAGTGAGCATCTCTAATCTTGAGACACAAAATAGAACTGTATAGAGCAGGGTGAGAACAAGCAGGAACACTTATAAGGCCACTTAATGTAAAAGTATTATTATATTTTCCTACCTTCTATCAAAATGTACCTACCTCTGTTCGTTATTCTCCCATTATGTAAGGCTTCAGAGAGAAGATCTAGAAAACACTGGGAACATCCAGCTAACCATGTGGACGCAACACGTTCTACTTAGCATATTATTGTTGCATATTGTTATGGAAGTATTTTATGGAAATATTTTCTTATTTTACGTACCTTGAATAGGGAAAGACAGGTAACAATACAAAAAATAGCTTTTTCTATTAGTAAATTCCGAGATATTTAAGCCAAACCGTTATCAGGTAGTTATTTGTATAGGGACTGCAGGTTTGTGTACTGACGTAATGTCACTGTTTATCAGAGGCAATCCTAATGTGGAAGTTCCACTTCTGCATTGGGTGTTCATGATGACCATTGTGTGTTTAGTGATTGAGTGTGTGGTAACCAAATCGAAAGGAATGGAACCACAAAGTTTTACTGACAAGAAGAGGGACCTCGAATACTTGCCATAGTGACAAGCAACATATACGTTGTTTCAGGCTTATATATATATATATATATATATATATATATATATATATATATATATATAGACATACATATATGTACACATATAAATAGATTCCAAGTGAGGTGGCACTCAAGGATTTAGGACAAATTGTAGTTTTATATATATATATGTATATATATATACATACACGCTACATGGACAAAAGTATTTGGCCACATCTGTTAATTATTGAGGTGTTTTAATCAGATCTGTTGCCAGAGGTGTCTAAAATCAAGCACCTAGCCATGCAGTCTCCATTTGCAAACATTTGTGATACGAAATGGGTCATTCTGAAGAGCTCAGTGGCTTCAAGCATGGTACTGTGGTGGGATGCAACCTTTGTAATAAGCCGGTTCATGAAAATTTCATCCCTGCTGGATATTCCACAGTCAACTGTAAGTGATATTATTATAAAGTGGAAGCATTTAGGAACAGGGGCGAGTCTGAGCAGGGGCGGATCTAGAGAATTCTTCTACCCGGGGCGATTTAGGGGGGGCGATTTAGGCCCCGCCCCCTTTTTTACATCTGAGGCTGCCGGCACAATCAGAGCAGCCGGGCAGCACACTGTCCCTGCCTGTCACTGCCGAACGGACCTGCACATAGTGTGCAGCCGCCGGCAGCAAGCCCCTGCTAGAGGGGCCCCCCCCTGGATTCGCCACTGAGTCTGAGTTTGGCAGATACCGGGAGAACGTTACTTGCTTGAGTGCATTATGCCAACTGTGAAGTTTAATGGAGGAGGGATAATGTTATGGATCTGTTTTTCAGGGTTTGATCTAGGCTCCTTATCTCCAGTGAAGGGCAATATTAATGCTTCAGCATACCGAGTAATTTTGCACAATGCTATGCTTCCAACATTGTGGCAACAGTTAGGAGACACCCCTGTGTCACTCACCGGACCGTGAGTGCCTCTTTTCCAACTATTCTGAACCGTGGCCGTCCGCCATCCTGATGATCTGCGCATGCGCAGCCCCTATGAACTCTTTGACCTTTTGCTTTTAGTTAATTGGCTGATCAGGCAACTCTCCCTATTTAAAGCACCTGTGTTCATTACCTAGTTGCCTGATCTTGGAGTCTCATTCCCTGTGAGTCTCTGAAGGTGTTCCTGTGTACGTCCTCGTGTCTTCAGTTTCCAGCTGATTCCTGATCATCGCTCTGCCGGTTTCCAGACCGCTTCAACTCTCCTGTGTTCATTGTGTCTTCAGTTTCCAGCTGATTCCTGTTTATCGCTATGCCGGTTTCCAGACCGCTTCAACTCTCCTGTGTTCATCGAGTCTTCAGTTTCCAGCTGATTCCTGATCATTGCTCTGCCGGTTTCCAGACCGCTTCAACTCTCCTGTGTTCATCGTGTCTTCAGTTCCAGCTGATTCCTGTACATCGCTCTGCCGGTTTCCAGACCGCTTCAACTCTCCTGTGTTCATCGTGTCTTCAGTCCCTGCTGATTGCTGTTTACTCTTCTGCGGCTTCCAGACTGCTATTTACTCCAGTGTTCTACTCGTGTTGCTGTCTCCTGTGATTCCTGCATTAATCATCGTTGTTCTACTCGTGTCAAGTTCTCTGCCTGTGTTCTAACCCAGAAGCTGATTACCGCTACCACTCACCTGTGGTCTCTACTCATGCTGGCGTTCAGTCGCTCTACTATTCCTGTATTCTCTCGTGGACAGCCTGCTCAACTGAACCGCGGTATGCTTACCCTCTATTGACTATATTTGTTTTCTGCATATCCGCTTGGACTGTTATCTGTTTACCTACGGAATCCTCTATCTCCATGAGATACATATGCTAATTGACTTTCTCCCATTGGCCTGGATTTCAGTAGTGACTTTGTCTCTGCCAAGCAGCGCTTGTCATATTATTATCGAATTGTGGATATCGTTTGGGATCAAGTTCCTTGTGCTCTCCGTGTCTACATTCTATGTTTCCACTCATCGGCACCTGTGCCTATCCTTACCTATAGCAGTGGTACAACTTGCTGTACGCAGACCACTGACTTCTAGTTACCTTCTGGCACCAGTTACAAGTCCTCTCACTATAGCAGTGGTACAACTTGCTGTACGCAGACCACTGACTTCCCCGTTACCTACTTGCACCTGGAACCAGTCCCCTCACTACAAGCAGTGGTACCACTTGCTGTACGCAGACCACTGACTTCACCACCTCCTATCTACTCCTGGACAAGTCCTCTCACTATAGCAGTGGTACAACTTGCTGTACGCAGACCACTGACTTTCCTCACATCTTCACGTCCATCAAGATCCTCGTGTTCATATCTGCCTTCCATTGGCATCCTTTCACCATCTGCTGATTCTCCTGTTCCGCTAGTCACCCTGCTACCAGAGGACCACTGTGTAGTATACACTACTCTGGTAAGATCATCATCTGGTGATATCCTGGGCAAAGACTCCTAGTGCCCGTGACACCCTGTCTAATCCAACATGACTGTGCCCCAGTGCACAAAGCAAGGACTACAAAGACATGGTTTGATGAGTTCGGACTGGAAAAATTTGACTGGCCCACACAGAGCCCTGACCTCAACCCATCAAACCTTTGAGATGAACTGGAGATTTCGAACCAGGTCTTCTAGTCCAACATCAGTGCCTGACTTCATAAATGCTCCATAGAATGAATGGGCACAAAAAACACTCCAAAATCTTGTGGAAAGCCTTCTAAGAAGAGTGGAAGCTGTTATCACTGCAAAAGGGGGACGACTCCATATTAAAGTATATGTATTTGAATACAGTGTCATTACAGTCCCTGTTGGTGTAATTGTTAAGCGGCCAAATACTTTCGTCCATATAGTGTGTGTATATATAAACCTATATAATCTGGGAAGGCAGGAAATTAGCTGTGGTGCTCTGCTCATAAAATATTATTATGGGTGAACCAGGAAAAAGGAAAGCAGTAGAATACTGTAATTATTGTACAGCAGTTCTGTAGAGAATAGTCAACTTCAATAATTTGCTGATCAATTGAATTTTTTTTAATTTCAATCCTAAATATACTTTACACAGACTAGTGGCTACTGATTGTTATTAATGCATTGCATTGAATATTTATAATAGTACTAGACAATATTTATATAGACTGAGTTAAATAGTTATAATTCTAAACTAACTAGTATATTTATTTCTTTGAGAAAAACTGTGTGATTTTGTTGTCAGACTATTAGCAGCAGAATTCAAAACACAAACAGATTTCTTTCTTTTAAATTTGAAAGTTTTCTAGTGAAAGTAATCTTGTGTGTGGCAGTGACAACTGAAATAATTTAGAAAAAAACTAGGGGCTAGATTTACTAAGCTGCGGGTTTGAAAAAAATGGGGATGTTGCCTATAGCAACCAATCAGATTCTAGCTGTCATTTTGTAGAAGGTACTAAATAAATGAAAGCTAGAATCTGATTGGTTGCTATAGGCAACATCCCCACTTTTTCAAACCCGCAGCTTAGTAAATCTAGCCCTAGGTGTTTGTGTGTGAGATTCATCAGCATGTGCCCACCCTATATATTATTATATTCTAATCTTTTCTTTTTTTCAAAACTTTTATATTTAGGATGGGTCATTCAGTGAAACCTATATTTAAAGAAGGCTGTTTGTGAGGGTCAACACGCAGCAGCACACCCAAAAAAAAGCTGTATATTTTAATCTTCTCTATTTTTCAATACTTTTATATTTTTGAAGAGTCATTCAGTTAAATTTATATTTAAAGAAGGCTGTTTGTTAGGATTATCACGCAGCTGGACCCCCACCTCTAAATAATGTTATATATTCTAATCTTTCTTATTTTTCAATATTTGCCTATTCTGGAATGGTAATTCAGTTAAATCTATATTTGAAAAAAGGCTGTTGGTGTGTGAGGGTCAGCAACAGATACACACCTCCAAAAACTAAACAGGGTGTTCTTGTCTTTGACTCAGAGCAGCACAACCCCCCGATAAAATATAAAACTTGTTTGTTAGAAGTATAGTGGAGCAGTGTCATAAGAATTGTAAGATAACATTCCTAACTTTCCCTGTCTCATTGGGCATTCCCTTGGTGTGGTTGAAGGCATCTACAAGTAGCTCCAATCTGTTGAAGTAGTATTACTCTTGACAACCATGGATCACTGTACAGATCAGGAGTAGCCCAGTAGCAGTACTGCCAGTAATACTACTGTTACGACCTCTACTAGTAAAAAAATAATGTGAGAAGAAAGTTGACGAAAGCGTTCTCAAAATCCTATCACTATTTATCAAATTCAATCTCAAGGAAAACATCAGTTCTTTATGTAAAGATGAGGATTAAGAGGGTGTTTTCTGATGAATATGGTGATTTCTACAAAAAAAGGAAAATAGCTAAGCTATTTTCAAATGTTGGCCTGGGGGGAAAGATTAGATTCAGCAGCCTATTTTAAAGGAAAGAAATGCAGATGGCCCAGTGACCCAGCCCATGGTAGTCCACTATGGGACCAGCCTGGGGAGCAAATGCCCCACTGTCCAACCTGCCCCTGGTCAGCGCACATCTCTAATAATAATGTAATTAAGTGACATATACACAAGACAGAATAATGTATTGAAAGTAATCACCTCCACACCTGTGCTTTGTTCTTTTAAAAACTAAAATGGCAATTTTCTTCCTGCAGCTGTCCAAATAGAAATGAATGAAATAATTTGAGATGCTCACTGACCCCCGTGTTTTGGTTTTGGTTTTGGATCTGGATTACCGTCGTATTTTGGTTTTGCCAAACCGCCCTTGCGTGTTTTGGTTTTGGTTTTGATTTGGGTTGGTTTTGTTTTGCTATTTTTGAAAAAATACAATTTTTTTGGTCTAAAATAACCTAATTTAGTGCTCCACCAGTTTCTTGGATAAGTGAGGTAATTCTAAAGGTAATAAATTATGAAAAAACAGTTTAATCCCTGGTAGGCTGTCCTTAATTCTAACACTTGCCTGCAAATTATACAGACAAACCTGGTTGTCTTCCCCCTCCATCTTTGATTATTAGCAATGCAGCCAACGTCTTTGGGTGTATATTACACCCTCCACTTGTAGTTAAATAGAAGAAAATCAGCCTGCATAGACTGTAGAATTAGAATATAAAAATTAAATGGACCAAGGTAGTTTGGTGGCTGTCTATGACCCCCCCCCCCCCTCCCTCCACTTGTAGTTGAATAGAAAAAAATGCAACCTGCATAGACTGTAGAATTAGAATATAAAAATAAATGGACCAAGGCAGTTTGGTATCTGTCTGCATCAGACCCCCTCTCCACTAGGAGTAAAATTGAAAACTATTCAGCCGTTATAGAGTCTAGAATATAAATAGAAATTGAGAAAGGCAATTTGGTATCTGTCTGCATCATAATCATCAACATCATCATTAGTGCCCTCGTCGCCTACACAAATCTCCCCCTCATCCTCTTCTAATTCCAGAGTGGCATCCTCAATTTGTGTATCACCGGCTACACTCGGGCTGTTAAGGCACACATCAGCAGAACTGCTGAAAGGAACCTTCTTTATGGGTACACTGTCACTAACAGAATGCTCACGATTAGACATACCACTGGTGGATGGACTCTCCACAGGGATTGGTGTCATTTCTGATTCAGAGCATACATAATCCTCTAATGCCTTACTGTTTTCTTGCAGCTCGGCTTTCACGCGTAACAGTAGTTGAGCACCACTTTTAGACTCCAAATTACTTGGTCTTGCTTGGTCACGAGTGACCGTACAAGAAGAAGGCTCAGTAACATTTTTTGATCTGCCACTAATAGAGAAAGGCGAAGGCCTCATTCTTTCTTTGCCACTGCGTGTGGTGAATGGCATGTTGGCAATTTTTTTTTTATTCGCACTTAACTTTTCCTCAGTTACACTTCTTTTTCGTTTCATTACGGTAAAAAAAATTTTGGTGTGTGTTTTTTTCCCTGATTTAAAAAGACTATGTACTTTTACATCGGCTTTCCCAGATGACGTACTGGGAACACTACCATCAGGACTGGTGACAGAACCTGGTTGCTTATTCTGCTCATATGTGGACTGCTTTGAATCCATTTTAATGAGCCCTAACCACTTGTAGTGCAAAAAATTGTAGAAATACTGCTGACAAATATGACTTTTGACAGCCAGAAAAATTATTGTTTTACACTGGGGAATATGGGACACCCCAAAAGCACTTGGGGGTAAATGTATCATACACCGTTTTTTTCAACTCGCGGGAGTTCGGCGTCTTCGCAGCTTAAATTTAAAGCGGCGCTGCCTTGTAAAGGGAAGTTTCCCTTTACAAGGCAGCACCGCTTTAAATTTAAGCTGCAAAGACGCCAAACTCCCGCGAGTTGAAAAAACCGGGGTATGATACATTTACACCTTGGAGTGCAAAATATTGTTTTAGATACTGCTGACAAATATGACTTTTTACAGCCAGAAAAATTATTGTTTCACACTCGGGAATATGGGACACCCCAAAAGCACTTGGAGTGCAAAATATTGTTTTAGATACTGCTGACAAATATGACTTTTGACAGCCAGAAAAATTATTGTTTCACACTGGGGAATATGGGACACCCCAAAAGCACTTGGAGTGCAAAATATTGTTTTAGATACTGTTGACAAATATGACTTTTGACAGCCAGAAAAATTAGTGTTTCACACTGGGGAATATGGGACACCCCAAAAGCACTTGTAGTGCAAAATATTGTTTTAGATACTGCTGACAAATATGACTTTTGACAGCCAGAAAAATTACTGTAAAACAATGGGGAATATGGGACACCCCAAAAGCACTTGGAGTGCCAGAAATTGAAAAAAAAAAAAAAAGCCTCCTCTATCCTCCTCTCTTACTGCTCTAACAATTGGTATTAATATTAGAATTGTATAGAATAGAAACAATAATGTGTCCAATTATTGCTTTGTCCCTGCGCTGATATAGCCTGTGACCTGACCCTGCTATCTCCCTCTGTCAAATGGCGATGGATTGCCGTGGAGGCGGGTATTTATGCTTTTCAAATCTCGCGAGAACCGAGCTCAGAAATACGAATACGTCACAATGACGTTTGGCCTCGATTTCGATTCCGAATGGGCGGGAGAGGACCGAGCCTGCTCGGCTCGGTACTCGGATAGGCGAAATTTGGATGCATTTGGATCTCGGGGAACCGAGCCCGTCCATCTCTAGAAATAAGTAAGGCAAGTAGAGGGCCAGGACTTCATATAATATAGCCATGACACTTATAAATTAAGTAATATCAGTTGGAAAGGTCAATACTTATGAAGACAATCAAAAGAAGCAAGACAGTGCAGCTGCTGATCATCATAATTGTCATTATGGCGTATCTTTACACCAGCTGATCAGTACGTCATAGTTACATGAACACTCCCTTACTATACTCAGATTGGGCTTGCCAGCCCTTGACCATTCTGTCTGAAGACTCAAGTCAACGACACGCAAAACCCTAGATACTGACAAATACATACACATTTTTGATGCACAAGTATAGTACAGAAATGCATATCTTACGCAACAAAAACTCTACATTAGCCACATAGAGCTTGATTCATCAAGGCACACATACTGGGCCTGAGTCATTAAGGAGAGCAAAGCAAAAAAAGAGTAAGTTTGATCCTGGCCAAACCATGTTACAAAGCAAGGGGTGCAAATTAGTTTATTATTTTTAAAATACTGGTTGCTTCCTCATGTAACACACAAATACTTGATTGCTTTAATTTTACACTGAAATTTGAAGTTGATCTAGGATATGCCCTATTTCAACTATAAATCTGTCCCCACATTTTAAATTTACCGCCCCCTCCAATGCTGGTGGTAATACTAATCCCGATTAACTAAACCCCGACACTACTTACACCGGCAGTGGAATAGCGAAACTGACATTCCTGACTTACTTTTAATTCCGAAGATGTCATTTCCCGATAAACTCTTAATTGCGACTGTTTACAACAGTGATGTGGAACTATTGTGGCGGCTTAACATCCTGGCAGCCGCATGGACGTCACTTTTAACAGCGGCACTACTAATTATGCTGCTAAAGGGGCAGAGCAAGCAGGCGCAGGCTCTACAATGTACAAGGCTTAGTAAAAAGTCTTGTACAAGTTGAGAATGTTAGCTTTGCTATTCAACTGCCGGCGTAAGTAGTGTCAGATTTTAGTTCATCGAGATTACATACTCAACACTCCAATGCAACATGGTTTTGCCCAGGTGCAAGGGTAACTCCTTTTTTATGCTTTACTCTCCTCTGGCCCACTGAGTGTAAAGTGCATTTGTTTTAAAACAAGGAATGGATCTGAAGATACATGTGCCGATGAATTCAGGTGTAGGTCTCCTCTGCTCTACTACACAAGACACTGCAGGATACATCCAATACCTATGTGGGTTATAAATTTGCAAAATAACACAATATTAATGTCACGTGTTAATAATATAGGCATTAATGATTAAACAGTTAAAAAAAAGTTTTTATTTTTTTCATTCCCCCCCATAAAATACATTTATTAGGATGTTCCTAATGTCTACCCCATAAAATACAATTTTACACTTGCTCCTGATTGCAAACACATGTTCTAGGATGCATAAGAGACTGTCATCTCTACTGATTAGGACTTACACTAGCCCTGAATCTGGAGCAAGAGATATGGCAAAAAAACAAGTAATTTTCCGATGCCCAGAGCTTGATTTGGTCATGGCTGCGTGCACTTGAGTTAGACATGCTATTATATCTATAACTATCGTTTAAAATAAAAATTCTCCGATCTGATCACTGTGGTTCCAAAGCACATAGGTTTTAATCGCAAATAGAATACAAGGCAAAGTTTGATATTATTATTATTGTTATCGTAGATTTGTAAGGCGCCACAGTGCTCCGCAGCGACGTTACATTTGGGAAAACAGTACATATATAAAGCAGGGACATACAAGGTAGACAAAATAAATGCAGACATGAAAACAAAGGGTATGAAGGACCCTGCTCATTAGAGAGCTTGCATTGTAAGTTGGAGGGCACAGCTGAAACAAGAGGAGTAAATGTGTTTCAGAGTGGAGATTGGGATAGTTGGGAGGGTGCATTAGTGTGAATAGTGTTATCGAGGATAAGGTCACCTCTAAAAAAGAGATGGGTTTTCAAAGAGCATCTAAAGATTTTAAGGCAGTGGGAAAGTCTGGTTGAGCATGGCAAGGAATTCCATAAGTGGGGAGTAGCATGGGAGGTCCTGTAGGTGGGAGTGAGAGGTGGTTACCAGAGACGAGACAAGCCATAGGTCAGAGATAGATCTAAGAGGGCAGGATGGAGACTATTTTGATATGAGATTTGAGATTTATGCAGGGGTAGTATTGTTGAGGGCTTTGTAGGTGAGGGTGAGTAATTTGAATTTGATTCTGACGGGAACAGGGAGCCAGTGTAGGGATTTGCAAAGTAGTGCAACAGATGTTAAGCGGGGAGAGAGGAAGATCAGTCTTGCAGCAGCATTTAGGATGGATTGAAGTGTGGTTATATGGGTGTCAGGAATGCCAGATAGCAGGAGGTTGCAATAGTCAAGATGAAGAGAATATATAAGAGTTTTGGTTGCATGTTGAGTAAGAAAAGGGTGTATTCTGGCAATGTTTTTAAGGTGGAGTCAACAGGACTGGGAGAGAGTCTGGATGTGAGGAATAAAGCAGAGGGTGGAGTCAAGTGTGACACCAAGGCTGTGGGCTTGGGAGACTGAGGAAATTGTGGTGTTAATGGCAGTGAGGGAGATTTGAGGGCAGATGGTGACTCTGGCAGGAGGGAGGATAATAAGCTCTGTTTTGGAGATGTTGAGCTTTAGGTAGAGTTGGGACATCCATATGGAGATAGTGGAAAGTCAGTTGGTTACACGAAGTAGTACAGAAGGAGAGAGGTCAGGGGAAGAAATATAGATTTGGGTGTCATCAGCATAGAGGTTGTATTGGAGGCCGAATGAGCGAATTAGTGTCCCAAGAAAAGAGGTGTACAATGAGAAAAAGGAAAGGGTCAAGAACAGAGCCGTGTGGGACCCCAACAGATAGTGGGAGTGGAGGGGAGGATGTGCCAGAGGTAGATACGCTAAAGGAGTGATTCGATAGGTAGGAAGGAACTGTGTCACGAAGGCCAATGGAGTGTAGTATGTGTAGGAGAAGAGGGCGATCAACAATATAAAAAGCAGCAGAGAGGTCAAGGAGAATGAGAATGGAGAAATTACCATTAGATTTTGCAGTGAGTAGATCATTGGTCACTTTTGTGAGAGCAATTTCAGTGGAATGTTGGGGGGGTGGAAGCCTTATTGCAGAGAGTTGTGAATGGAATGAGAGGAGAGAAATTGAGACAGGCATTTGTACACTAATTGCTCAAGTAGTTTGGGGGTAAAGGGGAGGAGAGAAATAGGGCGGTAGTTGGAGAGAGAGGCTGGAACGAGAGATGGTTTCTTTAGAATAGGTGAGATGAGCGCATGTTTAAAGGAGGATGGAAATGTGCCTGTGGAAAGAGACAGGTTGAAGAGGTGAGTTAGAGGTGGGCATGCAGTGGAAGAGAGGGTGCAGAATAGTTGGGAAGGAATCAGGTCGAATGGACAGGTTGTAGGGCAAGATGATAAGATGAGTGCAGAGAATTCATCTGCAGTTACTGCAGAGAATGAATTAAGGGTGGATTGGGGAGTGTAGGTAAAGATGGGTAGAGTGAGTGGAATTTGGCATGAGGAAATTTCTCGTCGAATGGTGTCAATTTTGTTGTTGAAATAGGTGGCAAAATCATGGGCAGTGATAGAGATTTGAAGAATGTTTGTTTGGCAATTGAAAGGGCAGTGCTGTAAGATGAAAGGATGAATAGTGGAGAAAATCGGGATAGGAACGAGATTTCCTCTAGTGGCGCTCTGCAGTGCTGGAGCACTTTTGCAGGTAGCAGGTCCATTTGTTGTGTTATGGCTGGGGTTTGAATCGTCAGAGACTATATATAGTAACTGGAGCTACATTGTCTAGGGCTGAAGTGAGTGTTTTGTTATAGAAAGAGGCAGCTTGATTAGGACAGGACAATGCAGTCATTGGAGAAAATGTTTTAGTGAAAATCATCATCATCATCATTTATTTATTTATATAGCGCCACTAATTCTGAAGCGCTGTACAGAGAACTCACTCACATCAGTCCCTGCCCCATTGGGGTTTACAGTCTAAATTCCCTAACACACATACACACGCAGACGGACACATAGACTAGGGTCAATTTGTTAGCAGCCAATTAACCTACCAGCATGTTTTTGGAGTATAGGAGGACACCGGATGTGCTAACCACTTAGCCACCATGGTTTTGTTGTGTACGTGTGTATTTGGGTGCAGAGGGAAGTGCATGATGTAAGGTGAGGTTGAATGAAAGGAGATTGTGGTCAAAGAGTGGGAAGGCTAAACTGGATAAACTAGAGATGGAGCAGTAGCGGGAGAAGACAAGGTCAAGGGAATGCCCATCACAGTGGGTGGGACATGAAGTATGCATAAGCATGCGCAGAACGCTCTGGGGTCCAAAGCCAGGGCTTAACAATTTATACACTGTACAGTTGTAAAAGGCAGTGACATCACAGAGATACACAGTTACAGTATTAAGGTCTTCATTCATAGGTTGCCAGGTCATGGCCTCCCAAGAACTCGGTACAGCATTGGTGGATTCTTCTGTTCATTGTTGGGATTGCCAGGTGTCCTTCTCCAGATTCCTGCCTCTAGACCTGTTTAAACTGTTTTTTTATGAGCTGAACATTTAGTGTATGAAAAGGTGATATTATTTATAATTAGCGCTTGCAAGCTGCGAACGCCACATAAATAACACCTGAACCGTTCTCATGCAATTGTGAATAGATAGATACCAAATTAAGTAAGATAAGAGCATATTTTAGCCTTTTCAATACTTTATTTTATATAAAACCATAGACAAACATTACATTTATTTACATATTATTGTGATTATATAGGTTGTGTATTCATCACATTGCAATGGATTGTAGTGTACAGAAATAATTACTTACAACCTTCATCCAATTATTTTACTTTAACAATGCCCTTACTGTAAATTGACTACAGCCAAATGACCCTTCCCCGCCGCGTTCCCTCCCCAAAATTGTAGGTTGTTGTAAGTTTTCTATGCCTATTGAAGATAGATAGTTAATTGGCTTAGGATACTGCCGTATGGGCTGGATCTGGGCATGCATAGAGTGATTTTGCGTACGATACACCCAAAATTGACAAATTAATTAATTTCAGTGTACAAGTGACATCTATTACACATGTTATGATTGTATTTACAGCATTTCTCTTCATATTGAGTAGTCAGATTTTACTAAACTTGTACATTGATCCACTACTTTTCAACAAACCTTTAGGAGTTTAATCAAAAAGGTAAATTAAAAAAAGGAAAAAAAACATTTGTTGACAAATGTTTAAATCTGTAACTACAGTTGGCAAACTGCACATGAAATCAGGGCCACCAGGAGGAATTTGGGGCCCTTGTAGAGCAACTCTTTGGGGCCCCGTCCATAGATGATTAGAATAGAGTGGCCATGGAGGTCCATGGCTGCACCTATTTGGAGGTTTGCATAGCATGTGAGAAGCGCTCGATCGTCCATTAACCCCCTACAAATAAAACTCAGCAGTGTCACAGTGCACCATTAGCAGGTGAGCAATGCAGAGTGGTGAATTTTGTCCCTCTGAGACTTTACAGCAACAAATCGGTTGAGTTTGAGGGAAGGAAATAGTGAGCCTGCGTAATAACTGCCACTTACCACCATTTTGAAGCAATACATATTTGTCTCCTCATCTGGCACAAGTCCTTCTGTATACCTCCCTATATGACTCAACATCACAGTGACTTCCTCATCAACCTCTCAATTGACTAACCCCCTTTATTATTTGAATGCCTGTAACAGTGCTAAGTACTGTATTTGATCTGTAATGTTTACCTTATATATCTCCTAAGCATGTTAAAAATAGGGGCGTGGCCTAGCTAGCAATGGAGTAGGACGTCTGCTCCTTAGCTCTTCTGCTTTATCCAGCTTAATATCCTATATCCCATCGTTCTGGGTCCCAAAATTATAAAAAAAAATATCTGCCTATTACCTGTGAAGAGGCTCCTGTTGAATTGATGTAGATTCCTAACTAAAGAACTGCTCCTGAGCCGAACTATCTGCCAAAAACTAACAAGAGGACAAACTAACATGAGGGCTTTGAGAAAGTCCCACTACTTGGACGAAACGCGTCAGGAGCGGTCATATCCTTTCACAAACAGCGGCTTCTATATTCATCAGTGAAGCTAGGGACCTTGTAACAGGAACCAACACTGTCTTTAGTGGTTACCGGATGGCTAGTGGCAATAGGTGCACCTATGAGAACGCCTGCGTCAATGGACAAGGCTACATGGTTACGAGTGAGTTACTGTCAACATTCTGAGCGGTGAAGTCCGTGGGAACTCATAACATCGTGGATGTCGTACCAATCCTTCCTGAGGGTTTGTTCCATTTGCATCCAACAAAGAGATTTGATTTTGATCTAATTTGGCCTGGCTATTTATTTTGTATTCTTTTTACAGGAGCCCTGTCCAGCGATTGGATTGTTTATTCATATATTTATTTACTATGAGTCTTCAAGCAGGATACGTGTCTTTGTGGAATTTTGATATATGTTTATTTTATTGTGTGATGTATTAAATAATATTTTTAATCGAAGTATTAACCAATCTCATTTATTATTTTTTCTGGATGATTGACTATCCTCCCCAGCACCATTATTCATTCCAAGAGGACATGTACAGCCAGTGTCGGACTGGGGCATGAAGGGCCCACCGGGGGACTGCAACACTAGGGGCCCACCAGAGGGGGTGTGGTCAGTCATCATAGAGGCGGGACCAGACACTAGAGGGGGAGTGGTCAATCCACGAAGGACAGCTAGCACCTTAGTGTAGTATATAAAAAATGCAGTGTGTTTATAAAGAATACACAGTGTTGACCTGCCCCTTAGTTTGGGCAGAACAGTCACCAAAAATCAGGATTGTCCCACTAGATCAGGGTTGGCTAACCTGTGACACTCCAGGTGTTGTGAAACTACAAGCCCCAGCATGCTTTGCCAATATATGGCAGCTTATTGCTGTAAGGGTATGCTGGGACTTGTAGTTTCACAACATCTGGAGTACCACAGGTTTGCCAAGCCTGCACTAGACTCAGAACATTTGACAGACTGTCCTACCTGTTGTTGTCACTTTTACCACCTGTGGCTGCTGGTTTCTTTAGTTACGGCTTGTCTGGATCCTGCAATGTTGAGGGCTCTATTTGGAAAAAATAAAGGGGACATTTAGAAACGCCAACCATCCCTGCCATTAAATCAACAGCACCCACATTTAATAATTAGGCCTCTCTCCAGCCTCAACATTAAAGTAATAGTGCTCACATGTGATAAATAAACCTATTATCCTCCCTCCAAACAGCCCCAGCAATAAATTAATAGCATTTAAGTTTAAAACATCCATTTCCCACGACCATTCATAGCATTAAATAATTAATATTCACATTTAATAGATAGCCCTCCTCCCCACACTCTGCCACACAGTAATGCCCCAATATTATGCCACACAGTACTGCCCCAATATTATGCCACACAGTTATGCCCCAATATTATGCCACACAGTACTGCCCCAATATTATGCCACACAGTAATGCCCCAATATTATGCCACACAGTAGTGCCCCAATGGTATGCCACACAGTAGTGTCCCTATGGTATGCCACACAGTAGTGCCCCAATATTATGCCACACAGTAATGCCCCAATATTATGCCACACAGTAGTGCCCCAATATTATGCCACACAGTAGTGCCCCAATATTATGCCACACAGTAATGCCCCAATGGTATGCCACGCAAGTGTCCCCAATTCACACACACACACACACACACACACACACACACATTATATATGGGACTTCTCTGCCGTTTTGTGTTTTAAAAAAAACAAAAACCAGGCTGTCTGGCAATGAGTCTCTTACCTGTGAGATACTCCAGCATGCTGCTCCTCTGGGTGGCCGCGACAGGCAAACAACTCCTCCTCCCCTGCTGAAGTGTAAAACACACTACCGCGCAGGTGCAGAGAGCCCAGACACAGCTCTCTGCACCTGCGCGGTAGTGTGTTTGTTACACTGCCGCTGCAGACGTCCGGGACCATCAATTAGGTGTTCCTTGCAAGCTTCGCCCCAACGCCGGAGGGGGCGGGGCTTAATCGCGCCCAGGCCTACCGGTGTATAGCCTGGCTGGCCGGCAGGCCAGTCCGAGGCTGTGTACAGCTAATACATGCAGTTCATCTATATGTGGATAACTCCATTAACTGTTTTTTGAAGGGTTACAGGTATGCCTTAGTTAAAATGTGTATACAGGGTGGGGGGTTGGGGATTATTACCGAAATATTGGTTAGTCGCTTTACTTATTGTAACCATGTTATTAACTATGCTAATTTGTTTTGTTCTATACACTCCGGAACATTGTATTGTTATAGCAGAAATGTCTATGCTGTGCAGGGCTGTATAGAAACCTGCCTTCTCATCTGAATACTGGCTCCTTATGGCCAACTTAAACGTGAGTAGACCTACTCGGGGAGGGGGGGGCTCCGTCTGTTCATTGGTACTAAACAGGTCAAAAAGTGTGATCCTGATGTAGTGTGTCTACTAGAAACTCCACTTACTGGTAGTAAGGTTCTTTACCTTAAAAAATCCTGGGTGGGATGGGCCTATCATGCCACTTATTCAACATTTTCCAGTGGTGTCTCGGTGCTAGTTAAAAAACAGCTAAACTTTGTCTTGGATCAGGTTCAGATTGATTCAGAGGGCAGATATATATTTCTCAGAACCTCATTTAACTATACCCCAATGATTATTTTAGTAGTATTTATCCATTCCCCATACAATAGCGACATTATTTGCAAAGTTGCAGCTTTCATGAGCACAGCTCCTGATACGGCAGTGTTGTATCTAGGAGACTTTAATAATGTAATAGATGTTAATTTGGATAGATGGCAGGAAGACCCCATGACACTCCATAGAAGGCCAACTAATATTGGTAAACTTATTGATGATATGGGACTAATAAATGTTTGGAGGTTTAGAAACCCAGATGCCAGACAATTTTCGTGTCACTCCCGTACTTACCACTCCCTTTCAAGAATATGATATGGTCCTTGCTTCACGTAATCTGCTCCCTTTGGTGTCTGGAGTCGAATACATTTCCGATCACTCCCCAATCCTTACTGACCTTGACCTTAGGGCTCAACAGGGTTTACAGTTCTGGAAGTTAAATCCATATTGGTTAACCAAACTGGGTGATGGTATGGGATTGGAGAGCCTTTGGGAAAATTATTTTCTAGACAATTCGATAGAGATCAATCCTGTTGTGTTGTGGGACTCATTTAAAGCTTTCATGGGGGGCACATTGATAAGCAAAATAGCTGGAGTTAAAAAACTTAATAGACAGAGGAAGTCTGATTTAGGTTTTATATATTGGTACACATGATGTTAAAGACAGATTAAACTGTTACGGGATCAATCTGATTGGTCCAACTTCCTATATGATAAGAATGGTCAAAGGTTTATGTTCTCTAGACATAATCAATATTTCCAAGCCGACATGGGGGGAGTTATCTGGCATGTCTAGCAAAAGATAAGATGTCCAGCAGGACAATTCCTACTATCTTAGACAAATATAATGTAAAGCAGTTTACAGGACTTCTAATTGCTGAGGTTTTCGTTGAGTATTACTATGAAGGGGGAGCCACAGGTTACGGGCGTGAGCACGCACCGGGTACAACTGCGCATACGCGGGTCGCGCATGCGCAGTTGCATAGTAGAATCCCCACTCAAGTCGGTACATACACAGTGGGGAGAACTGCAAGGGGTGATAACATCATCACTCCTCGACACAAGAAGCTCCACGTGTGTGTGGTGAATCACCACATACATGCTGCTGCTGGGGAGGCTGGGTGTTTCCGGGTCTGGACTATAAAAGGCCAGACCCGGGACTCCTCCTCCCTCTCTCTTGCTGCCTGCCTGCCCCTGGACAATGAGCATTACACTACAGAAAATACACTACACTACAGAAAATACACTAGGAACACTACACTAATAGGGACACACTACACTACAGAAAATATATATATATATATATATATGAAGCATGCCATTAACGCTCAATTTCCTAGAGAGCAGCCACAGATCCTAGACTCCCCTTTAGAAAATGTGATGGGTTCTCTAGGTTCCTGTAAGTTAATATCAGTGTTGTATGCCACATTACTGCCTCAGGTGTCTCCGAGAGGATTGTATCAGTTGAGAAATAAATGGGAGACTGATCTGGGCATCCTTTCAGATGACAGAAGGAGCTAGGTGATAGGGGGTACAAAAAATGCCACCTCATGTCTCAAGTTCCAGCAAATACATTTTTATATATTACATAAAGTGTATTTAACACCCTCTAGCCTACACATGATGAGACCTCCTCTGAGTGTCCTAAGTGCGGAGACCCCATAAGTCTGGCACTTATTATGGACATATCCAGTTGTTCAATAATTTTGGTGTAATATATGGGATTGCATCTCCTCTACACTACCTCTCACCCCTCCTATGTGCCCCAAGATATGTTTGTTTGGTATTACATTAGATGAGAATTTAGACAAGCCACTCTTTACATATATATTTATGCTGTCCTCCCTGGCCAAGGTGGTCCTTGCTAGGGTTGGATGACGCTGGAGGCATCCAGTGTTGATAATTGGACTATTTTAGTTACTGAGATATGTAGGCATGAACGGTTTATGTACGACAATAGAAAGGCCTTACACAAGTATCATAAAATCTGGCACCACTGGTATGAGTCTCAATTTGCTGTCCTCACCTTCCATGATGATATGATTTGATGTGTATGGCGAACCGCCAGTTATGATATTAGTAACAGCCCTGCGCAGCTTTAGCTTTGGTTTCACTTTTAGTTTTAACCTCATTTATTTAGGTTGGTTCCGGAGTGTAGTTCACTGTACATTTTTAGCAATGAAAATAGTTAATTTGATTAGAGTCAATTAATATCTTTTTCTGTTATATGTTAAAAGCGACAATAACCTTTAGAATACTTATCCTGGAATTGGATATGTATGTTTTGTTATGTAATTTGTTTTGTTGTACTGTCCCTTAAAAATCTAAATAATAAAAACACTTTATTAAAAAGACCAAAACATAATTATACAAATATCAGACATCTACGATTGCACAGATCACTTGGTAATGCAGATCAAGTTATTTACGGGACAGTAAGTAAGAGTGATGGCAATGTTCAATATGAAATAGACCTATGTTCAAGAAAACAGGGCTAGGGAAGCAAGCCTAGAGGTAGAAAGGATGATGAAATAGTAGAAGGAGAACACAAGGAAAGAGGGCTCTTTCATAAGAGCTAACATCCTAAAGGGAAGAGTAGGACACAAATAGGGAGGCACCATGTGGGGGAGTGGAGATAATAGCAAAGGAGTTAGTAGGAGGGCTTGAATAAAGGAATGTGTTTTATGGGCACGTTTGAAGCTTTGGAGAATAGAGGCTAATCTGAGTGGGATATCATTCCACAGGTGAGAAGCAGCCTAGGTGAAGTCCTGGAGGCAGGAGTGAGAAAAAGTAATCACTGTGGTAGTAAAGCGGCAGTCGGAAGAATGGAGGGTTTGGAAGGAAGGAGTGTAGGTAGAGATGAGGATGTAGGATTTGCTGAGGGCTTTGTAGGTGAGGGATTTAAATTTAATTCTGTAGGCCACGGGGACCCAGTGTAGCAACTAGCAGTGGGGGACAGCAGAGATATAGCGGTGGGAGAGGAAAATGAAACAGGTAATAAAGATGATAAATTATAAGGGAGTGAATCAGGGTTTTGGTAACTTTGATGACAAAGGACCAATATCTTGGATATATATTGTAGATTGAAGCAGTAGGATTTGGAGGTGTCACGAAAGCCAGATAGTGGGAACGGTCTTGATCTCTGCTTGAGTGACAGCTACCCCCAGAGAGGTGCGGAGTCTAATGGGGGGGAGGAATTCACCAGGGATTCCCAAAAGGGAATATGGTCTTAGCTGCTCTCAACCGCAGGTCGCGGTCCTCTAGGGGGCGCAAAGCAAATAATACAGAGAATCACAAAGTAACTGTAAGACAGTATGGAATTCCAGAACAGGACAGATGCTGTGCGATGATCAGCAGTATAGCCCTGAATCATGGTAATAGGATAGGCTGAGCAGGAAGTAAAGTCACAGGTCTAAACAGCGGAATAAACTGAATATCTGTGAATCGATGCACTGCTGTGAGCAGAAGTACTAAGATCCACACAGCTGATACAACTCTGGAACAGGACCGATGATGAGCGATACTCTGCAGTGAGGTCACAGGTCTTGACTGTGGAATAAGCTGAACAGGTAATGCTGTGAAGCGATGAACTGCAGAGAGCGAAAGCACTGAGATCCACACAGGTGTTATAACTCTGGAACAGGACCGATGCTGCAGCGTATGAACGAACGGCCAAACTCGCGATGACATAAAGGTAAGTATGAGCACGGATGGAAGTCAGAGGAGATGCTTCTTATCAGGTAGGAGACCTGATAAAATGACACCCATAGAAAGGAGGAGGACCCTTATAAAGGGAGCTGGCTGGTGATCCTCCTATCACCATGGAGTAGAGCTTTTAAAAGGTTCCTGGCGTTGCGCATGTGCAGAATGCTTGGCAAGATGGCGTCCGAGGATTGAGGAATGCCAAATTGTACAACAGGTAGGTGTAACCATGGGAAACCCATGTATACAAGGCTCAAAATGGAACTAAAATGGTGAGATGTGTGATAGGAGAGGGACTGCATGTGAGGTTTGAAAGAGGGGAAGGAGTTCAGGATTGAATGAGGGGAAGGATGTTATCACCAGAAAAAAAGTGGGTGCTGGGACATCCAAGATGCAAGAGAGTTGAGGGAAAGGGTGAAGTCAGGGGAGGAAAGATAAATTTGGATGTCATCAGCATCAAGGTGGTACTGGAGGCCAAAGAAGCTGATAAAATTGCCAAGAGAGGAGGTGTAGAGGGAGAAGAGCAGGGCTCCAAAAATGAATCCTTGGGGAAATCTGACAGGTAATGGAAGCGGGTGTTTGTGGAGTGACCTTCGGAAACCAAAAATGGAGCTCTTGGTAAGGTAAGAGGAAAACCAGGACAGTGTTACAGTGGCCAATACCTCCTGCTCCAACAGGGTGGAGAACAGCTGGAATGGGAGCGACAAATCATCCCATGGCTGATCTGTGCAGCACATGAAGTCGGTGGCTGGTCCCTGGGGAGGAGCCACTAATGCGAGCAGGCCTATAGTCAATCTGCCCCCGAATAAAACACTGCATTTCCACATGCACCACTGGCAGGTGTGCATGGCACCTGCTCACTGCGCAAGCAGAGCGGTGCTGAGCAGGATATACCTCCCAATACCTTGTACCCACCCCCTTCTTGGCGGCCCTGTATGAAATTTGCTTCCGCTACTCTTCTGCAACTTAGGCCTTACCTTATATTATAGATTTTACATTTGTCCTGCATGTTATCTATTTTTAATACATTTATTTTGTGCTGTACACATGTTCTTGCTGTATCTTCTCACTCCAGTCTGAACTTGCTTTTGAAAACCTATAATTAAATGTAATACATGCTTTCTTTATGTAATTAAGATAGCTAAATACCAAGTCACAAAATTGCATAATTCCAAATGACATCACATAAAGAGGAACTGATTAATAACAAACGCTGGATTGTGTACTGAGGATACTATATACTCTTTATAGCAATTTGTGGTAAGTTATGTTTAGAATTGAGCAACGTTTTGGAATTGAGCAACTTTTTGTTTATTCAAAATTAGATAAATGACTCATCTTGTCTGTGCATGGATCCCAGTGGGTCTTGTGTTACAATTAACTATTGCAAATATTCCCATGCTGACACTAGATGCAAACATTAGTATACTTGCTTTGTCAGCTGTACCCACTCATGACAAATGTTTTAATAAAGCCTCCACCTGTGACATTATCAGAGAGCTCTTTTTACTTTTATGTCCTACACAGGGTATTAGAGATATTTTTGTGAGAGTGCTGTACTTCTGATATAGAAGCTTCAAATTATCACTCTGTGTCACCTGATTCAACTTTTGCTAATGTGATCAGTGGGCCACCACTTTTTGTAAACTATACAACTGGTTCTCATTATTTGCTGACACTTTTTTTCTATAGTTCAGTCAACTCCATGGCTTTCTGTTGTGCCTTTAATGGGTTCTTTCCATTTTAACAACCCTTCACCCTCAGTAGTGCCGCCCCCATATAACAGTTATGTGTGGGAAAGCATTGTGAAGAGTTTTTTTTTTTCTTGGACTAAATATCATATTATGTAGTTCATTAAAAACCCCATGCCACTATTGTGTCCTCTTTAAGACAATGATGGAGGTCCTTGTGAGTGGAACCCCATATAACTGCTATCAAGGGGGACACTGCTTAGGGTGAAGGGTTGTGCAATAATGAGAACCCCTTTAGTCTGTTGTAACAGCACCCAAACCTTTTCAACATGTGTCCAAAACACACACAAACACTGAAATGAGCTGTTGCAAAAGCCACATTACAAGATGCCATGGGATTTAGTGCTGTATATCATGATCTTCAAGTCCCAATGTTATTCAACTTGTCACAAAATAAATAACATTTAAGGAATCTTGTTTCAACCACTACAACACATAGGCCCCTGAATAAATATATCTAATTTTAAAGTTAGGCACTGTGCTTCAGTGAAATTAGTTTCACAGGTTAAATTCTTTTGAGAAACAACCGTTGCAAATGAATTAATTAGACCATTACACTAAATGCTGCTGCAGCAAATTATCTAGAGTCTAGACACATAAATCACAATTATACACCTCTTATCATACAAAATCAGTAGAGATGCAACTTGCAATTCTCTCCTTGGCAACCACAGAATCAAACTTCAGATACAATATAGATAAACTATTGTGACAAATGATTTCTCTCTATGTCCTTTGCACATTGAGTCAACTTACAGATAAATTTAAATACAGCAGATTTGACTGGAATAAACTCTTCCTTCAGATAGCAGTATAACCTCTCAATAATAATATTACAGTCCCGGTCACAGGTTTTAATATCACAGCTTGATGTCTCAAGTTGCACTTTAATAACTTGAACATAGCAGAGCAAAATAACTTATCTGTCTTTTGAGTCCTGCTGACATCTGATAGGCAATGGCAAACTGGGTCCTTTTCCAGTTTCTCCAAAATGTTTCCTTATTGGCTGGCTTTTAAGTCTAGAACAGGCACTCTATGGCGCCTTCATCCCAGGCAGCAGTCACATAGCACAATACACAGCCAGCAGCAAAACAAACCACTAGCTTCCACCAATCAATTTTTGGCTCTTCCCCTTTCCCCCAAGAATCTACTGGAGCCTTCTAGTTCATTCTGGTGCCAAAATGCCAGTTTTCGCTGTCTTTTTGCAACACATTAGAGTGTATTACTGTCTCTGCATGCTTCTAGTGCAGTCAAATGCTCTAGTGAGTGGGGTTGTACTTTGCAGTTTGTCTATCTCAAAATTGCTGATGCAATTTGCATTGAACTTCCCAGAGGCACACTGGGAACTGTAGTTGTTTGAATGAGTGCATGCAGTAATATACCTGTGATTGGCAGGTTTTGCAGTATCATGAAAAAATTCTAAGAGATGCTGATTATTTTCTTGAAATTAAAAATGAGCTTTTTATATATTTCTTGGTATTTATTTGTATATATTTGGAAATGTGCTTTCGTTAGTTTGCCATCCTATTTCATATTACAATCTTTGTAATGGTTAATTTTTCTACATGCCAAGTTATGCAAATTTCTTTGTGCACTGAGGTACTGAGGTAGCATATTTATCCAATTTGTGCTAATTTTTAGGTCCATTTGACTAGGAGTACTAACGTCATCAGTCTTTAGAACAGAGGGCACAAAGACGAGTAAAAGGTAAGGATTAGAACAACCTGTAGCCACTAAGGGCCTAATTCATCAAGTAACGTAAACAGTGATTTTGCGCTTACAATCCGCATCATCACTCTGTGCATGTCCAGAATTGGCGCATACGCCACTGAACGCAGCCACGCTCAATTCATCGTTGAACTAAAAGGACACTTGCTACAGCTTACGACTTCAGGGAGGGAACACACACAGCAGAGTCTGATCCAAGCTCTGGGTATCTCAAAAGTACTTGTTTTTCAGCCGTAGTTCTAGCTACAGGGCTAGTTTAAGTGCCGCTTACTAATGATGAAGGCTGTGTATACATGCTATAACATGTGTACTGTAGACATTCATACATTCTAATAAATGGAAATTTTTTATATTTTCTTATATTTTTAATGTTCTGCCTCTAATGCCTATATTATTACCAGGTGACATTAGTTCAATATTTTTTTTTCTGCGTATTCTTTTGAGAATGGATATTCCACATAGATATTGATTGGATGTATTCTGCATTGTCCTGTGTAGTAGAGCAGAGCAAACCTACACCTGTATAACTCAGCGCATGTATATTCAGATTTGCTCCTTGTTGAATTGGGGCTTGCACAGAACCGAATTACATGCGTTCTGAAACAAATGCCTCAGACTGTTAGAATGTTAACAGTAGCACATAGTATTTCCATTAAGGTAACTCCTGCATGTCAATGTATAAGAATGTGATCCCCGTCCCCACCGGGATCTCGGGTGCCAGCATTGTGGTGCAGGGTCTCCCAGATGGTGCCGCCAGAGAGGATGAGACTACAACTCCCAGCACCTCTTGTTGCCAGGAAGGAAGAGGAGAAGGCTGGAGGGACCCGTGAGCGGGAGTAGAGAGCTAAGTGATAAAAGAGGGGAAAGGGCACCAGCAGGCGGCTGCAACCTGAGCCATGTGCAGAGCCATACACACCATTTGCTTGTGAAAGAGGACTAACAGGATCATTGGAGTGGAGTCTGTTTCCAGACACACGTTTGACATGACATGAGAGGAGAACTGGGAAAAGAAAAGGGACCCAGAACCCTCAGGGAGGTACTGAGACCATCCTGAGTGTGGGAAATGTTTTACAGGCGACCAATATTATTGAATCTCTGTGATGGCTCAGCAAATACTTGCTACAGTGGGCATTCAAAGCTAGTCTCTTGTGTTAGGGCTGATGGCAAGTGTCATAAACTTGTAGAACAGGTCACAGAGGTCTTTGCCTATAGCAGCCACCTTTCGAGTAGAGCTGAACGTGCTCACAAGTCCTCGGATGCCCCCAGGTCTTAAGCTCAAAGTATTACAAGTTTATAGCACTACCGTAGTGCAGGCGAGGGCCAGGAGGTAGAATAGCAAAGTCCAAATGGGCCGAGGTCAAGGGGTACAGCAGGCAGCGGTTGTGAGGTCCAGGCAAAAAGTCAGAGCTGGTGGCAAACAACGAATCCAGGTAACAGGCAGAGACAATAAAGCAGAGTCCAGGTAACAGGCAGAGGTCGGGGTCACAGGCAAGATAGCAGAAGTCCAGAACATGGTCCAAGGTCATACACAGCAAGATCAATCCAATAGGCAGAGAGGAGAAACAGAGAAGGGAGCAGGTAAGTATGCACAGAGCAGAAACTATAACCGGCAGGGAGGTAAGGCCCTCGCCTAATATACCCAGGACGACCAATCAACAGTAGGTAAGTATTTACTCATATTCCCCAGCTGGGGATGCAGAGGTAAGCGCATGCGCCCAGCTGGCCAGCTGACCAGGTCGCAGCGGCAAAGGAGCAGCATCTCGACCGTCGTCATGGCGACGGTCAGGGCGAAAACCCGGAAGTGAAGCCCTGGTCGCCATGACGATGGAAGGGACGCGTCAAAGAGGCCGGAGCGAGTCACGGCGGTGCCAGAGCACCTTGCAGGGAGTCTGCTGAGCTAGGTAAAGTGTGAGTGAGCAGAGAGGACGACCAGCAAGACAAGATTTTGTCAACACAGAGTTGCTCACATGTCAGGTCACTTTTACACAAAAACATGTGTTTTTGTGTAAAAGTGACCTGACATGTGAGCAACGTTTATTTTCTGTAGGCTGCCAATGACTGAGACTGGAAAAGAGGGATCACACAACTAATCCTCTAAAGAATTTATCTTATGTCAGTTTGGAGAGATTATCTGGTACGCAGTTTTTTATTTGCATATATTTTATATGGCTGGTACACACGGATGTCCTATATGTTACAACTGCTGACTCCTGGGCACTAGTGTTTTTTGCACGATAAGGAAGCCCTATAGGTGGTGTACACTTTACAGGTGGTGTGATTGCACATCCTGACAATACTACTCTATGTTGTGCTCTGTTTTTTGCATTGTCCATTACTTGACCAACTGGGAGGAACAATCTATGAAGATGATCTTCACTCTCTGATTAGACGACCTACCAATACCTCATGGTACGCATGTTATTACATCTATTCACGTTATATAAGTGATAATACACATTGAGGCGCCCTGCCTGTCTTCTGTTACAATATATATATTTATATAAAGAAAACATAGAGACTGAGTTATGAGTAACAATATATTGTCAGGAGAGTAATTTTCTTCACTACATTTCATCTTCATACAGGACCAAGTTATCTTCAGTACAGTAGTGCTTCTCTTTGGAGGACTGCATAAGGTTTCATTGCCATTAATCTGCCTTTGCCAATTTCATGTGACCCGGGTTACCAACTAAGTGCACCAATGATAGCCAACGTTTGTCACTGTTACTATATTGCATTATTTAGCCAGTGTGAGAGAGGTTTCTGGTGTGATAGAATGTGTGATGTGAACTGTATGCACATACTCTGACGACATTGTCTGAATGGGGGCCTTGAGTTTAATCTATCATACTGTGTGGTGCTGTATATAATCAGATATATCTTAATCTACTTAATTCTATTCTAGTCAATTCAATTCAATTTAATCATATTCCAATTATTTCTAATCTGCTCTATCTAATAATTGGTCATCTAGCTAATACCACTGATTAATCTTAAACTCCTATTGTCTTCAAAATGAATACCACTCTCTCACAGTGAGCATTGATTACAGACAGGGAACCAGTTTTAACTCTTGGGGACAACTGTGATTGTCAGAGTGGTAGGACTGTAGTGACATATGATGTATATAGTGAGCGGTGTCTAATAGTACCATGATAGACAGTCTATCAGTTTAAGAGACATTGTTGGATTGACACCACTGTTGTGTCAAATATGTCTATTGGAAGTTATACTGCAAATAGTATTGTTCTATATCAACTTGTTCTTTCACTCCACCACCAGTTAAATTTATATCTATCCCCTTTTCTTTTTAGTAAGCTCACCACAGTAGTTTTTACTTATATGCTGTGTCATGTAGTACCTGAGAGGTCTGTGCAGTTACAAGGGGGTCTCCCAAGCAGTTCCTGGCTAAAACAAGCTACCAACATCCTAACAGATTGCAGAAGTAGACTAGGATGGAGGCACTGCACCATCAAGCGAGACAGAGTGAGTAACACAAACAGTGCACCTGCAACACCCTACCTTGGTCATATTAAAGGAACAGAGTAGTGATGCCAAAATAGTGTGGGAAGATTGGGGTGTGTAAATTCCTCTGTATGAAGTTCCTTTATTTATTTGAATATCCAGTAAGACTATCTTAATTAAGTTCCAGTAGTTTTAATTAATATATTATTAATTTTCTCTATAGATATTATCTGTGGACCATTATTGACAGGTGTGGAGAAAGTTTTAATAATTATCTTAATTATCTTCTGTTGGGAATTCCCCAAATACTGAAAAAACTTAAATTAACATTGTATAAGAAAATCTTATTCAAAATTGTATTAATATTGTTTATTATATCTGGTGTAAAACACGTTATCTTTAGCATTCTATATTCAGTATTTGCGCAGAATTCTTTATTAAAGAGGCAGGGTCCTATGATGTTATATTTATGTTTTATTACATAGTGCCTTGTGCACTATGTAGTAAGTAAAACAATAGAGTCATCACCCTTCAAGGAGTGGCATCCCATTCTACCACAATGCAACACCACAACTCCAGCCCAGGCCTTCACCCAAAAACACCATACCCAAGTGTCCCAACAACCCCTCATCCCAACTGTCCACCACCACCCTGTTCCGCCACCAGGTGCTGAGGCTCCTGTTTGCATGTGGGTGGCTGAGCAGCAGTCATCTTACACAGATTGCTAATGTCTAAGTCTTAATTAATATGTATACGCACAGCTCTAATGTTTTGTGGTCTGATGAAACCTGCCCTATCCAGCGCTATAGGGTTTAGTGGTGACCAAAGTAGAGCAAAAAGAAAAATATCAGAAGACCTGGTGGTCCTCTTTATGCTGTAACCCCATCCACAAAATGTACAGAACATTTCCAGGCTACTTCAGATAAGTTTATTTATCACAAGGTTCATATATAAGGCACTAACACAAACACACCACTGAAACAGAACATAGCTTACAAAAATATATTTGCACAATATTTACAGAAGTTCACGGTTTGATAATCTAGACCTAATTTATCTTATCTTAAGGAAACAAGGGGTGACAATTAAAGTGTGCAGACAAGGGCTTCCATGTTTTAAGATTGGATTTTGATGCATTGTGAATGACACTGGTCATCATCTCCAATCAATAGGTGTTATTATTGTTAAGAACTGAATGCAGCAAAGAAGGTTCCAATCTGCAGCCAACTGACAGCGGAGATTATATGTCACATTAATTTGTTCTGGTAACAAGTGGCCGATAATTCTACTCCAATATTACTGCATAGTGTTCTTTTAAAGTGTCAAGGTAGGATGGCTCATTTTTAACAGACTAGAGCAGTGGCGGGCAACTTGATAGATTTTAAGGGCCATAAGTGAATCTCATCGTCTAAAATGAAAAAAGAAACAGCTTTAAAATTATCTCCACATACCTCTCAGATCTCCCATATTCCCCTCAGAACCCCCACATGTTCCTCATAACACCACATACCACTCAGAGAATATGCGTTATATGCCCTCAGATCCAACATGTACTCTAATCCTCTCTTCAGACTTCCCCGGGTGAAGCTAAAACCCCACAAATGGCCCCAATTAGTCCTCACTCAGTGTACCAGTGACCACCCGCTACTAATGACTAATTAGTTACAAATATCACCTTGCCTAAAATCTCATTAGGTAACCAGGAAACCGGGTCTGAGTTCTCTCCTGCTGAAGAAGGAAGGACACCACATGATGCAGATTGCACTGCTTTAGATATGATGTAAAACCTCCTTGCATTTTGGAGTGGAGGTCACATGTTGCGGAAATCTGCTGTTCCGCTGATGTTCAGTCTTATAGTATGCTCTCTAACCCGCCGAGCTTCAACCTCTTATTGGCTTGGGGCCCTGGGTGACTTTACATGGTACAACTGAAAATTATTATCGTCTCTTTTTAATCAGTTTGAATGGTTTAATGTATATGTTCTCTTGTCTCCCTCTTGTGACATAGCTGAATATATGCAGAAAAAACGTAATCATGTATGTCATCATCGCATCAATCATAGTTTTATCTTTCATTTCCCTACTGCATTATTTTTATTATAACATTTATTTATAGATGTCTAGCATAATCTGATTACTAATTTGTGTTATTTAGTGCAAACCAAAAAATATTGTGAATAGGAAATATTACTTAAAGTCTATTCAGCCACATGGGGGCAGACACAATCCGCAATAGGAGATATCGTTCTGAATAGTCACATAGTTAAATTGCTAACCACACTGAGCAGCAATACATGTCTATGCAACATGTGTTATTATTATTGTTGCAGCAAATTTAAAATATTAATTTATATTTTGATAAAACTGGAGAGTCAAGAACAAAACCCAGTGGGAAATGGTGAAGGGTTGATGTGCCAGGGTAAAGACAATAAAGAAGCAGTTTGATAGGTGGGAAGTGAACTAGGAAAGAACTGTGTCACAAAAGCAGAGTGAAAGGTGTGCAGGGGATAGAAAGTGGTCTAACAAATTTCTTGTTCACCAATCAAATACACAACTAATTCTAATTGATCCTCTTCTTTCCTCTTGCTTTTAATCCAAAGGAAATTAAAGAAAAAACATATGTACACCGCTGACCTGATCCTTGCGGACCCATGATGCGAATAACAGGCCATGAGGCCTGTCAGCAAATTAACAATGCTAAGCATCTACTGCTTGGGTAGGTTGTAATGTGTGCTGCTGGTCTCTTCATACCATTGTTTTATATTGCATACACTGCATAGGACATTATCAACAAGACTTTGCCACATTGATTGGAATTTTCGATTTGCACATTACACAGTGTGTCATATTGTTCATGATCAGAGCTGCCACCAGAAATTGTGGGGCCCAGTACAAATGTAACAGGGCCCCTTTCCTTCCTTCACCCCACCCCCATTTTTAATTTATCCTCTACCCAACATTTGCCACGCTCACCTGCTCTTTTCAGTAACCGCCTTTCTATCTAACCCTTGCAGTAGTTTACTTACCTCTCTGCTTCTTCTTGCTGTCTCCTTTCGTCTCCTCTCCAATGACAGCATTGGGATGTTATTAATTACATGTTGCAAGCAATGCTGCAGGGAGCCTCACTGCCTTGTTGTGGCTCTTTGTTCGGGAGCCTGGCACCTGGGGGCTGGGACTGAAGCAAATAGCGGCAGCTGTGGGGCCCTGACCCCTGACATCTTGGGAAATCCACCTACAAGGGGGCGTGCTGCTACATCCTTAATTCAGTGAGGAGGTCTCTCCCTGCCCTTCACATCTCAGGAGCATCTGCTGCCTAGAAATGTACCCTGCTACATTCCTTAATTCACTGCAGAGCCCCCCCTCACATAATAATTTTTTTGGGTTCAGGGCTGGTCAGGCCCCATACCGCTGTACTCCCTGAACTCCCCTGATGGCGGCCCTGGTCATGATGATTATACAGAGTGGGGTATAAAGATCTCCTACAATTTGAAATGGTCTAAAAAATGAACAAACTATTTAGGAAAACATTGTATTTATTTCTGACAAGAACATAAAAAACTTTTGTTTTAATGGGTTTTAAAAATCATATCAGACAATAGGCAGCTGTCGTTGGCAATACATTGCTGAAGATGTTTCCCGGAATTTCTAAATCACTCTCACTCTCACATATCAGGTGGAACGGCTTCAATTTCCTGTCTGATCCTTTCCTTCACATCCTCAAGAGATTGAGAACGATGGTTGAAAACCTTTTCCTTCAGGTATCACCAAAGAAAAAAGTCAAATGGGCTTAAATCTGGTGACTGTGCCAGCCCCCCCCACTTCTCCCCTTAAAGAGATCAAACGCCAGGGAACATTTCCCTCAACACTCCGAGCGAACGTCATGCTATATGAGCTGTGGCCCAGTCCTGTTGAAACCACACGTGTTCTGTATCCACATTGTCCAGTTTGGGGTGTGGAAAGGTCTCCAACATTTCAACATACCGGTCAGAGGTCACAGTTACTGTTGCACCACCTTCCTCAAAAAATACGGGCCGATCACACAAAAGTCGGCAACTGCACACCAGTTACGCGAGGAGAGTGGAGTGGTCATTCGTGGAGTTCACAAGTGCTTGTTTCCGGCTCCACTGATATAGAAGTGAGCCTCATCGCTACTCAGCAGCAGGGACCTGTTTAAGAATTTTCTCACGTAGGGCTCTTAGCTTGGCAAAATCTCCCTCACTTAATTCTTGAACCAGCATCATTTTGTAAGGATGTAATATTAAATCAGCATGTAAAATTCTCCCCAAACTTTAACTTGATATCCCCGCTGCCATGGCATGCTTATGAGTGTAATACCTGGGTTGGAATGGAATGTTCTCACTGCTTCCACATTTTCTGGCGTTCTAACGGTCCTAGGTCTGCCAGGTGATTTTCTTTTCAGTGTGGATCTAGTTGCCCAAAGATTTTAATCCATAGCAAAATCGTTTTCCGATCTGGTACAGATGCATTTCGACCTAGACTGAAGCATGTATGGAATGCTCTCTGCGTCGTTATCACAGAACGGTGATAACGTAATCATAATACGCTTGAACAACAAAGCCCCGATGTTCACCGGTCCAATTTATGATGGGTAGACTTGACTCAGCAGCCTATTAGGAACATTTTAGATGAAAACAAAATGCAGATGGCCCAGTGACCCAGCTCAAGGTAGTCCACTATGGTACCAGCCCGGGGGGAGATGCCTCCCTGCTCCACAGCCCAGCCTGCCCCTGGCCTTCTGTGAGTGATACTAGTAATTATATAAAGCCACGTGTATGCATTGACCAGAGGTAGCAACAATAAATATTTTTACCACCCGCTTGTGTTGATGCACAAAATACAGCAAACCTCTGTGTCACGTTAGAGAAATTAGTTTCTGTTAGAAATTATGTTCTGACATACAAGAAGTTAACTTTCCGATTAATCACCTTATTCTTATGAAATTAATTAGGGTGGTCATAAAAGTCTTTAGAAATAGTACATCTTATTGTACTGCAATTTCTTTATGAAAATTGGGATTAAAACCTATTAATGTCAAATATGCTAGAAACCTAACATAGGTCATTTGATAGACAGATATCTTGTATCTTGCAAATATTGATCAGATAGAAATAATAGCCAACATGATAAATGGTTTTAGGTGAATGTAAAATCTGTACTTACATGTTTAATATTTGTCAATTCCCTTTGCATTCAGTAGGATAAAAATTGCCATGGTGAATAACAATTAAAAGTTATATATTTATTATATTTCCAGGCAGATTGAGTTGTGAATGAAGATGTCTATCGTAAAACTTGTCTCTGGCTCTCCAATTCCATGCCCAGGAGAGGTTTAGCTGTAAAAGAAACTGGTTTCTAAGAAAAGGAGATCTAAAATAATACATTGTGAAATCTTATCTCGGAAAAGTACATGGTGTATTTGTGTGAGATTAAATATCCTACACATCCTTATCAGCAGATTCTGTTTAGCTGCTGGTTTATAAGTAGAAAGGATTATTATTATATTATACTGTTTGCTCATGTTTACTATAAATTATATAATTCTGTGACATTTAATCAGATTAAAATTGTATGTAATCAATTCTGTTTTTACATTCAAATCAAATACTTTTTGCCTTCACTGGTTCATAGGTTTAGTATTTTTGGTAAATTGGGTTTAACAATTAATAGTTAGTGAGCCTTTAGGATTTGTTTAAAATCTTTGAAATTGGGGTGGTAGCTCAATTTTTGTGTTTTTGTCCAGGAGGGGGTGTTTAATGGTGATTATACTCAGTATACTATATCTTCTATACTAACCAGTGCCCAGTACATAGTACTTTCAAATGACCAAAAGATCATATGTAGCAGAGACCAACAAATTATATCTAGTTAATAAAGTGGCGTTAGTTCAAAATGTTCCAATCGGCACTGAAAATTGTCTGCACTGCAGTGATCACAACAATAACCAGTGGCAAAACTACCATTAGGGTCCATGATGATAATGGTGCCTGCTGCATGGGGAAATAGTGAGCTGTGGACCCCAGGTCCCTCCTCCCAGCTTCCCTGCATCGGGGCCCACAGCTCGCTAGTTTCGCCTCTGACAACAACAAAATGTAATAGAAGCAATGAAGACTTCAAGTTGAATTAAATCTGTAAACCAATTTCTTCAGGACAGTCCCTTTTACAAAGTATTCATTGAGTCAGAGACAAGAAATCAGAGACAGAAAGCATAGTCAGTCAGTGAAAAAACAATTTGCAAAACTTCATAGTTAAGTAAGTAGAGACCTCACATAAGGCTCATTGCAAAGCATGGTCATGGTCCCTAGTACACATAGTCAGGGTTCCTAGTACACATGGTCGGGGTTCCTAGTACACATGGTCGGGGTTCCTAGTACACATGGTTAGGGTTACTAGTAGACATGGTCTGGGTTCCTAGTACACATGGTTAGGGTTCCTAGTAAACATGGTCAGTGTTCCTAGTACACATAGTCATGGTCCCTAGTACACATTGTCAGGGTCCCTAGTACACATGGTGCCTAGTACGCATCTTACATTTTAAAAAGTATTTTCTGTCTCCCCCCCCATTTTTCTTTCCTGATGTTTACTGTGCTCAAAAGACATACATTTTGTGAATAATATCACTGAAATAAATATACAACCTATCTGTAACAAAATACATTTTGTTACCCTAAATATATTGAATAGCAATTTCTGAGGGACTCAGGATTGTCAGTAACTGATTTGCTGATTTGCTCAATATTTATTCTACTCTTAGTCTTAACATTGCATACATTACAAACATTTTAGAGAAACATTTAAGACACAAGAGGCCACACTTTGACCCATCCGAACCATGCCAAACTAAGCTCTCATTTGATGAGGCCATACTGCACATGGGTAAGCCCTGTCTAATTTGGACACAAATGTTGGTTCTGTGGGTAGGTAGGATTTTTTTTTTTCATAGTCAATGACACTGCCGTTCTGTTTATGTTCCTCCAGTACTCTACAGTACCTTGTGTTTTACACAAGGAAGAATTGCCTGTATTCTTCTAGCCTATTAGGCAATGGTTAAATACAATATAGAACCATGAGACCAAGCATTTCGGTCATTTGCTTCTTATAAACAACTACCAGGCTGTGTATTATTGACTGTAACCCTAGCCTTGGATTAAATTCATATCCTTGACAGCTGAAACAACTCATACATACTTAATGTTTCCTAAAACAAAATGTTTCCCTAGATCATCTAATTTGAACACAGTCATTTTTGCCAACAAAAACTTTCTACAAAATAATTGTAAACACTATTTCATTCTTTTTCTTAGTAAATGCTCCTATAATGTCACACTGGAACAAATGCTGCCTGTACCCAGAAACACAAGGTAATATTATTTGCTCATCATTTGAAAACACTTTACTATCTGAATATTATTGAGAAATGAAACTAGCTTGGTTAAAAACTCCTGCTGGTAAAACCTCATGTGCACACAGTCACGGTGCTAGTTTCTCAATGCATTAATGAAGAATATTATGAGTAAATGAATTAGTAGATATCCCAGGGTAGAATCACAAGGTATAGTCAGACCCTATGTCCCTATTATGCATTCTTACTGACTGACTTGCTGATTGACTGACCCCTAGCTTCATTATAAAGATATTTACTGCCAACTACTCCTTATCCTGTCCTAACAATACTGTGCACAATTAGTCCCTTAAAACACTTAAAACATGGCCAGTTAAGTCAGCATATCTAACATGCAGTGCCTCCCTTTTGAAGCCTGGACACACATAACCTCATTAGTCTGTCGAATCAGGGGAAACATGTACAAATTTAATATGTCCAGGCATTTTTCCCATGCCACATAGAGCAATAATCAGGGTGCCTAGCATTAATGGAAGCAGAAGTGGGACTTATAAAACAAACTGTGTTCTGATGCTGCTGGGTAAGGCCAGTAGATCCCAGTATGTCCAGTAAGAGCATATAACTTAATAGACAAGCCTACAGTGTTCTCTTCTTAACATTTACATTTAATTTTTATGGGAACACTAAACTTTCAACATAATAAATATCTGCTGTTAGGAGGAGCAAGTCTTAACAGCAAATAAAAGCAACTGTACTTAGCATGTCAACTCCCTTAGGGGCATATTTAAGAACTAGTGATGTTACAATTTCGGGCACTTACCGTACAATCCATGCCACTTGTAGTGTCCCGCATATTTCTGAAAGGTGCATCGATATCTGCTGCTTTGCATTCTGCTTTGTTTTTGGGAGCAGTCACCATTCAATAGTACGGTGACTGTTCCCTCTCGCAATCTAATAAGTTCCGAATAATATATTTTACGCTGAAGCTGGCGTACATTATCATAATTGAAAAATTTCAGTGCTGTCAGCTCTGCTCCGAAGAGCAGAGCTGGACAGCGCATGTGTGGAGGGATCATCCCTCCCTGTCACTCACAGCTCTCTCTCCCCAACTATAGTTGCAGAGACAGAGCGGAGATGTTTGTGTGCATGTGCAGTTCTTCGAACTGCACATGCGCATTTGCAGTAACAAAAGAAACAAAGAGGACAAGGAGGAGATCCGGAGACAGCGCATTCCGAAGAGGCGAGGTAAGTATTTTTTTTTTATCACAGAAACAGCAGTTTATCGGAACTGCTGTTTCTGTGTTGGGTTCTTAATAAATTTGAGAAATAGTTCAATCCTTATCAATGCGATAAGGATTGAAAACTATTTTTCACTTTATGCGAACATTGATAAATGTGCCCCATATAGAGGAAGGGAATTAAGTAGCCTACTGGATGGAAGATTATATCTAATTTTCACATTTTGACTGGCATTTTAGTCAACTGATTCTCTAATGAGCACATTGTGGCTAAAATGTTATGCATTCCTGAGAATACATATTGATATAAATTCCCAAATAATTTCAGACACTTTCCTGCATTGTAAGACGTCTGTATCAGGAACCCATTTAAAAAAAATAACACCAGGATACATAGTTGGCCTACAGCAGGGGTGCACAACCTTCTTTTGCCTGAGGGCCACATTGGGGGATTATGCTCATTTGAAGGTGTCACAATAAAATATATACTGCTTAAAATGCAAAATACGTTAAATATTATACAGGGGAAAGAAAAATATTTTTGCAGTTATGCCATGCCTCTTAACACTGCTAAAATGTCCCTGTGAGGCGTTGCATGGCATGCAGGTCCCTCCCACATTTTGCTCTTTGATCTCTGTAAGAGATTTCACGCCTCCCACCCCTCCCCTGTAACACATTTGTCCCCCCTCACCTCTAACATTCCACCCTCTCTCCCCTTTGTAACACATTTCTCATCCCCACTCCTCCCCAGTAACAGTTTTGTCTGGTTCTGAAACTGAGGGAGGTGGAGACCTTTAGGAAGATGGTAATTTTGCATCAATGGTTCATAAAGGCAGAAAACTTTATCTTCGAAATATACTACTACTTTTTTAAGGTATTCATTTTATTTTATTTATCTGAACCAATAATCTTGTTAATAATACGTCTGGTGATGATTACGGGTCTAGCTCCGCTCTGCTGTAATAGGAAATTGCATGAGGCGTCCAAAACATACGTGGAATGTAAATTCACAAAAGAACACACAGAAAAAATAAAAACTATTATATGTCACCTGTTAATAATATAGCAATTAATAACAAAACATTAAAAAATAACTCAGTCATCATCACTAGCAATCAGCACTCAAATTAGACCTATAGCGAGTGCAAGTGATACGACTGAAAATCACTCAACTTAGCGATGCCCAAAGGTTGAATTGTTCAAGCTTGGCACATCTTTATTGCACATTGACTGTATGTATATTCCCATCCCTCTCCCCGTTCCGACCATGAAATCGTAGGCTGTAGTAAGGGTCCTTTGAGCTTAAAGATGAATTGAACATTGCTGTGTTCTATGGCGTATAGTCCGGTTCTCGGTATGTGCAGAGTCATTTTGAGCATTATACGCAACGTATCACCAGTTACGCTCCTTAATTGCTGACCTGGAACTGGAGATCAGCGATGGATCCATGGGATCGATGTATGGATATTTGCAATTAATATGAGAGAAATAAGAGATATTTGTGCGGATCATCAATAAATAAGGAGGATAGATGTTTATAAGATTATTAAACAATACTAGAAAATGTTCATATAATTATGCAGGAACATTGTTAAATGGGGTTATTTAGCTGTAAGGCATATGATCATCATTTTTATGAAAAGCATAATGTAAGAGACTATCGGTGGTAGAAGTTGGTAAGCAGTCCCAAATGCAATGTCCAGCACTGCTGGTAATTTATAGAGATTCTCATCACTCTTACACCAGTCTCTTGGTAAAGTGCGCTTCCCGATGGAAGTCTGAAAACATTCATTCCCATTTCAGTACAATCACTGCAGGTAATGTATAAGCTGTGTGAACTGTAATATCTTTGCTCCTTAACACATTTCAGTGTCTATGGACACTTTCATCAGAAGGAAATGGCTGATTTTATCCGGCTCCAGCATTATAAAGAACAATGACCCTATCACGAAAGTCTTTCATTAATAAACAATTGAGTTGGATAATCTCATATTTCCAGCGAAATCGCTCTACAGAAACGTATTCCAAGATAGTGTGATCATTAGTAAATCCAGCAAGATATAATACTCCATTCTATGTTAAACTATCCCCCGTGAAGTGGTTTTGGTTTTGGATCTGGATTAGCTTTGTATTTTGGTTTTGGTTTTGGCAAAACCATCCTCATGTGTTTTTGTTTTTGTTTTTGTTTTGGATCTGTATTTTTTTTAAGAAAAATTGCTAAAATATGCTAAAATCACATAATTTTTGCGCTATTTTTGTTCCTACATTATTATTAACCTTAATAACAGTAATTTAAAGTCATTTGCAGTCAATTTTGACCACAAAAGGTCACAATATTATTTTCATACACTTTCAAACAAAGACTGCAGCAGTTCTTGCCAGTGATAAGAAGAAGGCCATTGTCATGCCTTGGCATAAGACCAAAAAATACACCTCTTATTGTGTGGAATTATTTTTACCCAAATCCTGACAACAGTTGTCTAGCCATTTGTAGCATTTGTAAAGTAACAGTCAGTAGAGGTAGGGACCTTAACCATCTAGGATCCCCATCCATGTTACGCCATTTGAAGCAAGTTCATGGAAAGCTCTTGGGAAAATCAGAAACTTGTGCTAAAAAAATAACAACAAGCAGTCCAGCATCAGCTATCTCCCTTCTTTCAGCTACATCCCAGCACCTGCAATCTATACGCCCAACACCTTCATCATCAATATCCTCACAAGTGATCGGAGAGTCCTGCATCCAAGTTGCTAAGGCGAGATTACTCCTCCCCTATCCAGGACTCCTCAGAAGAATCTTTGAACGTTAGGCCCACTGCTGCTGCCCTTGGTGCTGGGGGTGGATCTTCAACCCAGAAGCAGAGTAAGAAGAAAACTACTAGGAGTTTACAACAATTGATTGTTAAATAATCCTTAGCAAGATTGAAAGCTGTCACCCAGTTGCAAAGCGGATCACAGACGCCATGGCGACTATGCTAGTATTATATCTGCGTCCAGTATCCACTATTAATGCAGCTGGTGTTAGACAATTACTTGAGGTCTAGTGTCCCCGTTACCAAATTCCATCACAACACCATTTTACTAGAAAAGCTATTCCTCACCTCTACCAGAAGGTTCGTACAAATGTAATTATTGGGCTGCAAAATGCCATTCTACCCACTGTACACTTAACCACAGATATGTGGACAAGCGGAACTGGGCAAACTAAAGATTATATGACTGTGACAGCCCACTGGGTTAGTGATTCGCCTTCACCAGCAGGAACCGCAGCAGCATGTACCCAAGTACGTCACATTTTTCAGAGGCAGGCTACTCTGTGTATCACCGGCTTCACTAAGATGCATATTATTATTATTATTATTATTATTATTGTTATTATTATTATTATTTTTATTATCTTAGATTTGTAAGGCACCACAGCGCTCCACAGCGCCATACAGTAGGGAAGACAAGGACATGCATAAAACAAGACATACGTAAAACAAGAACAGAAAAGGCAGACAAAATGAATGGAGACATGAAAATAAAGGGTATGTAGGACCCTGCTCATTAGAGAGCTTACATTCTAAAGGGAAGAGGGCACAGCTGAAACAAGAGGAGCGAGTGTGGCTCAAAGTAGAGATTTGGATAGTTGTGAAGGTGCAACCCATCTCTAAAAAAGATATGGGTTTTCAAAGAGCATCTAAAGATTTGAAGGCTGTGGGAAAGTCTGATTAGGCATGGTAAGGAATTCCATAAGCGGGGAGCAGCATGGGAAAAGTCTTGAAGAAGGGAGTGAGAGGTGGTTATCAGAGACGAGACAAGGCGCAGGTCAGAGGTAATACCGCTGACAACCTGTTTAAAAATCTAAGGGATGTCAATGCAACATGGCTTATCCTGCTTGGACTCTCCTGAGGATATGTGATTTCTGATAAGGCCACCAATATTGTTAGAGCATTGCAGCAGGGGGAATTCCATCACATTCCCTGTTTTGCTCACACAATCAACTTGGGGGTACAGAACTTTTTAAAAAATGACAATGACATCCAGGAGATGCTGTCTGTGTCCCAAAATATTTAGGGTCATTTTCGGGATGGTGCAACAGCATGTAGGAGAATGCAGCAGCTGCAAGAAGAATAGAATTGAGGGGAAATGTACTTTAGTCCAGCGAAGTAGTCACCTGTGAAGAGAGTGTAGACACTGTTAGCTTGAGTCAAGTGATTGCCCTAATTAGACTTTTTGAGAAGCAGCTAGAGAAATTGAAGGAGGCAGTGAAACAAAGCAAATCCTCTAACTATATTGTAATTGTAGATTAAGTACTTAATTAGCTTTGCCAGGTGGCAAGAGTTATCAGCATCTTGAAATTGAATCACTACATTTTGCCAACTGTGCTTGATCCTAGGGTTAAGAGCTATGTCTTTATTTCCCACTGTCCCAGACCACAAGAGTTGCAATGAGCTACTGGTCAGCAGGCTGACAGCTCAAGTGGTACATGACACAACAACGTCTCCTCCTTCAGTTTCTCTGGCAACTGCTTCTAGGAAAAAACTAAGCCTTCACAAGACACCCAGTGGTGATGCAGATGAGTCAGCACAACATTTTGACATTTGGGCTGGTCTAAAAGAATTGCCCAAAAATCGTGACAGCTCTGCCATAAAATGAACTACAAATTCCAGGAGGAAGGCCATCATCGGCAATTTCATCAAAGTACACAGACTTCTGTGATGGTGGATTCCAGCGGGGATGAATTAGTATTGTTTGAGGAACATATAAACAATGATGAGGGTAAATATGATGACAGTGTTGATTGCAGGTGCTGAAATCTAGCTAAGAGAAGGGAACTATCTGATGCTGGTATGCTTGGTGATATTTTGGGTAGAACGGCATCTTGGCAATTTTATGTTTTTCTACAGTAAACGTTCACCTTTATAAGAGCGTTTTTTTTTTCTTTATAAAGGTGCAACATAGGCTTTAGCACATGAGGTAGAGGGATTAGTATCATCATCATGACTGAGACTGGAGAGTTACAACAACAATGTCACCCCTCCTGTTTCTGTGTGAGCTATGACACAGTAAAATGTCAGCAATGACAATTAGCAATGGAACAATGGAGCTCTCCTCTTTGTGTGTAACCTATATAACACCGTACACTTTGACTGCAAATTCAGAAGACAAGCCTGCTAACACTAGTATTTGTATTTCAGCAATGAGAATTAGCAATGGAGCTCTCCGCTTTGTGTGTAACATATATATAACACCGTACACTTTGACTGCAAATTCAGAAGACAAGCCTGCTAGCACTAGTATTTGTATTTCAACAATGAGAATTGGCAATGGAGCAATGGAGCTGTCCTCTTTGTGTGTTACCTATATAACACAGTAGAATGTGACTGCAGAATTACACCAAGCATGCCAGCACTAGGATTTGTATTTTAGCAATGAGAATTAGCAATGGAGCAATGGAGCTCTCCTCTTTGTGTGTAACCTATATAACACCGTACAATTTGAATGCAAATTCAGAAGAAAGGCCTGCCAGGCTGAGTATTTGTATTTCAGCAATGACACTTAGCAATGGAGCACTCCTCTTTGTGTGTTATACCCATTACTGCATGCCTGTGTTTGACAAATCCCAATTGAGCTGGAGAAATTAATCAAAGCATAGTGGATTATAGTCTATGTGCCATTATTTTGGTGAGAATTTCAAAGTCCTAATTAAAGAGGGAGAATAGTCTATAGGAGCCTACTTGAGTAGGTCCATGCCAGGGTTTTGGTAAGACTATGATTCTGGTTTCGTTAAAATGTTTTGAGGTAGTACAAGTGGTAAATATATGATAATAGAGGGAGGAGAAGATGGGTTTAAGGATGTTATTTAACAATTAATAATATTTAGAGCCAAATCCATCAGGGCTCGATGATTTTCCATTAGTGAGGGAGTTGATAGTGTTCATGACCTTCACGTCTGTAATCGGGTTACCTAACAGTAACCGCTCCTCAGGCTGAAGTTTAGGCAGTGTGGCATTTTCCAGAAACTTAACACCCTTGTCTCTATTATCCTGCCCTTCTGAGTAAAGTAACTTTTACTAGTGCATACATTTTTCACAAACCGCAGCTGAGACCGATATATGAGTATTGTTTGTTTTTTTCAAAAGAGTGTCACGGGCACTAGGAGTTCTGACCAGGATTCACCAGGTGACTATGCTTACCAGAGGGGCGGAGTTTGCACAGCGGTCCTCTGGCAGCAGGGTGAATAGTGGAACGTATATAACAGCAGATGGAGAGAGGATGCCAATGGAACTGATGATAGTCAGTGACTTGCAGCTATACTGGTAGATGAGTCAGTGACTTGCAGCTATACTGGTAGATAAGTCAGTGACTTGCAGCTATAGTGGAAGACGGGTTTCAACCACGGAGAGCCGGGGGGACGTGAGCAGGTGAAGGAAGGTAATGGAAGAGTCAGTGGTCTGCGTTCAGCAAGTTGTACCACTGCTGTGAAGGGAAGACTTGTCCAGGTGCAGGTAGGTAGCGGGAAGTCAGTGGTCTGCGTTCAGCAAGTTGTACCACTGCTGTGATGAGAAGACTTGTCCAGGTGCAGGTAGGGTAGCGGGAAGTCAGTGGTCTGCGTTCAGCAAGTTGTACCACTGCTGTGATGAGAAGACTTGTCCAGGTGCAGGTAGGGTAGAGGAGGCGTCAGTGGTCTGCGGTTAAGGTGGCCCTGAGCACACCCCACAGTATACAGAGGATAAAACAGTAATGATGCAAATGTTCGAGGGCAGGAAGAATGCAAGAATAACCATAGGCAAGTCAAAAGGTCGAGGAGGGAAGTGAGCAGGGATGATCCAGAAGCAAGCCAAGAGTTATGACGGGTAGCGAGCAGGGAATATCCAGGAACAGGCAGGAGGTTGGCATCAGGTAGTCAAGACAGCAAACATACAGCAAAATGAGCAGGTAACGAGGTGCTGGCACAATGATATAACCAGCGGGATGGATAAGTCCTCCCTGCCATTTAAAGTTGAGAGGGACAAACAGATTGCTCCATCAGGAGCAAGCCTCCTTGCAGTGACAGGTGACTGCAGTCATGTGACTGAAGTCCCTGATCTGAGCATCCCAACTGCTAGGCAACCAGCCAATACGGAAGGGGCAATGAGTACATCCTGGCTGATTAGCAACAGCCGGGACAACAAGCAATGTGAGCGGTCGTGAGTAGCATGGCAGCTCACTAATAAGCCAGCAGAGAGGCTGCTTAGCAACAGCTGGGACTGAGGATTTCAGAGTGAGCTGTCATGAGTAGCACAGCAGCTCATAGCAGCGGTATTTAGATTAAAAGTCTGAAGGATGTAGTCATGACCTGAGAAAATGATATCTTTAATACAGGTGCATTTAATTCTATAGAAAAGATGTTGGAAGATCAAAAAGTAGTCGATAAAGGAGTGCGTATGATGGTGGGAGTAAAAAGTGTAATCCCTCTAAAGGGGGTTGTTTAGGCGACCACAGGTCAGGAGTAAGATGTTGTGAGGTGTACAGGTGTGTGAGGAGTTTTTAAAGAATATGTGCAAAAAAAGATGATTAGTTTGAGTGAGAGCATATAAATTCAGTAGTGTAAGTTTAGAATTATCTACCAGTAGGTCAAGTAACATATATCTGCCTTCAGGATCAACAAATTGTCTATCAATAGAGTAGTTAAGTGATTTATTAATAAGAATTGCAGTTCCTCTCTTTTTGTTAATGTAAGGGGCAGAAATAGAATCTCCAATCCAGAAGTCCCTCAAGGTCACCTTGTCAGCTGTTGACCAATGTGTTTCCTGTAAGAATACAATGTGAGGGCTAAGTCGTTTAAGGTGAGAAGTAAGTTTCTTCCACTTGAAAGGGTGGTTCAGTTCTTATGCATTCTATGAGATAATGTTGAGAGATCTGAGTCCAGTTCCATCATCCTAGGAACAATTTATCAGAATGAATGTTGTGTGATTATCTAATTCCCAGTTTCAGCATAGAGTATTGTAGGACAGTCTTGACTTGATAGGGCTTCACTCCATCCCACCAAGCGGAGCAAAGTAATCCTGGAGACAGGTTGATCGGTGAAGTCAGGAGAGCAATTAGAAAGTAAAGTAGGAAAAAAACTCAAATAGTGTTAACTAATACAATGACGCCGAGTGTTGGGCCACCTGTATATGAAGACATCTAACAACATGTGAGTCAGTACCAAATCCTTCAAAAAAAAAAAAAGGGAGACTTGTCAATGGTAGCAGAAAAATGTATAATCACTCATTGGCAGATGTCACATCAATTTAAGGCATTTTTAGCTTTGAGTGGATCATCAAAGACAAAATTTTGAACAATTCTCAGGAGGGAAAATTTTATTTTATATTCAAACAATAGTTGCAGATAGAGCTGAATTATCTCCATTTAGTGGTAACAAGATTGGAAAAATATTGGAATATCAACAGTCTGCCTCCTGTGTGCCCTCTCAATGGCTACGGGTGAGTACGGATGTGAGTTCTTTGTTGTTGGCTTTCAAACTCATCAATTTTGTCAGTAAGAAAGGTAATTAGAAAGGTAATTAATTGTGATTGCGAATCCATGTTGCATTTGGCAGTTTGAAGTTGATTTTCAATATTTTGGGATCCACTGTCCTGCCTCGCCAAAGCATTGTGCTTGTTTATTAAGTTGCTGAGCATGGAATCAATATATGATACCCGCAAGTTTTTCATTGCGTGGTGGGCCTAGAACTGTGGCAAATTACATCAGATTCATTTTTGGGGTTTTAGGAGACTTAGGAGGTCTACGTTTTCTTCTGTGAAGTGCATTGCGAGGTTTATAGATCAAATCACTAGATTGGAGACTTGAGTAATTTTCTGATAGGATCGAGAGTGAAGATTTGGCTGCTTTCTGTTAGGAACTCCCCAGCCAGCACAACAAAACTCGGAGTCTACTCCGAAAGCCTGGTGTTCACTGGAGCCCCTTGTGGTGGGGACAGACTTGGCCGCAGGCTGACAGAGGGTCGAGAATCGTATACCGGCTAAGGAGAACCCAGGGATGGAGTGATTGGCGGACAGCAGCGTGGGGTCCAGGCAGTGTAGATGCCGGCAGCAAACAGCGTAAAGTAGAGAGTAAACCAAGGTCAGAGGTCACAAACACCAGTTCGGAATCCAGGGACAGGCGAAAGGTCAGGGGCACTGGCGGAGGAACAGAATCCAGTTTCAGGCAAATAGTCAGGGTCAGAAGCGTAGGTTCAGGGTCCAGGAACAAGCGAGGGTTATACACGGGAAGTCTATCATAGGTTTAACAACAAACACAGAGAGAACAAGCAGGCAGCAGAACTGTAAACAGGACGCTATAACCGGCAGTGAGGTCCAGTCTTCACTGCCTTAAATAGTACAGATGGCCAATCAGGACACAGACCAGAATGTGTCCTCAGCTGCAGAATGATGAACATGCAGAGCCTGCAGCCAATGGGAATAGCAGAATGCCAGCAGTAATCACGATCCCTAATCAGCCTTGATTGGCTGGCTGAACCCAGCCTTGAACGGCTGGTCCTGTAATCATCTGTGCGCACGCGCCCGGCTGTTTGACAGCTGGCCGGGCGCAGCGCCAGAAGCTCCCCAGCGTCCCGGTTGTTGCCCAGGCAGCCGGGACGAAGCTACAGGAAGTGACGTCCCGGTCGTCATAGCGATGGCCGGGACGCCTTAAGGAACAGTCACAGAGTCGCGGCGGTGCCCGCGGCCGCTGCGACTAACACTTTCATTTGAGGTTTGCTGAAGTATTTCCATTTAATTGAAACTTGTCATAAATGAAAGAGAGAGGGGGAGAGAGAAAGAGGGGGGGAGATAGAGAGAGGCAGCACGGTGGCTTAGTGGTTAGCACTTCTGCCTCACAGCACTGGGGTCATGAGTTCAATTCCCGACTATGGCCTTATCTGTCTGGAGTTTATATGTTCTCCCCGTGTTTGCGTGGGTTTCCTCCAGCTGCTCCGGTTTCCTCCCACACTCCAAAAACATACTGGTAGGTTAATTGGCTGCTATCAAAATTGACCCTAGTCTCTCTGTCTGTCTGTCTGTGTGTGTGTGTGTGTGTGTGTGTGTGTGTATGTTAGGGAATTTAGACTGTAAGCCCCAATGGGGCAGGGGACTGATGTGAATGAGTTCTCTGTACAGCGCTGCGGAATTAGTGGCGCTATATAAATAAATGGTGATGATGATGAATGGTGATGATGATGAGAGCGAGAGAGAGAGTCGCTGTTGTAAAGGTTTTAGGGGGATTTGCCACAGATGAAAAAGTCAATGCAAACAAATTACATTTTCAAGGGCAAGTAAGGCTATGAATCTTCGGTGGCCCAGATGTCAAAGGACATTTGGATGAAGTTGAGTCGGGTTCCTCGGTGAGGATATGATAATGGAAGTTGTGCAGGCGAATATCCGGGCAAGGTGATAGGTCACTGCTAATATGTGGATGAGCAGACAGTATGAATGATGATAACTAATGCTTATTGGGAGATGGCTCCTGCAATCAAGAGTCCATCGTAGCACAGTGATAGTAGCAGAATGGAAGGTCACTGTGCCAATGCAGGTGGAATTGGTGGCTGCAAATAGGTTGACTAGGAAGACAGCTGCTAGAGAGATAATTAATGTGCAGGTCTGCTGAGAGTTATGGGGTGACTGTCAGTGATACTAGTAATGAAATGTCTGCACACTGGATCCCAAGGGACGTACAGTATCAAATATATATGTCCACTGTCTTAGCAGATAAAATAGGTAATATGTATGCTTCCTTCTGTGAATAATTCCATGAATGGGTCTGTCCAGATAATGATGCAGTAGCAATATTTGCCCAGTGTATTGTTCAAGGGGCTGCAAATAAATCAGATTTATGTGACTTCAGACATACCCATAAATATTACAATTTAAAATAACATAAAGATCTGATTGTTTTCCTATACCAAAAGCCACTAGGGTAAATGTGTCAAATCTTCGAAAATGGAAAATTGGAAGTGTTGTCCATAGCAAAAAATTGGATTCAAGATACCATTTTATACCCCCCCCCCCTCCAAACAAAAAAATTACACTTTTGTATATCTCATTTTGATATAGTTTTATATGCATTTTGACTTTTCCAGTTATCTGAATGTAAATCCTGCCTATCTCCTTGGACTGTATATTCGAATTTAACTTGTTTGCTGTGTTTATTCTGACTACCATGGAAGAAGCTTATTACTATGACCTCTAGGGTTCATATTTTATCTTTGTATATTGTGTGATGGAATATATAAACTTCTTTAAAAAAAGGCATTTTTTTAATAATAGAGATAGTTATACTGTATATGTGGCTTAATAGTGTTAGTAGTAAATGCTAAAATCGCATTACCCTATTTGTACACAATATAATATAAAGACGTGTCATATACACAAGAGAAAATATTGTGTATAAAGTTGTGCTTTTGATAAATGTCAGTCACATTTTCAATATAAAATGTAATTACATACAAACGCAAATTCAACAATTTTAATTAAATTAATTAAAATAGATACAAATATCTGACTTTTTTTCACTTTAAAAGTGAATCTTCTTTCCTCTGGTAATCTAAATTTAAATGTCAAGTAATTAATGCGAATAGACTGCCACGGCTGCCAGCTCAGTATCAATTCTATACCTTGTCGAAGTCGTATAATTGGATGAACGAAAGTATATTGGTTAATATTGTTTTATCGTGCGATTGCACTCAGTATGCCATGCTACACGTGGCTTAGCGCGATCATGCGGTAAAATACGCACGCACACACTTGCACTACAACATTTAGTTATTTATATATTTCATATTTATATTGATTCCAATCCACAGTGATTTATGAGCAGATAGTATTTAGTTTATTATTAGTTTATATAATATGATTATATGTACACTTCAGTGTTATTTAAGGTTCAGGTTATAGGAAATGTGTCATGTCTGATATCATTTTAATCCCCTATTCATTAGCAGCTGTCCAGTTCATTCGCCGAAGAGATCGCATATTGCATACTCTAGTTATTGATGTTAGGGAATAAATAGTCAGAGTGATACCAAACTGTAAAATGCTAATGGACTAGTTGTAACTGGTTTCTGGGCAGGAGAATCATCTGGAATGTTGACCCTCAACCTTTGAGGGGGTTGTTTGAACTAGCCTATGACCTGCAGCACTCTGGACCTTCCTGATACCTGGACCTATAGAAGCAAGCCACGTCATCTGCATTGTTGTCTCTGTAACACTTCAGCCATTCTCCGACCACAGTATTCTAGAGTGAAAAACTGTTCACTGGTACCCGTGGGAGCGCAGCGAGCGCGGTATGTATTTATCTCTTTTTGGTATTGGCTGTACTGTATTATAATCATGTGTTGAATTGTTAAACTTTGCATCTGCTAAAATAAATTACTTTGTGCTTCGGAAACACAATACAATCGCCTATGCTATGCTTATTTGAAAATGATAGAATTACTTTAATAACCTATTCAGAGTGATCCATCCTGCCTGGATACTCCTGCTTGTCACAGAGTAGAGAGTAGATTCTGACCTGGGCTACAGTCTCTACCCACATAGTGCAAGAAGTGATCTGTGCCCGGCTCACATATATGTAAGTCATCATCATCATCATCTATTTATTTATATAGCACCACTAATTACGCAGAGCTGTACAGAGAACTCATTCACATCAGTAAGTGCAGATAGCTGCCTCTACTCCTTATCTGTTCTTAACCTAATCTGGTCTAAATAAGTCAGTGCAAACTAATCAACTGCCAAATTTCATAGCTTCCCTGTGAAGCCTTCTTCTTTTCAATGAAAACTCAAGCAGAATTTGCACTTAAAATAAAATATACCAAACCAAAGGTTGCTGTTCATTGCTGTAGTGATGACAGTCTGATGAGTAACATTATTTTGTTTCTGTGTTATCACTAGAATGTTGATATTCTGTTTAAACAAGAGGTTGAAGCTGAAATTTAGAAGTGGTGGAATGGAAAATGTAAGTGAATGGAATTTTAGAATTGTACAATTAAAGCAATAGAAGTAACAGTATGGCATACCACTGCATACACCCCCAACTTAGACCACTGGTTTAAATAAGACCACTTTTTTTTTATTAACTTTATTTATAGTTTTTGGCATGTAATACACAAATATCCCACACAAACACAGGTGGGAAAACACTCGGAAGTTAGACAAGAAAAAGTACATAATTCTCGGATGGAGCAGAGGCAACTGGTAAGCAGGTAAAGGTTTGCTAGCAGCCAAGAGCAGAAAACAACTTGGGTAAGGCATACAATACCTTACCCATGTAGGCATGCAATAGTTAAGAGGTAGAGGAAGGAGAAAGGTGGGGAGGGGGGACACCAAATCTGGGACCCCTGGTGACCGGCGGCCAATTAGACTGGTGAAGCATTGGTAATCCTGTCTAATAATGCATAGAATTGTAGAATAGAATTTGGCATACCCAGTTCTGTCACAGGAAGAGAGACGAAATGTTGTGAGCCTGGTCAGGTAGTGGGTCAAGGACAAGGAGGCTATTGTATATGAACAAGTCACCTCAAATTTGAGATCATTTTGGGGTTTTCTTATTTAAGTATGCTGACATTTTGTCCAAAAATCACTTTTATTTGAAAAATAGCAAAAGAAAAAATGAAAAAGAACTTGTGCAATATTTCTCCGTGTTTTACAGGCAGGAAAGATTCTGATATGCTTTGATTATCCTGATGAAATAATATGGATTAGTGGTCGCTTAAAAGGACAGAGTTCAAGTGAAACGAAATAATTCCATAATCAGGCACACATTGCACATATGGGATTACTGTAGAAATCATGTTGTGATGCACGTCTGCACAAGCAAGTTTTCCCTCTTGAATTGTACACTTTTAGACAACAGTAACATATTTAATCAATTGCAATTAATTTGTTAAACTAAAAGAACTTTTAAATAACTCTACATAAGTACAATATTTTTTAAAAATTACCAGAGTGATTTTAATATATTATTTGTCTGTTCAACAGAATAACTGGTAACAGATATCTCCAGACAATTGCTGTATAAATCATCTCCCACACTTCTTGCTTTGCATCACTGTACTACACTTTACACTAATACACACACTTATAGCACTACAAGAACAGGTATCAACAAGCGCCCATGCACATACAACAACACTCATGGACTGTCAATGTCATTGCTGTGGCCTAACCATTTATTTTACCTTAATCACCCGGCACCTTGTTACTCACAAAATGTGGACTATAACATGTACTTTTCTAGCTCTTAAGTGTTCCACAGATCCCCAGGGAGCAAGGGGGGACCGTGTCCCATTAAGTTGTGGTAACTTTATCCCATGTTCATATGAACTGTCTAATAGCTTGTTGGGCCTCTTGGAGCATGGTGACTTTGTGTCAGATGCCTACCCAACTGGTAGAGGGGAAAAAAATTGGGCCAAGTGGCTGGGACTCAAGGATCCAGGTATCGTGTGGTAAAGTGGGTATAACTGGGCCAGATACACACAGTATCTTCACATGTAATTCTATATCTTCCCCCTCTGGAGAACTTCTTGTGTCTTGACATACGTCCCCGACAAAGAAATCTTCGATATATTCTGACCAAGTTTTGTTTGCAGCTGTTATTTGCATTAGATTATACAATCTATCCAGATTTATACTGTTTCACATAGTCAAATATCAGTGTTATATAGTTACACAGAGTAAGGTAAATAACACATATAATAGATTTTAAACTAATATTCCAAACCCCTTACTCTCAAACAATGTTTAACTTCTGTGTCCCTGGAGTTAACTATTCAGACTGTTTGTTGGTATACAAAGGATTTCTATGGTTAATGCTTGAACAAGTTCTATTTGCTTTCAAAACAAAGAGGTAAAGAGGTAAGGAACTTTGCTCATCCTAATCTTATTAAACTGAAAAACAATTGTTATATACATATCATCATCATCATGAAATCTATATTGATTTCACTCATCGCCCAAAATTCTGCCTTAGGCTTGCAAAAGCCTTGCATACAGCCCTTCATATAGGAAGCTTAGACTTTGCTTCTGCGTGCCACTTGACTATTTGAGTCATTTCCACAAATAACTGATACACTATGTCATCTTCTAGTCAGCTTGCACTTTGTTATTAGTTCTGGTTTGTGTCCCAGGTCCTGCTACCAACTACCTTGCATCCTTGCCCCTTTGTGTAGTAACAGAGGAAAAATATGAGCAGATGAACTGTTATATTATTGGTCTGCCAACTCAAAGAAAAAGAATACACAGAAAAAAGACATGTTAAAGGAATGACACCTGTTAATAATATAGGCATTAGTGATAAAACAAATTAAAAGAATGTGTTTTTTTAAATAATTTTTGTTACCCATGAAATATATTTATTAGGTTATTATTAATGTCTAATGAATATAAAATACATTTTTACAGTTGCTCCTGATTGCAAGCACATGCTATAGCATGAATACAAGACTGTCATCACTGCTGATCAGGACTTAGAGTATACGTGTAGCTGGAGCAGGAGACACGACAGAAAATCAAGTACCTTTGAGATGGCCATAGCTTGATTCGGATGTGGCTGTGTACGCTCAAGTTTGGAACATCTTTTCTCTACATTGACTACAGCAATTCACTATGAGAAATTGTAGGCCATAGTAAGTGTCCTTTGTGTTCGAAGACCATGCAGACAGGGCTACATTTACTGGTGTAAGTTCCAGTTCTGGGCATGCACTGTCAGCAGTCGCGGCGGCCGTGGGCACAGCCGCAGCTCGCTGTGCCCTGCTCGTGGCGTCCCGGCCGTCTCCATGATGGCCGGGGCGTCACTATCGGTTCCTGCGTCCCGGTTGCCTAGGCAACAACTGGGACGCACCCGGCCAGCTGTCAAACAGCCGGGGCCCGCGCATGCAGGGCTGTTCAAGTGCAGCCAATTATGGCTCATTAGGGTAAAGCAGCTGGGGGCTCTGATTTATCATTGGGAGCAGCACCAGTAATTTATTAAACTAAACCTGGAGCACTTGCAGGGCTCTGCCCTGATTGACCTTGAGCACTATTTAGGGCAGTGAGGACTGAGCCACACTGCCGGTTATAGTGCCCTGTCTCAGCACTGCTGCCTGCTCCTGTGCTATTTTGGTGATGAACCTTGGATTGATTTCTCTGTGTATGATCTCTGCCTTTTCCTGGACTCCGAACCATTGCCTGTGACCCAGACCTAGCTTGTACACAATGTCTCCACCTGTGCTCTGTCTGGTCCGCAGATCTCTGACCTGTCCCTACTCCGTGTATTACCTCCTGTACCTGAGTGCTGCTGTGTGACCATAAGCTTGTACTACACTGAGTGTAAGTCCTGGGGGCATCCGAGTACATGTGAGCATAACCAGTCTCTACAGGAAAGGCAGCTGCTATAGGTGAAGACCTCTTCTGCTAAAGTTCTGCTAGTTTATGCCACACTGGTAACCATAACATGGGCCTAGTGATCTTGCGTACAAAATTAGGAGATACGTTGCTTGATGAATCAGGCCCACACTCTCTTGACATACACAAAAGCATGGCCTAGTTATGATATTGAAAGAATTACAATTTCTATAATGATGTTGTATTATGATCCTTTACTATGCTCCAACTCTACAGTTTACCTAGAAATTGTTTTGATAGATACTCATGCAACATTGCTTGACTGTGCAGTTTAGTTGTACACTACTTCATATCTCAACTCTCAATCAACAGTCTCTCTGCTATTATCACATGGATGTGTCAATATTACCTACATGTCCAAAACAAAGCTTATCATCTTCCATCCTCATAGAGCCTCCACCTCACCTCAAATCTCTTCCCCATCAACAATGCCACAATTTCCTTAGACTCCCAAGACTGCTGCTTTGGTGTCACCATTGACTCCGGGTTATGCTTTTCTCCTTACACCCAGTCTCTCTCCCAGTCCTGTCACCTTCACTTTACAGTTTTTGGCAGAATAAGTCCTTTTCTTACCCAAGACTTAACCAAAACACTTATCTATTCTTTCATTATCTCCTGCCTCAATTCCTATCTGGCACCCCCCTCACCCATCTGTCTCTACTTCAATCTGTCCTAAATGTGGCAGCAAAATGGATCATGTTCTGCACCCCTCTGCAGATCTCTATACTGGCTTCCTACTTCCCCACAATTGAATTCAAATTACTTACCCTCACCTACAAAACAACTCAACTCAGCAACATCACTCCTTCATATATCTCTTCTTGACATATTCTCTCTATTTCCTTTATAAATCTGTCTTTGACCTGCACCTAACTCTCTGATGACAACCTTTTAGACAAAGACTTATCCTGTGCTGCACTTCACCTATGAAATTCCCTACCATGACTGATCACACTCTCCCATAGCCTTCAAATATTTAACCCACCTCTTTTCTAGAGCCTCCCTTACTCCCACTTACTCACCCTGGTACATCCTCACAACTTTTCCAGTCTCCACACTGAGCTACACTCCCTTCACTTGTATCAGCTCTTCCCTTTTTCCACTAGACTGTAAGTTTTCAAGAGCTGGCTGTTCCTTACCTTTTGTTTTCACATCTGAACTTATTTTGCCTGCCTTATATAGTATATCCCTCATTCTCCACTATCCAGCACAGCAGGGATCTGATTGATTACATATCAATGACAATAATAATATCTCAGATAGTCTTAATTACCTTACAACATTTCATTATATTGATACTGCAAACTCAAGGGTTTCACAGGGCATAAGTCTACACTGCATTATTAATGCCAAAATAAATAGCCAATCTTTACTATGAATAGATAAATTACATTCATATCCCCACTTTAATGGAAAGTGACAGGAAGGATACTAGTAAATTTCTGATACAGATACCTCTAGCAGCTAATAATAAGTTGATACAACTTTTTTTATTACGCCAAGCACAATTAACTTCAGGCTAGATTAATCCAAATCAGCCTAATAGCAGTATCTATATGTACAAGATACCCTTGAATCTGAAGGACATTTATGGCACCTCATATGGTTCTTCACAGTCACCATTTCTTCTAAGTTCATTATGTATTTATTTTTTCTGTTAAACAAAGAAATCAGGACCCATCATGAGAGAATTTTTTAGGGAAACTCATTTTGCACATAAAGCTGTAGCAGTAACTTGGATGGGCTCTATATCCTCCTCTTTTAATATGTGGGAAAAGTTTATAGATTCTATGATACTGTATTGTATGTATTGACATATAAAACTATTGTGGAATTAGGGGGTCCTCCTTTGACATTAATGCAGAATAACTATGTAATGTTGGTACATTATTTGTATATCTGCTCTATTGGATTCACTGGCATAATGTATAATTGCTTTCTGGTCTTCCCCAATGTGATGTTGGGGAAGGGGGCTGATGACTAAAAATGTACTTTAAATGTTCACAATGCTGCCAGATAGACCAAACCCTACAGAAGCTGTTTGTTCCTTGCCCCAGTTCAGCTGTGAAGACAGGAAACAGTACGTACATTGTTGAAGTTTAATCCGGTCACAAAGCTAAATACAATTATTAGATACCAACAATAGTGTTTCTGTCTAATTCGGTGCCTGGATCTGTCTGAAGGTCACCACATATCACATCTAATACTGTGTCAGTCTTGGAATAAAGGTCACAATGTACGGAAGTCCTTGATTTAAAACCAATTAGTCCAATCATTATGACAGGCAAGGAAACAGATAAAATTAAAGTCTTTATAATACTTTCCACTTATTGTTGCTTTGACTTTCAAAGACTATTTTGCTCTTTCAATCTAGGACTATGATATAGCCAAAGAGCAACACTTGAACACATGAATATTGTATTGCATTCAAGCCATGTACCTCTGCAAGTTCTAAGATTGCAAAAGTCATAAAAGAAATCATACTATGCACAACTTCAATCACAACACTCAAAAACAAGCATTAATATTTACAGGGTGGTTGCTGTTATATATTTGAAACATAGTAAACATTATTGATAGTGGAGAAGACTATCTCTCCATAGCTATAAACCAGACCCGAAAAGAGTAAAAAAAAAAAAAAAAAAAAAAAGGAGATTGGGGTCCAAAAGTATGGTTTGACATAAGACACATAATAATATAAAGTTACACTTCTTAACTCCTACGGAAATTTTTACAAAAACGTTTTTGAATGTCAGGATATGGCTTCTCATATTGAACCCATGTCCATATTTAACTTTACTCTGCTTTATTCTCTTTCCATAGATGCAAAGATTAATGTCCCAAAACATAAAAGATGTAAATTTATATAACAGATCTAATAGACATATTCTCAAATATATGTATTAAAACTCTATTAAAATTCTTCATAACTCTGGACCCTTTTTAATGCAAGTAGAAGCATGTAAATGCATATAGGAATGGAACCTACTGGTTTCAAAGACCCCATAACCAATTTTACTGGCACCAATGAGAGTAGTTAAGGAACAGCAGCATCTTCCTGTATAAATATATTTAATTAAATAGCTGCTTGGACCTACAAAGATAACAGTGAATATTTGCATTCGACTCACCATTAGACTTCCTGGTAACTGAGTCTGGATAGAAGAGAACCTACAAGTGCTAATATCTTGGCACCCTGCTGTCTGAGATAGACAAGAAAGCCATCTCTGATTTAATTAAAATTAAAAGAATAAAATATAACTGCCTAAATGTAAAGTAGAGAAAACAAACTCACAAAGATATATCACTTTATAAAAAATATTAAATGTAAGAGAAATACAGATCCTCTACTGCTGTTCACTGGGGCATTGCCTGGTCTCTAAAACATAGAAACTAGAGACACACTCAACATAGAACAGCGATGGATTGTGTCTGAAAAAAAAATCACATTTATAGAATATTCAACTTACCTTAAAAAATAAATAAGTTAAAGCATTGGTTCAAACATATTAAACATTAATAAAAATGTATCAAGTTAAAAAAAACAAATTAAATATTGTTTGCTCCCTTTAATAAATGAAAATAATATATATATAACCAATATACAAATGAATTATTAAACAATGAAATATATATCCACATTTAAATAATATAAACTTAAAGACAAAATCAAACAATAGATTTCATGATGGAACAGCAACAGATGAATATGCAAATGAAATCAAAGTAAAGGGACATAGTGTAAAACCCTTTAATATGATAATAATAAAGCTATTGGTCAGCACTTACATACTAAAAACACATGTACATTGTCAGGAATAACCAACTCTAGCCACTCCCTGATTTAATATCTTATTATATATTCACACATATCACCTCTATTTTGTCAGGAAACCTCTCCTAACTATGTTTACCAGTCACAAACTGCACTCGTGACTTGGAAGCTTACTGTAATGGAACACACAGGATTCTAGCCTAAACCTCACAGTCACCTCTCTTTCAGGCTACAGATTTAGCTGGTCCCTTTCCCAACATAGACACACGCTTCCACACTACTCTGCAACTGCCACCAGCTACACATAAGGCTCGTAGCAAACCTATGACTTAATTATCCAATTTGCACACACTCTGTGCTCTGGTAGCTAAACAGTAAACACTTCACACACTGGTATCTAAAGAGTTAACCCAGAGAAGCAGTCTCTCTCTTCTAAACAGGCAGTGAATTCGTTTAGAGCAATAAGCACATCACTATTACATTTTTAGATTTAATATATAAAAGGTACAATGCTTACAGATTATGAAAACAATTAATAAACAATTTACATACAATTAAAAAATTGCATAACAGTTATAAAAATAAATGGGATGAAAATACAGAGCATAACTCACATAATTATCTGTATTCCTGGGACAGGCAGAAGAGATGGACAGTCCTTCAATTGGATTGATCCCATAGAGCTGATCCTTTCTCTCTTCACAACACAGGTTTTTAAGCAAAATCAAATGGGACAGCATTCACAGGGGCAGTGTGGATGCTGATGTGGGGATGGAAATGTCTTCTTGGTGTCATCTAGTGTTTGCTCAAAACTAGTCTTAAAGTTTTGACCTGTCTTAACTTTTCTCAGATATATCCCAGAGACATAACTCCCCATTAATAAACCGGTCATAAACTCCTGCACATTTAAATACCAAACATGATGGAATTATAACAATATGACATACCTTTCCCAAAGACATGTGACTACAGATGGTCCCTGGTGCCGCTGGTAACTATAATTCACAACCCTGGAGTGTTTTCGGACCCTCAGTAGGGAGTGGCACACGGATTTCTCAAAATAGGAAATATGAAGGCATTTTCTTTGAAGTTCATATTTCTATATACCTGCATAGATAGCCTTCATATGTTTCCTTTAGAAAAAACTGGGGATTCCCTGGCACAGTGTAAAGATACAGATATATATGTATTTTTAAAGTGATTTATAATTGCAAATATGCAGTATAAATAATTATCAAATAAATTATATGGAGTAATCACTCAATATTAAAATAGAGCATAAAAAGCATGAAAAAATTAAACTAAAAAAACTAAATGTGTGATCGCATTGAGGCTTGCCACTCTAAATATGCATGAGATATAGATCCTAACTAGGAAGGTATATCAAGTCCACATGCATGCCCTAGTATGTAAATAATTCACTGGCACCTGGTGGAAAGTCAATGCACAAAATCCTTGTTTTCAGAGATAACAAAGTAGCAGTCTGATCTCACTGAAGTACAGAATGAAAGTCTGAACCACGGTCCACAAATAGCGACAATAGGTGGCGTCTCTCCACGGTCTGGGAGATGGGTACAAAGACTTACCCCTATCTTCCTGATCAGTAAATTACCCGGATATACCGGTCCTCAGATCCTCCCTGTAATAGACTGTAGCACTGTCTTGCCTTGCCCGATGTTGCTTGAACTTCCCAGCTGTATAAGATGATTGATGCGCATGCGTATGACGGATATCCGCCGTCCTCGATATCATCGACCGACTTAATAAGAGTCCGTGGTTATTGGTAAAGATGGCAATAAAGTCCATTATCGATAGGAAGTGTTACCAACACATTTCGCCCCCAAAGGGGCTTCCTCAAGGATATGAAACAATATATGGACTTTATTGCCATCTTTACCAATTAGCATGGACTCTCATCTTACACAGCTGGGAAGTTCAAGCAACATCGAGCAAGGCAAGACGGCGCTACAGTCTACTACAGAGAGGATCTGAGGACCGGTATATCCGGGTAATTTAATGATCTATATCTCCTGCATATTTAGAGTGGCAAGCCTCAATGCGATCATGTATTTTGTTTTTTGGTTTAATTTTTTCAAGCTTTTTATGCTCTGTTTTTAATATTGAGTGATCACTCCATATGATTTATTTGGGCATTATTTATACTGCATATTTGCAATTATAAATCGCTTTACCAATACATTTATATCCGTGTCTTTACACTGTATCGGGTAATCCCCAGTTTTTTCTATATAATCAGGAGATTGGGTCCTTTCTCCTATAATATCTACATTTTCCCCTGACTGCATACTTCTTCATACAGGAAGTGCAATTCTCCCATTTCTACTGTTTAATGTGTTTCCTTTGTCTACATAAAATACAGCAAGTCATCATGTGGTTTCCTTGTGTAAGAACACAAGCTGTGAATGGCTCCCTCCTGTCTGTCCAAAGTCTTGTTAGGTGTCAAAAAACTCTTCTATGTCAGGATATAGTTCACCCCAGGGGCCTTTGAAGCTGATTCAAGTGATTCTGTTATCTTCTAGCACTGGACAGCTTTTCTGGCCTCATATTTTGCACATGAAATTAGATCATTACCCTTGGAGAGCAGAGCTCCGCTTTGATGTCATTTGCATTTGACTTGCAGAGAAAAACAAATTATAAATGGCTTCATTTGATACACAGTATTTACAATGTGGTTATGATTAGACCTTATTCCCCACAATTGTGTTACAGGTTAATCCCTATAACTGTAATTCCTCTATGATCACTAAATACATGCATACACTTAAAACCCCTTGCTTGGGAATAGCGGCTGTTCCTACCAGAATCTCGAGGTTTTAGAAGCAGATATAAATACAAAGTTCTTTCAGATAGTCTTTCTTCTTCTCCTTGTGCAGTTGTAATAGATTGCCAGTCTGATAGGATTCCATTTTCCCATATATAATACTAACACGTTTTGACCCTATTATATAAGCTCTTTTTCAAGGCTTCCATTATAGTGTGCTATTTTTGATTCTTAACTGTTACATAGATATCACTTCAGGTCCCACAGTACATTAACACTAGTCCTAAAATTGGCTAAATATTGTCTCAAACCTTAATATAATTATTTTTATTAAATGTTGTGGTTTTAATGAGGGTGTGGTGGTTTATTTAACATTTTCTTTTGTGGAACTACAGGTCCCAGCCATCCGTGGGTGTTAGGGCGTGTTGGCACTTGTGGTTCTCCAAGTACCAACATGGCCTGGCTGCCATGGCTATGCTGGTGCTTGTAGTTATACAAGCATCCGCATGCCCACACTGTTTATGGCACCTTTGCTGGCTGGGACTTGTAGTTCCACAAAACAAAATGGTGTCTGTTTATTTTTTACATTTATATCGCCATTTATTACCCTACACCCACCGCCGAGGGGTGTAGGAAGAGCCCTAGTGCTTTCAGCACTGAGGTGGGTGTTCCTATAGGGGAGGCCCACTCGTTTTTTTTTGTTGGACCCCACTTTCTAGGGAATCCAGCCCAGCGCTGAATAGCCTGGAGTTGGTTGTCATTATGGTAGGGGACACCTGCCGAGTGTCCCCCTGCTATAGTGCCACCAACCCCGGCTGGTTTGCCTAGTGCTGGTTAAGTAAAAATTGGGGGGACCCTCGCAAAATTTTTCCCCGATTTTCACGTAACCAGCAGTAGGCTGGCAGCACTAGGGTTAATAGTGAATAGAGGGGGGACCCCACACTTTTTTTTTTTTTACTTTTATTTATTTTTATCAGTTTTGACAGCTGCCAGGATCTCCGGCCCTATAGGAGGGCAGTGTAACAGTGATGTGTTTACTGAACATGCTGCTAGAATGCAGCGTGTTGTATCTGGCGTGTTTCAAAGCAAACTCAGAAGAGGTTGCTAAATTGCAGCTTCATACATTTGAGACTTGTATAGCTACAGTGGCAAACAGTCGGGAGTTTGATCTTTATCGATTTTAGATATAGCAATTTTGACAGAAACACAACTCTGGCGATTTTACATGAAATCTCAGCTACATACATCTGCGAGTTGCAACTCTCCCGAGAAAATTGCTGAATTTGCAAAATCGCACCTTGATACATCTACCCCTACATTTTTACTTTACACCTATGAAACTATACAATTACCAGCTCCAAAAGCACATGAGAAAAATAAATTGCAGCATGCTAAAACAGAAATATCCCCTCCAAGGTCCTTATAGGAAAAATAGGCATTTTTGTCAAACATTAAAATTTGTGAGACTTCCAAAAAATAGAATGTAAGAATGTGGAAGATTTGTCCAAGACTGCGGTAGAGACTGATAAATAACAGACTTAAGTCTGGAATTCTGTCTGAAAAGATTTAAGTACAGCATGTGCAAACCATGTACAAATAATATAAACGGGAAGAAAGACAGAGTAATTTTTGTATTTAAATTCTGTAATTTGCAGCAAAATATATAATGCAAAAAAAGGACATTTTAGTGTAAACCAGCACATGTTTTTTAAATGAGCTCTTTCATGTATTGTAGTGTTTAGATACTCTACATATTTTTAGCACAGTTCTTATACAGTTTAATGAAAGAAAAACACTTCTAAGTGCGTTTTTAGATGCATGTTAGTGAATGGAAATTAGAATACGTTGTTTCTAAAATAGTAAGCAAAGCATTGAGATTTCAAAAAGCAATGGTACAAATGTAACTTAAATGATTCAATTTTGAATACACTTTAATACATCAACTGTTGTATGAAAACCAGTTTCATTGGAGAGGTGAAAATGAGCCTTAACCCACATTAGTGCAAAACTGTGGGGTCAACATACAGGGAAATGTATAACTATCCAGGAGAGCAAGTATACATTACAGTCATTTCATTTAACATATCCATCATTGAACTCCTCACTCTTTTGCTGAGCTTTACATTTATTTAGTTTACTTATGATTTACAAGTTACTTAATTACTAACCTCTTTAGGAATCTGCAGAACACTATCCTATAATGATAGATAGATAGATAGATAGATAGATAGATAGATAGATAGAACAGAACATCTTATACTTATACGGCATAAATAGCACCAATATGAAGGTATTATAACATTGTCTTGTCCAGGCCCCTTGTTCGCAAAACTGGAGTGCATGTCAGAAACTTATTTAAATCCCAGTGACAGTGTTGATGAAATTGGGAGACTAAAAGGTTTCTCCACCTTAAATATTTAGTTTTTTAGTGTAATGTGTATGGCAGTTATTTATAGAAGATAAAAATATTATCTTGTTGCATTTAGAGATGTTGACATGAGACTTCTACTATTTAAGCGTTGAAGACGGCTATAAAGGAAGCTACGTTTTTTTGTTTTATTAATAGCTGTCTGTGGGATTTACATAGGAGGTGGGTATTCTGATTAATAATTTAGCAATGATCATGATTTAAAACTACTTTCATAGCCCTCCCATTACCCTTGATGGAGACTCTCATCACTAGTTAAATATATACGTTATACAGGCCACCGGAGCAGTATATTTGGAGAACTCTCGCACCTGAGACCAACCTACAAGCACCTCTCAAATATTTGTTTGTTCATAGACACGCCCTTTCTTATGTGATGGTATATTGATTTGTATTCACTCTTTCCCTGTGTTTTCAAAATGTATACTTCTGTAATATTGGTTCTATACCTCTTGAATTCTGTATTGTGTGAATTAATTCTGAGAGTAAGAGCAATATTTAATTGGCTGCAACCCATAGGCTTGAAAGATACACAACATCTTCTAGTATGTGCTAAATTATCACTAAAACATACAGGTACCACCAGAGTCAGACTGGACCACTGGGATACCGGGAAAATCACCGGTGGGCCCGGCTGCCTTACGGCCACACCCCCTTTTGGAAGTAGGCGGAGCTCACCTGGAGTCCCATCGTCCTCACCAGGGGGCACGCAGCTCTCTCCTGCGTCCCCGCTGCTGCAGATGACAGCCAGTCATCTTTCAAATGCGATTGCAGCTGCAATCATGTGACCTGCATCTTCCCCCTGTCAGCTGATGTTCCCGCCGCCGCTGAGCAGAGAGGCTGCAGCAATCAACATATGGGTAAGTAGATTTTAACCACCTGTTTATATTTTTTGTGCTATCATTATCTATCTATCTATCTATATATATATATATATATATATATATATATATATATATAATGTATGTATATACATAATGTGTATATATGTGTTTGTGTGTAAATTGGGGGGCACTATTTTGGGCATAATGTGAATTGGGGACACTACTGTGTGGCAAAACTTTGGGGGCACTACTGTGTGGCATTACATTGTTTGGGGGCACTACTGTGTGGCATAACATTGTTTGGGGGCACTATTGTGTGGCATAACATTGTTTTAGGTGCACTACTGTGTGGCATAACATTGTTTTGGGGGCACTACTATGTGGCATAAGGGGACTGCCTATCTATACTAAGCTATAGGGGGGCTGACTATACCAAACTATAGTGAGGAATACTATTCATTTAATGTTGGGGATGGTTGGAGGGAAATAGATCTATTTATCAAATATGAGCACTATTAATTTAATGTTGAGGTTGGAGAGAGGCCTAATAATTAAATGTGGGTGCTGTTGATTTAATGGCAAGGATGGTTGGAGTTTTCTAAATGTACCCATTATTTTTTCCAAATAGGGCCCTCAACATTCCAGAATCCAGACAAGGCCTGCTGGTATATGAACTCAGGGGCCTCTAGACACCTCAGCTGCAACCAAGAGTGGTTCACTTCAATAAAATAATGTGAACCCATATCTGTAAAAGGAATAGGAGATTATCACAGTGCGCCTAAGCACAAGCATAGGTATCAATGCAATGTTTTATTTGGGCCCTGACATTCAATATTCTATTTCATCACATCAGATTTATGCTCTCATCCTGACACCTCCCCCCTTTAAGAGATGGCATGGGGATTGACTAACAGGTCAGTGCCCAAGTTCCTCTAATCTAATTTCCCCTTGGTTCCACTCTAAAAGCTGCTAGCTGGCTCTCACTAGGGTATCTGATGAGAAGGGTTAAGAAGGGGTTAAGTAGCTCATTCAGCTGGGACTCCTGGTCCTTCAATAGCTGTGGGGTATCCTCTGCATTCTTACCTCTCACTGACTGTGTCTCTTTGTGGGTGCTGCCTGAGGGAATGCCTCCTTCCCACGAAAGTCCTGTAGGACTTAATTCTGGCACCACAGAATAGCTACTTCCACTCTGCTCTGCTTCCCAGTTACAAACTTCCTTGTCAGTTTAACACACTATGCGATTGTTATCTGGGAGCTACTGAACAGGACTCTCCCCTCCCCCTTGGACTCATCTATCTGGGAGTGTAGAGTAACAGGGAGTTTGGGCCCCTCATCTACCTCCTCTAAGCCATTAGACGGCAGACTAAGTGAGTGTGGGCTAGCAACTGATCCCCCTGTCTCTATAGAAAACTCAGGTGATTGGTCAGAACTCAGATGTAGATTTGAGTGGTGAACATTTGAACTACAGGTCCCAACAGCAATGTTAGTATGTGGGCTAGTAACTGACCCCCTGTCTCTATAGAAAACTGTTGTGACTGGTTAGAACTAAGATGGAGATCTGAGTGGTGAACATTCAAACTACAGGTCCCAGCAGCAATGTAAGGATTGCTGTCACTCGCTATTTCCCATTGATCAGGACTATGTGTCTCCCCCACTTTCTCAACACCCCTGGGTACAACTGGTTCAGGTACAGAACACACAGTTTCACTCTGCCCTCCCTCCCATTTAACCTGTACCCTATCTTCTGAGCATATTACCTGGGTAGAAATTGACATTGCCTTTGTCTAACACAACAGAATGAATCACATTGTCATCTATCCTATTTCTAGCAAGCATAATATCTACACCAGAATCAATGCCAATATTTGCAGTAACACTGTCATCTTTCCCTACCCCATGACA